>NW_006408533.1:10329637-10359676 GCF_000296735.1 Chrysochloris asiatica | reverse complement strand
ACTCGACGGCACTTCACAACAACAACAACATTTGACTTAGAACTACATTTAGATTCTTTGATCCCGCAGATGCTCAAACAAGAAGGAAAAGACATATTTGGGGGCATTTTGTGTTTAACCATTAATTGTAAATTGAATTTATGTACTCTGAATCTCCTGTTGTTGCTTTAACCATATCTTAGCTTTAATTTTGTTATTATGCCTATACGAATCCCATACTACACAGAAATGCACTGAAGAAATACTGCTTGCTTTTAATGATTTCTAAAATACCTACAAAATATTTAAGAGATTGTAACTGATAGTTTTCTATATTTGATGAGATATAACAATCCTCAGATTTAGAAACTTCAACAAATCCAAAGAAGGATTAATGCAAAGAAATGCAGTCTTGATTTACAGTAAAATTCATGATCTAAATAGCAAATATGAAACATAAATATGTTAGAAAAATATATTTACCTAAGAGGGAAAACAAATGAGTAGGTTGAGATCATACTTTTCAAGTTCAAATACTGGAATCATGAAAATGGAAAGACATTTTCATACAAATAAATCTAAGATCTCACTAAAGGAATTACTAAAGAATGTAATCTAGGAAGGAAAAATAATTCAGATGTAAAAATTAATGCACTTTCTACATTTAATTTATATAAGCATACCTCATTTTATTGTCCTTGGCTTTATTATGCTTCCCAAATACTGCCATTTTACATACAGAAGTTTGTGTCAACTGAGCATGGAGCAAGTGTATCGGCACAATATTCCCCCTCAACAGGCGCTCACTTTGTCTCTGTGTAACATTTTGGTAATTTTCACAATATTTCAAACATTTCATAATGCTACAATATAACTTTTATGTGCACTGGGAAGCCAGAAAGATCATTGGACTGGCTTTATTGCAATATTCATTCAATGTAAGGTTGCCACAAACCTTCAATTTGTAAAATATGCATTATCTGTGAAACACAGTAAGCAAAAAGCAATAAACAAGGTATGCTATGGCTATAACATAACAGTTTCTTTATATTATTCATTCATTTAACAAATACTTAGAAAGCATCAGGTACTCACTGTTCTCAAGGATGTCACTTGTTCTAGTGGGGAAACTTTTGATAAACAGAAGTAACTAAATAATGTGTCGAAAGTCATTGAAAAAAGCTGATTAGGAAAAACCTCACCAAGACAGGGGTTTTGGGAACAAAGCTTTTGGTGAATAGTAGTACTTGGCAGGGGTCCTGCTATGGTATTGTGGGCTAATGCGCTGAACTGCAAAGTCGGTTTGAACAACAAGGTCAGTGTTTCAAACTTACCAGCTATTCCTTGGAAAGCCTATACCGGTAGCTATGGGTCAGAATCGACTAGACAGCACTTAATAACAACAACAGTAGTTACCAATGTGAATGCATGAGTAAGAACATTCCAGATGGGGAGACACAAGTGTAGATTCCTGTGGGGAGAGCATGCCTAGTATATTCTAGAACAGGAAGAAAAGCAGCTTGTCTAGAGGAAGTAAGTGAGAGAGCAGAGAATGAGTCTGTCCTTTTGTAAGGACTTCAGTTCCTATTCTGTGGTAGACAAGGAACCACTGGAGTGTTTTAAGCAGGAAGTTAACATAATTACTATGATTTAGAAAGACATCATGGCTGCTTTGTTGAGAATACATTGTAAAGGCAAAAGGATGGAAGCAAAAACCCAGTTAGAAGGCCGTTGAATTAACTAGTTGGGAAATTAAGGCCCTTTGGTTTAAAAGTGTTAGCAAAAAAGGTTGTGAGAAGTAAGATTTAGAATAAATATAAAGATAGTGCTAATAGGATTAGCTGATCTTGAATGTAAGCCGCAAAAAAAAAAAGAGTTACAAAAACCTTTGTAATAAGATAAAGTCTAATTAAAAGCATTGTTGTTGTTGCTGTTAGGTGCCATCGAGTTGGTACCAACTCATAGTGACCCTATACACAACAGAACAAAGCACTGCCTAGTCCTGTGCCAACCTCGCTACTGTTGCCACGCTTGAGCCCATTGATGCTACCACTTTGCCAATCCATCTCGTTGGGGATCTTCCTTTTTTCTCTGACCCTCCACCTTACCAAACATGATCTCCTTCTCAGATGTCTGGTCTCTCTTGACAATATGTCTGAAGTATGAGAGACGAAGTTTGGCCATCCTGGCCTCCAAGGAGCATTCTGGCTGCAGTTCTTCCAACACAGATCTGTTGGTTATTTTGGCAGCCCATGACACTTTCAATATTCCCTCCAACACCATAACTCAAAAGCATCAATTTTTCTATGGTCTTCCTTGTTCACTTGTCCAGCTTTCACATGCATATGAGGTTATTGAAAAACCATGGATTGTGTCAGGAGCACCTTAGTCCTCAAGCTGGCATCTTTGCTCTTCAACACTTTAAAAAGAAAGGTCTTGTGCTGCAGATTTGCCTAATGCTTACATCATGTGATTTCTCGACTGCTGCTTCCATGAGTGTTGATAGTTAATCCAAGAAGAATAACGTCATATTGGTATGTTATTGTTAAATACCATCAAGTCAGTTCCTACTCATAATGACCCTGAATAGGGTTTCTGAGGAGCAGTTGGTGAGCTTGAATCACCAGCTTTCCAATTCAAACCAACCTTGCAGTCCAGCACATTAACCACACCATATAGCATCTCTCATTTGCCAGATGAAATAAACAATGTATTAACAAAGCTGTCACTAGGCATTGTTATACATAACTAGTAGGAATACAAAATAATTCAAAACGTACAGAGGCAATAAAAACAACTTAGATAATTTCCTATGTATACATGTCAAACCCAATTCTAAGAAATTCCTAAAAAAGGTATCTCTTCTGCAGTACAAAATTAAACATCTACAAGTTTATTTATTGTGTCATATTATAAACCTAATTATTAATATTTAGGACACTGGCATATTGTAAAACTATATAAAGAAAGAAGCTGATATCTATGAATTTCACTGGAACAATCTGTAACTTCTGGGCTATAATATTAATTAAAGGAAAAAGCATCATATTATATTTTCTGTAGGGAAGTAGGAGACATATGCACAAATATTCATGTGGGTGCATATATATATATATTGCTCATTTTGAAAAAGACACAAAGAATAACAAGAAACTAACAGAATGAGTTACCAACAGAGGGCAGTTTGTAAATAAGGAGAAAGGGAGTGATATTTCTTTGCTCATAGCTTTTTGCATAGTTTGATGTTGAATCTTGTTATATTTTCAAATTAAATCAATAGAATTGTGTAAATAGAAAAAGGTAATATTAAATTCAAAGAGATAAACATAATATAATTTTATTTTAAATAAGCCTTAAAAACCACATAGAAGATGAAAGAAATGTAAGTAATTGTTGAACACAGTTATTAATTGCCACCGAGTTGATTCTGACCAATAGCAACATTGTATAGGATTTCCAAGGAGTGGCTGATGAGTTTGAACTGCCAATCTTGCAGTTACCAATCCAGTGCCTATCCTACAGTGACAAACCAGGACTCTTTAGAACACAGTTGTTGTTGTTATTAGATACCACAGAGTCAGTTCTGACACATAACGATCCCATATAGGGGTTACCAAGGAACGGCTAGTGAATTTGAACAACCAACCTTATAGTCTAGTGCTTATCCTGCAGCATACACAGTGACCACAGTATTTCAACTATATTCCCTCATTCTAAAGGTAAACTTCTAAATTCTTGACATTAATTAGTATGCTTGTTGTTCATAATAATATAGACGGAGTAAGCCAGGAATTTTATATGTGTGTTTAGAAGAACTAAGCAAATGAATAAATATTTTAATTTGGCAAGCTTGAGTTTTCATTGTAGAAGTAACATGCTGATATAGAATGGAGGAAGGTTCATATATGAACTAATTCTGTCTTTATAAGTTGGAAAAGGTGGTGGTGGTGGTTATATGCCATGGAGTAGGTTTTATCTGACTCACAGCAACACTGTATAGGGTTTCTGAGACTGTAAATCTTTATGGGAGCAGAAAGTCTCATCTTTCTCCCATGGAACAGCTGGCAGTTTTGAACTGCTGATCTTGAGGTTAGCAGCCCGATATATCAAGATTAGCTAATGATTTATATCTGTGTTGATGCAAAATTTCTACCTATACTTATATATTTCCTAGTAGTTTGTCTGCTGAAAACAATGGCTTCTTACTAGTATTGAGTAAAACTAAAATGCTGTTCTTTGTTTCTAAATAGTTATTCTCACCAAACTTATTATTTCACCATATTTATTTCAATCTGTACGCTGAGCAAATATAACGAGAACTTGGATTATATAAAGAAGAATGTTGCATCAGGATTAGAGGAAGACTCACTTTAAACAACCTGTGATATGTAGATGATACAACTTTGCTTGATGAAAACGAAGAGGACTTAAAATACTTACTGATTAAGATCAAAGACCACAGCATTCAATACGGGTTGCACCTCAATATAAACAAAACAAAAATCCTTACTCCAAGACCAATAAATTACATCATGATAAATGGAGAACATATTTAAGTTGTCAAAGACTTCATTTTGCTTCTATTCCACTCATGGAGCAGCAGTCAAGAAATCAAATGACAATTGCATTAGGCAGATCTGCTGTACCTTTTCAAAGTGTTCAACAGCAAGGATGTCAGTTTGAGGACTAAGGTTCACCTGAACAGAACCATATGATTTCAATAGCCTCATATACATATGAAAGTTGCACAATGAATAAGGAAGACTGTAGAATAATTGATTCACTTGACTTATGGTGTTGGAGAAGAGTATTAAAAATACCATGGGCTGCCAGAAGAACAAATAGATCTGTGTTGGAAAAGGTGCAGCCAGAATGATCCTAAGAAGCCAGAATAGTGAGACTTTTCTCATATTTTGGACATGGTATAAGGGGAGACCAGTCCCCGGAGAAGGACATCATGCTTGGTAAATGGAGGGTCAGCAACAAAGAGGAAGACACCCACTGAGATGGATTGGCACAATGACAGCTGCAATGGGCTTAAGCATAACAATGATTTTTGTTGTTGTTAAGTGCCATCGAGTCAGTTCCGACCCATAGCGACCCTGTACAGGGTTTCCGAGGGTATAAATCTTTACAGGAGCAGAAAGCCTCATCTTTCTCCTGCGGAGCAGCTGGTAGTTTTGAACCGCTGACCTTAAGGTTCGCAGCCCGATTCGTAACCACTACGCTACCAGAGATGATAGTGAGGTTGATCTGCTTAGTGTTGCTATGAGTCAAAACCAACTGGATGGCACCTAACAACAACAACAGTCCTCACACAGAAGTAATGAAGAATTTTTGGAGAAAAGTCACTCTACGGTTAGAACAAAATAGTAAGGAAGCCAAAAATATCTTGGAATGTTATAAAATATTTTAAAAAAATAATGAAGCATGCTATAAAGACCATTATTTTGAAGAAGCTTCATGGGTCAAATCTGAGAAAAACTGAGCATCAAAATGGAATATGATATTGTGAAAACTATCACAATTCCAAGGGGGAAACATATGAGCTCAAACACATAGATATATGCATCAATAAATAAAGTAAAATGAAAATTGCTAGATTTAAATCTGTTTTTGCCTAGTATATGGAAGAAATAACAAAATCTTCTTTTGAAAACAGTGTTGTTGTTAAATGCCTCCGAGTCAGTTCTGACACATAGTGACTCTGTCTAGGATTTCTGAGGATGTAAAACTTCACTGGAGCAGAAAGCCTCATCGTTCTGGCGCAGCTGAAAACACCATAGTTACAATTGATTTAGCTAATAATTATTGACAAATGCTAAAATTATCTACTGTAAATTTTGTGGTGAGTTGACATTTACTAAACCTTGAATTATTTTCCCCACATTATAAATGGAAAATGACAATACGATTAAGAAATCTAACAGACAGGATCTTCATAAATGAAAGAAGTTAACATCACTCATATGGAGTACAGGCTGACATGATACATCTTCTAATGTGATGCTGTGAGAACATTGTTATGTTCTCATGAAATGTTCCTGCCAAAAAGACATAACCTAAATCAAATCATGAACAACACCAGACAACCTCATCTGCAAAAGAACAAGTCTGTATCTTCAAAAACAGAAATGTCATGAAAGATAAAGCCTTTTTCCACATGAAAGAAGACACATGCCAGCTCTGGGTCTGAGAAAGTACACACATAAAAGAAATGATTGGGCAATCAAGAACATCTTAACCTGGGCTATTAGGTTATGAACGATATTCATTTAAATTTTTATGAGTTCACTAATCATACCGAGGTTATGCATGTACATGTCTTTATTCTTAGTATACTACAAAGCATATTCATATATTCGCAATGCTTCAAGAAAAATAATAATGATATGAATAAGAATTTATAAATAAATAGAAGATATAGTAAAACATTAACAACTGGTGACTCTAGATGAAGATTATAAGGGAAGTTTTTACACTAGGCTTGCAATTTTCATACAAATTAGAAGTTATTTAAAAATTTAAAAAATATATATATAACATTAGGATTCCCTGTTGTTGTTAGATGCCATTGAGTTGATTCTGACTCATTGAGACCCTTTGCATAACAGAACAAAACACCACCTTGGCCTACACCATCTTTATCATTGTTGTTAAGTTTGAGTCTACTCTTTCTGCTACTATGTGAAACCATCTCTTTGGGGGTTTTCCTCTTTTTCTGCTAACTCTCCACTTTTCCAAACATGATGTCCTTCTCTAGGATCTGTTCCCTCCTGACAACATGTCCAAAGTACTAGAGACGGAATCTTCCCAGCCTCACTTCTAAGGAGTATTCTGACTGTCCATCTTCCAAGACAGATTTGTTTGTTCTTCTGACAGTTCATGGTACTGTCAATAATCTTCACCCTCACCACAATTCAAAAGTGTCGGTTCTTCTAGTCTTCTCTATTTATCATCCAACTTTCACATGCATGGCTTAGGTTAGGCACACCTTAATCTTCAAAGTACTATCTTTGCTTTTTAACATTTTAAAGAGTTATTTTGTAGCCAATGATGCAAATTATTAAGCACTGGACTATTAATTGAAAGACTGACATTTCAAACTCTCCCAGAGGCATTTCAGAAGCAGGCTTGGTTATTGTCTTACAAAAGGTCACAACCTTGAAAACCCTACAGAGTGTAGGTCTATTCTTCACACACAGTACCGTGAGTTGGAAATGCTTCAAAAGCAACTAAACAATGAAAAAGAATCAGTATTCAAAATTGCTTCTGTCTTAAGTGCTATGCTAAAAAGTCTAAGATAAAATACAATGTTTTAAAATAAAAATAATGCTCCACTATTAACTCTTAGGAGTCCTGGTGTGGTGCTGTGGATTAATGTGCCAGATTGTAAAGCTGTTTGAACTGCAAGGTCAGCGGTTCAAACTCACCAGCTGCTCCTCAGAAACCCCATACAGGGTTGCTATGGGTCGGAATTGACTCGATGGCACTTCACAACAACAATTAACTCTTAAAGATCAGGACAGTAGAAAGATCTGTAGAAATGTATTGGAATTGGCAGGCCATTCCGCGGTGTCTAAACATACCTATTTGGGGTATCTGTTCAAGTTACTAAATTCTTGGTGCAGTATTTCCAACTCATAGCAACCCTTTATAGAGCTTCCAAGGGATGATCAGTTGGTTTGAACAATAGATCTTGTAATCAGTAGTCCAGGGCTTAACCTACAGTGCCACACCAGGACTCCTATTGGGGAATATTAGTGTGTAAACAAATATATTTAGAATAATTTGTAATATCTTAAGAAAGAGTAAAGTATACTCTGAAGACACCAAAGAAGATTGTCTAACTTAATTGAACTAAAGTAGGAAGGTGTGGGTGAGGATAGGTGAGAACTAGGTATGAAAGACCAGTAGGAGGAGATGACACTTGAGCTCAATCTAATAGACTCCCCAGATGTACAAGCAAAGACTGAAAGCAGCAGTGTGATCAACAAACTACAAGTGAAAGCATAAACTATGCAAGGAAAGCAGTAGAAAACTAGTGATAGGAGCTGAGGTTGACAATCAAAGAGTATCCATTCTACTGGTCTTTAAATCATGTGACATAGAATATGTATTAGATTATATTTTGCTTACTAACATTCAAAAAGAAGGATACTACTTGCATCTATGTCTTCATATTCTATAGTGACTTTTCTACCCAGGAATATTGTACTTATTTAGTATCTATCCGCCTACTAAGTAAGCTCTGTGATATAAAATATTGTACTTATTTAATGTCTCTTAACTTAAGCTCTGTGGAAGAGAGATCAAGCCTCATGTAGTCTGTGTTGTTTACATTTGCCATCCTTTTGCATAACAGGTTTCACATTCTTGCTCATCTTTCCTGTTTTCATGCCATTCCTTCCGTGCGACCTTAATTTTCTCTTTTCTGTAATGCATTCTTTTTAAATCTCTTCAACAAGAATTTGTTAGGAATAAACTCTCTCTGTTATCATTGATCCACAGCAATAACTTTATTTTAGCTTTATTCCTTGAAAGCAGTTTAGTTGGTTACGAAAACTTTATACTTTTATAGCTATTTCCTCTATATACTTTTTTTTTTTTTTTATTAAATGTTTTTATTTTGGATTGAGTGAAAGTTTACAGGGCACATCATCAGCTTCACATTAAACCATTCATATAGCTTGTTTCATTACATTGATTATTATCCCCTCTATATATCATCAGTTTACAGTGTTTCTCTCTATCCTCTTTAGCTTTTTTGGATGGGGGGGGACTTGCCTTTTTGGAATTTACAGTCTTGGCTTTTAGGGAAGGTTTTTACATTTGTCTGTGGATATCCAGGGCTCATGTATGAGATTACTAACAAGCATTACTGAATAATCAGATGAGGGACAGTTTGCTATGTCTTCTAGGTGGCTAAAGTCTGATCCTCAGAGCCTATGGTTTGGACGCTTCTATATACTTTTAACATAGTATCTCATTGCCAGCTAGCTTATGGTGTCCTTGCTGAGAAATCTGCGGATAGGTTGATTTTTGCCAGTAAAGAGGTGCTTTGAAAATTTAGATATCACAGAGCTAACAGGAAAATGGGGGCATTGATGGCTCCATGGTAGAATCATTGCTTTCCTTGAGAGAACTGGGTTTGATTTCTAGCCAGTGTAACTCAGCCACAGTCATCACTGGTCTGTCAATGAAGGTTGTGTGCTGCTATGACGCTGAAAAAGATTAAGGTGAGTCCAAACTAGGACAGACTAGGGAAAAAGGCCTGGTGATCTACTTTTGAAAATCAGTCAATGAAAAACCCTGTGGATCACAGCTGTTTGATGGGCAAAGAATCATGGGGATGGCGTAGGCCTGGGCAGCTAGCTCTATGTTCCATTGAGCACAGGGTCACCATGAGCGGGGGCTGACATCAATAGCCAAAGGCTCCTTTTAAATTCATGATATTTGTGTCTCCAAGAGTCTTTCTTCTGGCCACTATATAGTTGGCTTCTTTCTGCCATTATATCACACATGGTGCTGGTGGTGGTGGTTGTGTGCCTTGGAGGCAGTTCTGATGCATAGTGACTCTGTATAGAATTTCTGAGACTTTGAATATTCAAGGGAGCAGAAAGCCTCATGTTTGTTTTTTGAGTGGCTGGTAGATTAGAACTGCTGACCTTGAGGTCAGCAGCCCAACTCATAATTCACTAAGCTCCCAGAACTCCTTAGATTGCAGCTGTTGTTGTTATTAAGTACCATCAAGTCAGTTCAGACTCATAGTGACCCTGTATAGGGTTTTCCAAGAAGCTGAAGATGGGTTTGAACCACTGGCATTGCAGTTATCATGCATGTTGTTTTTGTTAAGTGCCATCGAGTCAATTCCGACCCATAGCGACCCTGTATAGGGTTTCCAAGGAACAGCTGGTGAGCTTGAACCACCAACCTTGCAGTTCAAATGACTTTGCAGTCGGACGCATAAACCCACAGTGCCACATCAGGACTCCATCGAACATGGCTGTGTGCCGTGGAGTCGGTTCCTACTCATAGCGACCCTCTACAGGGTTTCCGAGGCTGTAAATCTTTACGGGAGCAGAATGCCTTATCTTTTTTCTGCGGAAAAGCTGGTAGTTTCAAACAGCTGACCTTATGGTTCACAGCCCGATTTGTAACCACTATGCTACAGATAAATGCTTAGATCAGTTAAATTGATACAGTGTTCCTCTCAATGTCCTACTACCGCATGTTTCCAATCCTTCCTACTCCCACGGAGGGAAATGTACGTAGTACTATGTTGTTGTTGATGTTACGTGCCATTAAGTCACTTCTGACTCATAGTGAATCTGTGTACAACAGAATGAAACAATGTCTGGTCCTGTGTTATCCTCACGATTGTTATGTTTGAGTCCATTGGTGTAACTGTTGTGTCAATCTATCACATTGAAGGCATTCTTTTTTGTTGACCTCTACCTTACCAAATGGAGTCCTGGTATGGAGCTGTATGATAAACATTGGACTACTAGCTCTGCTAGTGTAGTGGTTACGAATTGTACTGCGAACCACAAGGTCAGCAGTTCAAAACTACCAGCTGTTCAGCGGTACTCCTGTAAAGATTTATAGCCTTGGAAATCCTGTATAGGGTCACTATGAGTTGGAACCAACTCCACGGCACACAGCCACCACCACCACCACCACTAACTGTAAGATGGGTGGCTCAAGCACACCAGTTTCCTCAGAAACACTATAAAGGGTTACTTTGAGTCAGAACTGACTCAAAAGCATTAACTACAACCCTATCAAGCAATATTTCCTTCTCCTAGAACTGGTCCCTCCATAAGATGGAGGGATAAAATCTCTCCATCCTTGCTTCAAAGTAGTATTTCCACTGTACTTCCTCCAAGACAGATTGATTTATTGTGAACAATTTTTGTTTCCTTTACATTTCATTGTAATCCATATTGAAGGCTGGATGTATATCCATGAGGCTCTGAAATCACTTGATTGTGTTTGAATTTCAGTTCCAACTCTACACACGTTCCCACATGGAGAAAACCTCTTTGTTTCTTTAGCTACAAAATGAAAGTAAATAGTATTAGGGTGTGTTGCTGTAGGATAAGCACTCAAATGTAAAATCAGTTTGAGCCACAACGTTGGCAGTTCAAACTTATCAGCTGCTGTTAGGAAACCCTATACAGGGTCGATAAGGGTTAGGACCAACTCGATAGCACTTAACAACAATAACTTTACATGTGGAGTCCTGGTGTAGCACTGTAGGATAAGCACTGGACTATTAGCCACAAGATCAGTAATTCAAACTCACTAGTCACTCTTCAGAAACCCTATACAGGTTTACTATGAGTCAGAACTGACTCGATGACACTTAACGACAGCAACATCTTATATGTATATGATCAAAAAATAAAATATAAAGTCTATTGCATAAAGACATAGAGTATTTAACTGTCAGAAAATACTGTTAGAAACTTATATGGAATATAATTCTTAATTTTCTTATTCCTACTAGGATTATCTGAGTCCTGATTTAACCAAACACAATCTGATATATGTTTTGAAATAGTTCAAAAGTGTCTGTTTCTGTATGGCCTTAATAAAACAAACTATAGCTCTTTGGAAACCCTTTACAGGATCACTGTGAGTTGGAATGGATTTGATGGCTCTTAACAACAACAATAAATATAAAATATATATCAGAATAACATATGTAGACAACCATTTGTTCACTATGGTAAAATGAATATGTTTTTGACATTTACAGATGAGCATACTACATAAAAATTTATAATTTTTATACTATTTACAGAGATAAATTTAATCTAATTTGCTTATCTTGCTTTTGCCTCACTAAATTCAAAGAATTAATCCCAGAGTTAAAAGCATCCAAAAAGCAATCATTTGGCAGGGACCATGGATCATGAGTGTCCATATATTTTTCTTGTTAAATAAATGGAAATGTCATTTATAATCACAATTCACAGCAAACATTTGTGAAAGCAAGACTAATTTTGTAGGTCAACAATATATATTTCCCAGTGACAATTTTATACTACATCCATCATTTTTGCTACTATCCAAATATAAGAGTACAAAGTATCACAAATATCCCTGGTGTCATGTCTTATTCGCTGTATTTTAAAATTTGAATGTGCTTTTTTTGTGTGTGCTGCTTTTATTAGATTTGCACCAAGAAGAATAAAGCAAAAATACATGAATAGAAAATCTGATTGTCTTGACAATGTTTATTTTCAGAAACATTCACCCTACATGCTTTCATTAACTAAGGATGTTATGCCTCAGTGACAAATTCCAATAACTTCTGAAAATATAAAAAGAACCTTAGCTATTTTTTAGGCTGCATAAATCTTTTGAACTTTATAAAATAAAGCATTATTTGAAAACATGTGTAATTATATTTTGTTTCGCATACTGTCTGTATCTCAGTTCATCAAGACTTGCCAAATGGTAATAAATTGATGATCTTGTAAACCAGATGTGCTTCTTTTAAGTCACCACTTAAACAGAAAAAAACAAATGCAGGATTATATTGTTTCGTTTTTACTTAGTGTTTTCCCTTTCACCACAAGCAAATTTAATCTGCATCATTAGTAACTGTCTACAGCAGATTTAAAGCATAAGGCAAATACAGCAGGTGGTTTAAAAAAAGGCTTAAAGCAAAAATGCAAAACAAATTATTGCTAGGAAATGCTAATTTATTTTTGCATAAATGTTAGATAAATTAAAGTGCATGCAAAGATCTCGCTTAAGGTTAATACTAGAGAGAAATTGAAAAAAATTAACCAATTGTTATTAGATCATTAGTCCTGGTGTGGCGCTGTGGATAAATGTGCCACACTACAAAGCCATTTGGACTTCAGGGTCGGCAGTTCAAGCTCACCAGCTGCTCCTCAGAAACCCTAAACAGGGTTGCTATGGGCTGGAACTGCCTTGACGGCACTTAAGAACAAAAGCTACATTAGTCTAAAAGCTAAAGTTTTAAAACATTTACAGTATATAAATTGTTTTTGGTTAAAGGTATATGGTTTACTTACAAAAAATGTCTAAAATATAATAATAAAAAAAAAAACACAATGTAAGGTTTAAATAATAGCTCTCCATACTAATTTGGATTCCTAGTGTGGTGCTATATGGATCAGCACTGGATGGCACAGTTCAAACCCACCAACAGCTCCTCAGAAAGCCTATGAGTTGCTATGAGTCCAAACTGACTTCATGGCACTTAACAACAGACATACTAATATGAACATTATCATTTGGTCATAATATAATACTAGTTTGTATGATGCTGAATCAGTTCTGACCCATAGGGACCCTGTATAGGGTTATTTTCTTACCCTCCTATAGATATTACAGAAATCATCATTTGAATCATGATGCCAGGTACTAAGCAGGAATTTAGATGAGGGAAACAGTTTTATCAGTAAGGAAGAATGTCACTCCAGAGAAGCATTTACCCACCTGCCAACCTAGATCCAGGACTCTCAGAGGGGCTCTTGTTACTTTAATCTTCTGAAAAATTAAAAGGTATGATAAAACAATTGAGAAAAGGGACTTCAGATGGTTAACTTTAATGGCTTTTAGTGTGGGCAGAGGAAAGAAAATGAAAATTCAAAATGTCAATTAGCATTTAAATACCCCCAGAATACAATACCAAGTCTTGAGAGCTGATTGAGAGAGATGGATCAGATCTGCATAACTTTAACTACAAAACACAGCTAGAATAAGTCTGTCATGTGGGAGATGTTTTAAATTGTTTATTCCTATTTTCATATAAAATATATGTTTGTTACAAAATAAGTGTGAATAAAAGTTTTTACATTTCTGACATTAATGAAATTATGAATTCATCTAAAATTCTTATGAAATTTTTTTTTTTGGTTTTGCTTTTCTTTTTTGAGTAAAAAATACGATGTAACAAAATTAGAACCAATTTGGTCCAATAGCAGCCAATGGTAATAGCAGCCGACAGGAGGCCTACAGCAATTTCTCAATAATCACCATGACATGGAAGGAAACCATATTCAAAATACACAACTACATTTAATATACTCTTTCTCTAGTACCAAGCTCACTATCATCCACAAAAATAGTGGTGGTTCAACTCACCAGCCGCTCCTCAGAAACCTTATACAGAGTCACTAGAGTCAAAACAGATTCTATGGCACTTAATAACAACAACTTCCCAAAATTTTACCCTCAGTCAAAAATTACCTTGGTCAAAGTTTACATCTGTCCTTTTCTTTCTCTCCTCATCACTTTTACCTGGAATCACAACGCTCGGGTCTTTTCCCCAATCAATTTGAATTTTGAAGTCCTGGTGTAGAGATATAGGTTAATGCGCTGGACTGCAACGTTGATTTGAACAAGGTGGGCAGTTGAAGCTCACCAACCACTCCTCAAAAACCCTATACAGGGTCGCTATGAGTCGAAACTGACTCAATGGCACATAATGATGACAATCACCACCACAACAACAATTTAAATTTACTGTCTCTCTCTGCATTTCTCTACAAAAATGATTTCATCATTTTTGTTTCTCTCCACCCTTTGCCCTGATTTTTCATTACAGAATCTGAGGTCTCAACAATAGAATATATAACAATTTCTTGTTTTCTTGATGGAAAAACAGTGCTGAGAAAATCTGGATAAGATAAACATCAATACTATGTATTTAATTCTTCCAAAACTACATGCATAATCCAGGAATATCCAAATGCTTGATGTTAATTTAATAAAAGTGAATATTCAATATCTAACTTAATTTGATTATTGTCATGATGAACAATCAATGAGTTAGGCACTGAGCTAGATGCTAAGAAATCAGTAAGAAACAATGTATACAGTGAAATACTATGGATGTCAAAAATAGCAATGAATCTGTAAAATACTTCATAACATGAATGAACCTATAGAACATTATGCTGAGTGGCATTGTTTTTGCTGTTAAGGGCCCTTGAATCAGTTCCCGCTCCTAGAGACCTTGGGTTTCTGAGGAGTAGTTGGTGAATTTAAAGAGCTGACCTTGAGGTTAAACTGACCTTTCAGTCCAGTGCTTATCCTACAGGGCCATACCATGACTTTGGTTGGTTGGTTATGTGCCATGGAGTCGGATCTGACTCATAGTGACCCTGTATATGGTTTCTGAGGAGATGAGCCTCATCTTTCTTCCACAGAACAGCTGGTAGTTTCAAACTGCCGAACTTGAGGTTAGCAGGCCGACTCATAACTAGCTATCAGGCCATTAGTCAATCACTAAAGGACAAATGTACGAGACCATTGCTGCAAATTCATGAAACAGTTACACAGAGAAACAAACATTCTTTCAAGGTTACCAGGGGTAGGATGGAAAAGGGGGATAAATCACTGACTAGAGGGTAGATATGTTATCTTGAGTGAAGGAAAAAACAATATACACTAAGGCTAGATCAGCACAAAATAGTCAAAGTAAAGGAAGACCCTGGGGAGAGCACTAAAGTTAAGGACAACAAAGATGTATACTAATACATCTGCACAATTCTTCAATAACGTTAATAACAGTAACATGGAAGTAGATTCTTAGAAACTCTAGCTGAAAGGGGTGGGAGACTAATTGGACTACACCCATGAATATGAACATATATATGTATGAAACAACAAATAACATCATGCTAAAAGGAGAAAACATTAAAGTTGTCAAAGACTTCATTTTGTTTGGTTCTACAATCAGTACTTGTGGAAGCAGCAGCCAAGAAATCAAGGTACATATTGCATTAGGCAAATCTGTTGCAAAGGATCTCTTTAAAATGTTAAAGAGCATAGTGATCAGTTTGAAGACTAAGATGTGCCTGACCCAAATCATGGTATTTTCAATTGTCTTATATGCGTGTGAAAGTTGCAAAATGAATAAGGAAGACCATAGAAGAATTGATGCATCTGAATTATGGTATTGGTGAACAATGTTGAAAGTACCATAAACTGCCAGAAGAACAAACAAATCTGTCTTAGAAGAAGAGCCGTCAGAATGTTCTTTTAGATGTATGGATGGCAAGAATTTGTCTCTCATATTTGGATATGTCATCAGGAGGGACCAGTCATGCAGAACATTATGCTTGGTAAAGAGAAGGTGTCATCACACTGCTCGGTCCTATGCCATTCTTCTATAGGTAATTCCAAGGATTATCATATTCATCTTGAATTTATGACAATCAATCTTAAATTAATATTGTTGTTGTTGAGTGTCATTGAGTCAATTCCAACTCATAATGACCCTGTATAGGGTTTCTGAGTAGCTGGTGGTGAATTTGAACTACTGACCTTGTGGTTCAAAGTGCAGTGCTGATTGATCCTCAAGTGCCACACCAGGAGTTCTAAATTAATATTATACCATTTACTGTAATGAAACCTATTTCAAATTCATTCTGTTCATATACATTGTTATATTTTGTGCTAATATCAGATATTTTGCTTTTACATATGTAATTAAACCCATTGTTGTTGTTGTCAGATGCCATCAAGTTGGAACCTACTCATAGCGACCCCATACACAGCAGAATGAAACAATGTCCGATCCTGGGCCAACCTCACTACCGCTGCCACACTTGACGCCATCAATGATGCCACCTGGCTGATCCATCTCGTTAGGGGTCTTCCTCTTTTTCTCTGACCCTCCACCTTACCCAGCATGACATCCTTTTCCAGCGACTGTTCTCTCTGGACAATGTGTCCAAAGTATGAGAGACTAAGCCTAGCCATCTTGGCCTCCAAGGAGCACTCTGGTTGTACTTCTTTCAAAACAGATCTATTGGCTCTTTTGGCAGTCCATGGCACTTTCAGTATTCTCCTCCAACATCACAACTCAAAGGCATCAATTCTTCTACAATCTTCCTTATTCACTGTCCAGCTTTCACATCCATATGAGGTTATTGAAAATACCATGGCTTGGGTCAGGCGCACCTTAGTCTTCAAGCTGACATCTCTGCTCTTCAGTACTTTAAAAAGTTCCTGTGCAGCATATTTGCCCAATACAATACGTCGTCTGATCTCTTGACTGCTGCTTCCATGAGTGTTGATAGTTGATCCAAGAAGAATGAAGTCCTTGACAACTTCAATCTCTTCTCCATTGATAGAATGTTGTTTATTGGTCCAGTGGTGAGGATTTTTTTTTCTTTACATTGAGTTGTAATCCATACGGAAGACTGTGCTCTTTGATCTTCATCAGTAAATATTTTAAGTCCTCTTCACTTTCAGCAAGCAAGGTTGTATCATCTGTTTATCTCAGCTTGTTAATAAGTCTTCCTCCAATCCTGATGCCACGTTTTCCTTCATAGAACCCAGCTTCTCGTATTATTTGCTCAGCATACATATTGAACAAGAATGGTGAAAGAACACAATCCTGTTGCACACCTTTCCCAATTTTAAAAGATTCAGTGTCCCCATGCTCTGTTCGAACAACTGCCCATAGTAAATTGTTACTTTTATTGTTTTAAACAGTTAATTGGGTTAAAATCATTTAAGAAAAGAAATAAATAGTATTTATAAATGCCCATATGTCTACAATTGTCAGCATTACCCATTTCTTTTTTATAAATAGAAAATTTCTATCGGATACTATTTTTGTTCTTTCTAACAGGCACCAGTATATTTTTATTTATATTTCCTATATCCAAGGAGTTCTGGTAGCGTAATGGTTACGAAACGGGCTGCGAACTGCAAGGTCAGCAGTTTGAAACTACAAGCGGTTTAGTGGAAGATGAGGCTTTCTGCTCCCGTAAAGATTTACAGCTTCGGAAACCCTGTACAGGGTCGCTGTGAGTCGGAACTGACTCCACAGCACATAACAACAATAACAACATATCCAATGTATCCTGTTCATTCTCTTTGACCCTTTTTAAGATTAATCATTTTTGTTCTGTTTTCAGTACTTTATCATATGACTAAGAGTGTCTTACTTTGTATTTATCATTTTGGGGTTTGTTGAGCTTCCTGGATATTAGCACAGCTTTTATGATCAAATATCTTGGGGTAAATATGTATATGTATATATTGTTGTTGTTTAAGTGCCATCAAGTTGGTTCTGACCCATAGCGACCCTGTGTAGGGTTTCCTAGGAGCAGATTGTGAGCTTGAACCACTGACCTTGCAGTTCAAATGGCTTTACAGTCTGACGCATTAACCCACAGCACCACACCAGGACTTTAAAACATGTGTTTAAGTTAACTATTATTCAGTTTCAATGATTTTTATTTATCATCTTTGAATCAACCAATAATTTTGTCTCTTGTGTTCAATATATTGTTAGTCTCATGTAAGACATAGTTTACTTTTAAATATTGATTTATTTTTTGTTTTAGTATTTTCATGTTACTTTTTACAGTTTCCTTATCTCTCTGGAAATTCTCCTTTATATTTTCCGGAGGTTCTAACTTTTCCATACTAGGAGTAGATTCCAGGAGTAGACTAAGGAACATGGATTTACTTGAAAGATCAATGATACTGAAGTAACCGACTGCAGCTTATGAGAATAATCAAAGTATTATAATGGTAAGAGAGCAGAAGCATAGATCATTTATTAGCTGCTCAAAAAAGTATTTCTTACGTAAACACTATATACATATGCTGGTCTCCGACTGCTAGTGTTTTGTATTGTTTTGGTTTGGAATTCTGTGTGTGTATGTTTTTAATGTATCATCACTTATTAGATCTTCTAATCTTCTCATTTCCTATTTTTGTGACTATTTATACCAGGGTTAGCCTGCTAACCACAAGATAGGTGGTTCAAATTTACCAGTTGCTCCTCAGAAACCTTATACAAGGTCGCTATTAGTCGGAAACAACTTGACAACACTTAAGAACAACAAGACCAAAAATATTGTTGCTAGGGTTCCAATTTGTATATGCCTGGGCTTGTTCCAAGCATAACATGCTTAAACATATCTATGTGACTTGTGTTATACTCTGTAGAGTGGCTACCAAAAAGGTCTAGTCAAATCTGTGGCTTCCTAGGGGATCTGCTGCACAGTAAAATACAAAATACAAAATAGAGAAGTTAGTTTACAAGATTATGGCAACTTTTTGGGAAAGGATTCCAAAGATACATTCTTGATCATTTTTCTTGAAGGACACAGAACAATTATGAAGAATTTTTTTGAAAAATTGAAAGCTGCAGTTGGTTAGAAAAAAGGTCAGAAAATTTGTGTGAAGGAATATGTTCCATTAGGATAATGTACCTGCACTTTCTTGGAGAATTTTGTTGTGAAAATGTATCCCAGCCACCCTAAAGCTCTGATACTGTCACTTCAGACTTCTTTTTGTTCTTCAGACTCAAAGAACATTTAAAAAGAATACAATATGAACCCCTTGAAGATGGCAAAAATGCCATTTTGACGAGGTATGAATCAAAGAATGCAAAATTCTTCAGACAATGGTTAGAGTGAAGGAAACACTGCCTTCAAAAGTGTATAGGTCTAGATAAAGGATCTATCCAAAAAACAATAGCTTAACATTTTGATTACCAACATTTTTATGACTTTGTAGCAAAACTTTTTGACTTGCCCTCATATAGATCCAGGTCTTAAGTTTATGCTATTTGTATTTTACTTTAAATTTTTTATATAACAGATATTTATATCATTTATATTTATATATATGGGAAGAAAAGCTGGCTGAAAAATTCAGTTGCAAGTTTTCTTTTTCATGCAATCTCTTTTTGAAAAAGGAATTTATCAGATCACAATGATCATATAAATACATCACTGAGAAATCCAAATAACTTTTGTGATAGAAATCACTATTACAGGTTTATGCATGGATTTCTAATTTAGCAGTGACTAATAATATCTAAGTGATAAAAAAAGCTTTCTTTGAGGAATGAAAATGAGCAATAGGCATACCACTTTTATTCTAATTTAAGCTGCTTAAATCATACTTTGAAGCATTTTAATTATGATGCTTAGAAGCCACAACTTTCATATCATATTAGTGTCTAAGTAATTTAGCATGAATTTGCTTTTAAAATGACTTTTCTATGAAATACGCTATTTATTAATATATTTATCAGAAGATATAAAACTTCAGAAAAGTTAAATCATTTCTAGGTGATTATGAAGAAATCATGAATTTATATTGCTGACTCCCATTTTTTTAGGTTGTCTGAAATTGAGATAGCTGGGACCTAGTCCCAACAGAAGAGGCTGAATCTTCTTTTAGTACTGAGAAAAATTTCCCCTTGAATCATATGTCCCAGAGGATGATCACTACTATTTCCTACAGTCTCCTATCCTATAGGTACCTGACATCTTAATGCATGATACATACTAAGCCCAAAATCTCTATTTTAAGACTGCTTTCCAGTTTACTGCACCAGATTAAAAAAATAAAAAATGCAAGCAGAATTTCACTGCTGAATCCTAATCCACAGATATGTTTATCTCTACCATTACCCAAGCATGACTTTCTGCAGGATACCTGGAGATTAGGTGACTCATTTACTGACTGAATGATCTTTTGGGTGTTAAATTGCTGTATGTGCCAGGTAAATTTGAATATGGTTTATTTCAGGTATAATGCAGGAAACAGAAGAATTCAGAATTTCTGCAATGCAGAAATGATGGTAAAGCTGAACTAGCCATATAACTTACAGATAATTAAAATGGGCCCTGTAAAAACTGTTAAGAATTTTAATGTGGTGCTTGCAAAGCATTAAACCAAGTGCAGAGCACTTATACTTAAGACTCTGTGCAACTCCACAGATTGCACATCTGTGCAATTGACCCAAAGTGTAAGAATGAAGAGGTATGAAGATATATGACGAAGACATATGTTTTAAAACATTTTTTTCTAGAGAGAGATGGTATGGATTTCCCCCCAAAATATGTACACGAATCATGGTCCTTAAGCTTGTAAATATAATCCTGTTGGATAAAGAATGTTCTTTGTTGTGTTAATTAGATGCATAAGGAGAGTGGGGTCTAAATCTAATTACTTGTGGGTTATGTAAAGAGCAGAATGGATACTGAAACACAAACAGGAAGATAGATGTCATAAGAGGATCATCTACAAGTCAAGGAATGCCAAGGAATCCCCAGAGAAAGCTACAAAGAAAGACCCAATACAGTTGAGACTTTGATGTGAACTTTTACTTCCAGAATTGTGGTTTTATTTTATAGCAGCATTAGCAAACTAAGGTAAGATGGATTTATTTATGTGGTGGAAGCTTTAACAAATTCATGTGCATAGAATGAAATAGATATAAATATTATTTAAATTGAAACTGAAGTGATCTCAGAATGCTAAGGGAGGCAGGTACCTGAAAAAACAAAAAGTATGTTAAAATCACTGCAGCTTTCAAATTATTTCTATAAACAATTTTAAAAATACATTATTTTTTCACACACACAAAAATAACTTAGTGCCTTATGACACAATAAATGTGAATGAGAATCATCAGAAACAAAAGAAACATGCCCCAAAGCCTAAATATTCGGAAACATTAGGCACAGACTAAAACTAAAATGTTTATTCATTAAGTCTCAGACAATAAAAGTCAAGATTATGAATTTTTATGCAAAACAATATTAATCAAACAGTACAAGGGAATATTCATAAAGACATTCTAAATTCTAAAATATGAATGACTGTAATTGAGATATGAACGACTAGTTATAGCATTAATTGGACACAGTTTAAGAGAAAATTCAAAATGAAGTATGAAGTAGCATAGCGATGAAAAATATTCAGGGGTAAGAGGGTGAGTGATACAGAATATGTAATGAAAAATATAGGGCAAAAATAATGTTCTTAGGTAATATCAAGAATTTTTACATACTGGGTACATCATAGTAAAATTTAAGAAAAACAAGAGACAAAGAAAAAAACTTAAAAAAAAAAGGAACCATCGCTAGATGAACTTTCCAATAAAAACATGTAAATTGGCAATTGAACTTAAGATTCTGAAGAAAAAGTATTATCAATTTAGTACAGAAAATCTATTTTAAAATGAACATTTTTTGTTAAGTGTCCTTGGTTCAGACTCATAGCAATCTTATATAATGGGGGGGGGGGGCAAACCTCCAGCCCACAGACTATATAAGACCTTTGATGTCATTTGGTCTGTCCCTGCCAAGGCAGCCACAGTTTCAGCCATGACATTGTGAATTTCTTTTTAACTGTCATTGAGTTGCTTTGTTCTCATCCTATTTGTCAAGTCCAGTTGATTCTGACACATAGTGACCCTGTATAGGGTTTCTGAAGAGCAGCTGGTGAGCTTGAACTGCCTACCTTGTGGATCAAATTGACTTTGCAGTCCAGTGCATTAACCCACAGTGTCACACCTGTATAAGTTTTCTGGAGGGCGGCTGGTGAGTTTGAACCACTGACTTTGCAGTTCAAATCCATGTTGTGGTCCTGGGCTACACCAGGACTTCATCACATTGTTATTGTTGTTGTTAAGTACTGTGGAATCGGTTCCGACTCATAGTGACCCTGTACAGGGTTTCCGAGGCTGTAAATCTTTACGGGAGCAGAACACCTCATCTTTCTCCCACAGAACAGCTGGTAGCTTCAAACTGCTGACCTTGCAGTTCGCAGCCCGATTGGTAACCACTATACAACCAGAGCTCCTTCCATCACATTGTTGTTATTGTTAAGTTAGGGGTGAGTGAATTTAATATTTGACCAAAGATAGCAGGCTAATTTTTAAGTTGATAATTTTGTATGGACTGCAAATAATGTCATAAATATCCAAATGGCACTTGGCAGAGAAAAGATTTCCCAGCCCTGCTATACAGGTTTTTTCTGTGGAATGGCTTGTGGATTTGAATGGCCACCTTGTGGTTCAAATCAATTTGCGGTCCAGTGCTTATCCTACAGCACCATGCCAAGACTTCAAAAGGAAGATGAACTGTAGTTATTTTCAAATTCTAAAAGAGAATAGAGACTTTGAGGCAGGAATAATACTAAATAGACAATAAAAGCCTTCCTGTAAGCAAAGATAAAATGGCAACATTTAGAAACTTAGACCTGGAGGAAGGAATTAAGAACAAGAAAATGGTTAAGAGGCCTAAGAAAACTATGTTGAACCTATAATTTTGTTATAACTAAGAATATTTTTCAGAGTTGTGTTAATTAGTCAAATGATCACATTAGAATATATATAGTATAATGAATGCTACTGATTTTCTTATGTAAATCAGTCACTTTCTTGGATTTGTACTAATTTTTATCACAAATAAAATGTTACATGAAATAACTTTATGACATAATTTTATGTAATTAGCTTTTATATTTAATGTATTTCTAAAATATACATTATTGGATTCACAGCATAGCATAATTTGCTAAAACAGACCGTCAGACATGCATGATTCAATATGTTGTTGTTGTTGTCAGGTGCCATCAAGTTGGAACCGACTCATAGCGACCCCATGCACAGCAGAACGAAACAATGTTCAATCCTGGGCCAACCTCACTACTGCTGCCACACTTGACGCCATCAATGATGCCACCTGGCTGATCCATATCGTTGCGGGTCTTCCTCTTTTTCTCTGACCCTCTCCACCTTACATAGCATGACATCCTTCTCCAGCGACTGTTCTCTCTGGACAATGTGTCCAAAGTAGAAGAGATGAAGCTTAGCCATCTTGGCCGCCAAGGAGCACGCTGGTTGTACTTCTTCCAAAACAGATCTATTGATTCTTTTGGCAGTCCATGGCACTTTCAGTATTCTCCTCCAACACCACAACTCAAAGGCATCAATTCTTCTATGTTCCTTATTCACTGTCCAGCTTTCACATCCATATGAGGTTATTGAAAATACCATGGCTTGGGTCAGGCGCACCTTAGTCCTCAAGCTGACATCTCTGCTCTTTAAATCTTTAAAAAGTTCCTGTGCAGCAGATTTGCCCAATGCAATACGTCGTCTGATCTCTTGACCACTGCTTCCGCAAGTCTTGACAGTTGCTCCAAGAAGAATGAAGTCCTTGACAACTTCAATCTCTTCTCCATTGATAAGAATGCTGTTTATTGGTCCAGTGGTGAGGATTTTTGATTTCTTAACATTGAGATGTAATCCATATCGAAGGCTGTGCTCTGTGATCTTCATAAGTATATGTTTCAAGTCCTCTTCACTTTCAACAAGCAAGGTTGTACCATCAGCATATAGATGATGATTTAAAACAATTGAATACACACGTGTGTATGCATGCACAAAAATACACACTTAGGGAAGTTTGAGTAATTCAAACCTTTACATTTGAGGATGTACTTAAAAAAAAAAACAAACACTTTTTATTGTGAATTGAACGGTTTGAGTAATTCAAATTTTTACATTTGAGGATGTACTTTAAAAAAAAAACACTTTATTGTGAATTGAATGGTTTACAGAGGACAGTATTAAGTTTTACATCCAATAAATCCCACATTTTATTTCATCTCAATGGTTGTAATCCCCTCAATATAGCACCTCGCTTCTGGAGTCCTGGTTGGCCCTGTAAGATAAGCACTGGACTACTAATTGAAAGGTCGATGGTTCAAACCCACCAGCCACTCCTTGGAGACTCTATACGGGACCATTTGAGTCGGTTCTGACACAACAGCATTTAATAACAACATCTCAACTTCTGTCCTGTGTTTCATGATATCATTCATGCTTCTTTCCAAATGCGCTGAAATTTGTCCTGAGGTAAATTCTGCCCTTTTTACTAATGTTGTGCCCCCTATTTATCTATTTACTGCTTGGCTGAAAATTAAGCCATTAGGGTGAGTTCGGTTCCACACATGAAGGTTGACCAAGGGGTTCCACCAGTCAGTATTTGATCAGTAAGACTTTTTAATTAATTAATTAATTTATTTATTTTCATTTTTCTTCATTTTCTTCTACCCTATTGAGAACCTTGTAATGTGATCCCTTTCAGAACTCTTGGTAGTGATAGCCAGGCACCATCTAGTTCTAAGGGTCATGGAGACTGATGTTCAGGTTATCCATTAGTCCTTTGAACTAACTGTTTCTAAGCATCTTCAATTTTTATCACTTTTCTTTCCTCAGACAGGGAAAACCCAATATTTCCACCTTTAGTTGGCCACTCAAACTTTTAAGATTCCAGTGGCTAATCACCAAAGTAGAATGTAGACCATTGTCTTTGCAGACTATGTTATGCTAATATCCCCTGGTGTCTATAGAGACTATGGTCCCAAATTCTGAGTCCCAATGACTCATTCATTCCCTTAAAGTGTTTGCTAATATCTGAGCTCTGGTAGCGTAGTGGTTACGAATGGGCCTGCTAACCTCAATGTCTGCAGTTCAAAACTACCAGCTATTCCATGTGAGAAAGATAAAGCTTTCTGCTACTGTAAAGATTTATAGCCTCGGAAACCCTGTACAAGGTCACTATGAGTCGGAACTGACTCCATGGCACTTAACAACTACAACAGCTAGGAGTTTTCATGGAGTCCTGGTATGGCGCTGTGGGTTAATGCAAAGACGTTTGAACTGCAATGTTGGTGGTTCAAACTCACTAGCTGCTCCTTGGAAACCCTATACAGGGTTGCTATGGGTCGGAATCAACTTGACATCACTTAACAACAACAAGGAGTTTTCATAGCTTTTCCCTATGCGTGCTCTACGACTTTCGTGGATATTGTTGCAACAACTTATCCTCTGGTAAAACTTTATTTCTTTGTACATATAATTCCACTCTCCCACTCAACAACCATTCAACCTATCCATGCCATGTCATAGATTGTTGGTGTTGTTGGTAACTGCCATCTAGTCAGTTCTGGCTCATGGAGACCTGGTGTAGCATTTTCAAGGAACAGCTAGCTGGTGGGTTTGAACCACCAACCTTATGGTTAGCAGTCAAGTGCTGATCCTACAGTACCACACCAGAAGTCCAGAATTAGAATCACAGGTTTTCCTCTTTTTCAAAATTTCAGAAATTTAGATAACATAGAATAGCTAATCACAAGGTCTGAAGTTCAAACTTACCAACTGTTCCTTAGAAACCCTATATAGGGTCAGAATCAACTTGATGACATTTAACAACAACAACAATTACGTTTTAGGAAACATGTTTTTAATAAACTTTAATTGTATAGTGTTCTCTCCTAAAGAAGAAAAAAGTGACCTTAATTTTACAACTATTCTGGCAAAATATACCTAGAAACAGTATTCATGGCTTATTTTTAAAGACAGTTTTGTTTTAGATATGTTTATGTATGTGTTGGCGTACTGGTGTAGTGCTGTAGGATAAGCAGCGAACTACTAACCACAAAGTCTGTGGTTCAAGCCCACTACCGTTCACTCTGGGAAACCCTATATAGTGTTGCTATGAGTCAGAACCCAGTTGTTGTTGTTTTTATGTGCCATGGAGTCGGTTCCGACTCATAGCAGCCCTGTGTAGGGTTTCCGGGGAGCAGCTGATGAGTTTGAACCACTGACCTTGGAGTTCAAACAGACCTTGGGATATATTGTTTTAAAATATACGGCAGTTCCCAGTTACAAACAATTAACTTACAGGCAACTCTTGTTGTTGTGAAGTGTCATGGAGGCAGTTTTGACTCATATTGTTGTTAAGTGCCGTCAAGTTGGTTTCTACCCATAGGAGCCCTGTTTAAGGTTTCTGAGGAGCAGCTGGTGAGCTTGAACTGCCAACCTTGCTCTTGTTCATTAACCCAAAGTGCCATACCAGGACTCATGGTGACTCTATGTAGTATTTCCGATGCTGTAAATCTATGCAGGAGTAGAGAGCTTCATCTTTCTCTCCAGAGTGGCTGGTGAGCTCAAACCATCAACCTTGTGTGGTTTGCAGTCCTTTGCTTATCCTCTAGAGACACTGCACCCTTTAATGTTATGTAAATTTGACTTCACTTTGAAATAATTGAACCAACCCCTACTCAAAAAAGATTCTGCATCACAATCACCTTCTAAATCATTGACTAGGCTTTTCATCTTTTCTTGCACTAAAGTAAGACTAAATAAGAATTCAATGCACTTGACTTACCTCCACATTCTAAAAGACACAGAAACAAATTTTGTCTTTTAAATGAACTCTGTGTTCTCAAAATGAAGTAAAATAGTTGGAAAGTTTGAATATTAAAGTTGAATTTTATGCATATGTATCTTTTTTGATTAAATTTAGAAGGGAAAAATATATGTGACTGTAAAAGTAAGGTGTCCTCAGTAATTATTGTGAGGAATACTGGACATTTTATTTAAGAAAGTCATAGTTTTCAAAACATTAAAATTGAGTTACTGATTAATTTATTTTGCATGTTAGATTTATGAAATGATAAAAAAAACATGTGTCAATGAAAAAACTTCCCTTTCATCAGCATTTCTGTTGCATTTTTGCATTGGCAGAAATGTATAAATATGAAACAAGTAACTTCTCTTGATTAAAGTTGTCAATTCTTCACATTCTAAACTAAGCTATGGTTGTATATTTGACAGGTTTATTCTTGTTTTTAAGATTTAGTGTGATTTAATTACTGAAATTAAGGTCCATTAAAAAGCTAGTGTGAGATTTTTCTGTAGGAAACTTGTCTTTCAGTAGACAAAGATAAGCACTTTAATATAATTGTCTCTCAACTGGATTAACTGTCTGTTATGAAAAAGAATCTGCTTTACATAATTGTGATTTTCAAGATAATAGGCAATTGTCCTATTAAAAATTAATTTAAGGAGTGATGTCAACAAAAATTGTAAAGTAGCTCTAAGAACTTGCCCTCCACAGAAGCTCCAGAAATTGAGGAAAAACTTAAAATTAACTGCCAGATCTCTGGTTTTTTATAGCAATTATTGTAGCTGTTAAGTATTTAAGTGAATGCTAACTTTTAAAATGTGCTAATTAAAATTGTGGAAAATATTTTTTTACACTTCTATATGTCCTTGCCCCTTCCTGGCTGACCAGGGATTTTAGAATTGCAGTCTTATTCCCATTTTGAGACACTGGACCCTGGCTCTAGGGAGAGTTAATTATACCTTGTTCTTAAAGAATAGCATTTGTGTGTTGTGATCTCTCTGGGAGCTACCTGAAGAACTGGTAAATTGTGTTTGCCTTTCTTTTGTCTAACTCAGAACTCTCCTTGGACAGAAAAGTATCTTTGCAGAGGACATTCCTTGAAAATATTGATAAGCAAATGTTTGATAGTATATGTCATGTTTTAGGGTTCTTTAATTTTGCCCACGTCTTTTTTGTAGATGATCTTTATAAGTCTAGGTTTTACATTTATGACTTTCACTCATCCTATGCTTGCTTTTTATATATGGTTAAAGATATGACTTTTTTTTTTTTTTAGAGTAGATACCCTGTTTTGCCAGGACCATTTGTTAAAGAAACTCGTTTCCCCATTTAATGTGTTTTGGCTCTTTGTCAAAGATTGGCTGTCCATTGTTGTTGTTGTTAAGTGCTGTTGAGTTGATTCCTACCCATAGGGACTCTGTATAGAGTTTCCAAGGAACAGCTGGTGAGCTTGAACCACCAACCATGATGTTCAAACGACTTTGCAGTCTGACACATTAGGCCACAGCACCACACCAGGACTCCATAGGTGGATGGAATTGCTTCTGTGTTTCCAACACTGTTCTATTGGTCTATGTGTCTGCACTGTACCAGTATTGGTTTTGAAGATCCCTTATAACTGTTTAAGAATGTCCTAGTTAGAATTGTAAACACTACCTAGAATTTTTTTTATTGGTTAGGCACAGTATGTTACTTTTCACACTTAAAATAGTGGTTCTTCTTATCTTAAAATCTATCTTTAAGAGAACTTAGTAATAAATTAAATTTTTAAAATCAGGATTGTCCACTTACTTTAATATTCTAGTTCTAAAAATAAGAGATATAAGAGAAAATGCTAATTATGATCCTGTTGTTATTGCTGTTAAGTACAATCAAGTCAGTTCTGACTCACAGTAACCCTATGTATACAGAATGAAATGGTATGACATTCATCATCCAAAAGAAGATTTCAAGATCTATCATGATATGTTGCTATCTGTAAAAGGAAAATATATAAATGCCAATAATGAAAATCAGTTAATATCGCAATTATTCAAATTTACACTAACCATTAAAGTCAGTAATGATGAAATTGAATTCTACCAACTTCTGCAGTCTGGAACTGATCAAACATACCATCAAGATGTATTGATAATTACTGGTGATTGGAATCTAAAGGTTGGAACAAAGATCAGTAGTTGGAAACTTTGGTCTTGGTGATAGAAATGCTGCTGCAGGATGTGTGATAGAATGTTGCAAGACCAATGATTTCTTCATTTCAAATACTTTTTTTAAGCATCATAAAATATGACTATAGATGTGGACCTCACCAGATGGAATACACAGAAATCAAACTGACTACATGTGTATAAAGACACAGTGAGAAAGCTCCATATCATCAGTCAAAACAAAGACAGGGACAGCCTGTGGAAAAAACCATCAGTTGCTTAAATGTAAGTTCATGCTGAAGCAGAAGAAAATTAAAATAAGTCCATGAAAGCCAAAATATGACCTTGAATATACCCCACCTGAACGTGGAGATCATCTCAAGAACAGATTTGGTGCATTAGACACTAATGACCAAAAACCAGAAGAGTTGTGGGATGACACTAAGAACATCATACAGGAAGAAAGCAAAAGATAATTAAGAAGACAAGAAAGAAGGAAAAGACTAAAAGAAATTCTGAAAATTGTTGTTGTTGCTGTTGTTAATTGTCCTCGATTTGGTTCCGACTCATAGAGGCCCTGTACAGAGGCCCTGTTTCAGAGGAGCAACTGGTGAGCTTGTATCACTGACTTTGTAGTTCAAACGACTTTGCAGTCCAGCACATTAACCCACAGCACCACACCAGGATTCCTCATACCAGCATAGAGGTGCTAAAACAAAGGGAATTAATGAGGAAGTAAATTACCTGAACAGATCATTTCAAAGGGTAACTCAAGAAAACAAAGTCAATATTATAATGAAATATGCAAAGACCTGGAGTTAGATAACCAATAGAGAAGAACACACTCAGCATTTCTTAAGCTGAAAGAAATGAAGAAAAAATTCAAGCCTCAACTT
>NW_006408533.1:10305090-10326071 GCF_000296735.1 Chrysochloris asiatica | reverse complement strand
ATAAATAAATAAAGAGTCAATGGTAGAAGAAGGAAGAAGTCCAAGGTGCACTGAAGCAATAGGCAAAAAAACAATGTCCTGGGTATTGATGGAATATGAATTGAAATATTTCATCAAACTGATGCAGTACAGGAGGCACTCACTCACTTCTTCCAAGAAATTTGGAAGAAAGCTACCTGGCCAACTAATTGGAAGAGATCTGTATTTATGCTCAATCCCAAGAGAGGTGACCCACTGGAATGCAGAAATCATGAGGCAATATCATTAATATCACATGAAATTAAAATTTTGCTAACGATAATTCAAAAGAGACTGCAACAATACATTATTTCAGGCTTGTTTCAGATAAGGACATTGCTGAAGTAAGATGGATCTTGGCTGAAAGCAGAGGATACCAGAAAGACGTTTACTTGTGCTCTATTGACTATACAAAGGCTTTTGATTGTGTGGATTGTGACAAACTATGCACAACACTGCAGAAAATGATTATCCCAGAACACTTAATTGTGCTCATGAGGAAACTGTATATAAACCAAGAGGCAGTCATTCGAACACAACAAGGATACACTGAATGGTTTATAATTAAGGAAGATATGCACCATGGTTGTATTCTTTCATCATACTTATTTCATTTGCATGCTGAGCAAATAATCCAAGACGCTGAGTTATATGAAGAAAAACCTGTCATCAGGATAGGAGGAAGAGTCATTAGCAACCTGCAATATGCAGATGATACAACCTTTCTTGCAGAAAGTGATGAGGACTTAAAATATGGCCTGATGAAGATTAAAGTTCACAGTTTTCAATATGGGTTACACTTCAATGTGAAGAAAACAAAAATACTCACCATTGGACAAATAAATAATATCATGATAAATGGAGATAAGGTTGAAATTGTGAAAGACTTCATTTTTCTTGGACTCAACGCTCATGGAAGTAGCAGTCCAAAAATCAAACAACATATTTCATTAGGCAAATCTGCTGCACAAAACCACTTTAAAGTGCTCAAAGACAAAGATAACAGTTTGATGACTAAGGTGTGCCTGACCCAAGTCATGATATTTTCAGTAGCCTCATATGCATGTGAAAGTTAGGCAATAAATAAGGAAGCCTATAAAAGACTTGATACATTTGAGTTATTGTGCTGGGGAAGAATATTAAAAGTCCCATAGACTGCCAGAAGAACAAACAAATCTGTGTTGGATGAAGTACAACCAGAATGCTCCTTAGAATACAGGATAGTAAGACTTTGTCTCTCATACTACAGACAGAGTATCAGGAGGGACTAAACCTAGGGAAAGGACATCATGATCACTAAAATGGAGAAAGCAGAAAAAAAGAGGCAGACTCCCTCCCCCCCCCCCCAATCGAAATGGATTGGCACAGTGACAGCAGTAATGGGCTCAAGTGTAGCAACAGTTGTTGGGTTGGAGCAGGACAGACTGGGCAGTGGGCAGTGTTTTGTTTGTTGTACATGAAGTTATTATAAGTTTGAACTAACTCAACAGCACCTAACAACAACAATTACTCTATCTTATAAATGTCAATTAAGAATAAAATTATTAAAATTTGGGAATAAAATATAAAAAAAACCAATGACATTTCTTACTTCTTTTCCTATCTTCATAGGGTTTTACTTAAATATCATTGAGTTTTTAAGATTGACTGTATTTTTATTACAGTCATTTATTTCTGAATTAGTTATGTAAAAATGTATAAATAAAAGAGCAATCTATGAATATCATGCACCAATATTCACATTCTTTCAGAAAATCAGTTAGGATACTAAGCCACTGCAAACAAAATATACCACAGTTTGCATGGGAAGCATCTTTCATATTTTACAATTTAAAAAGCCTATTTTTATGCTGATGTGGATTTGCAGACATTTGAAATTTAGATTTTAAGATAAGAAAACACTACAGTATCATATAAAAATGTTTCTAGTCACTAACTTTATAATTTTACTCCTCCATTTCATTTTTTGTGTGATATTCTCAAATTTTATATTTTTATATTAAAGTATTCTATACTCAATTATATCTCAAGAAATATGTCCTTTATAACAATAAGCTACTTGAATTTAAATACTATTGAACATACTTTCCTTTTGGAATAATATTTAATACAGATGAATATGTGAATATTTAAAATGTCCTAAAATATTCCCCAGTGGATCATTTTCCTACTTCTTTCTTATAGCTCCTGCAGAGAACAAGTACCCATAAAAATATCTAAACAAAAAAAGAAATAAAAGCAAATTCTTTATAGTGAAGATTTAACATAATGGTGAAAACTATTTTTCTTTGTGGTTCAATTTGGGTACAAATAGCTTATAGTAAAAAGTCATTTTAAAATAACAGGAATTTTTTTATATTCATCAAAGAATATGATAAATGTTTTTGGGAAAGAAGAATTCAGTTGCAGAAATTCATAAAACTTTAATCATATGCTGAATCTGAAGGGAAAAAATCATCCTGTAGATCATAGAATAATGAAGAAAAGTGAGGTCAAGTGCTTTGGTCAAGGTTTCATAGCTAATAAGTAGGAGAGCATGGGACTCAAGACTTCTGCTCATCAGCTTAAGACTTGTATAACATGCTACCTTGCATAACTCAAGAACAGCATCAACAAAAGCAGCTTAACATAGCAATTACAGTTCATCCCACTTGCCAATTTTAGTTATTGCTTTGATATTGTTGATCACATGCACTCTCCCTGTTTTTATCTAATTGTAATGAAGACCAATTCAGTTTTTCTTCAGGAGCTTATTAGGATAATAGATCAACAAAAGGGATTCATTCTCTAGATTTCATATAAGGTAACCTTTCTTGATTCTCTAATAAAAATTAAAGTAGTTGTGTTATTTAATTAGGAAATATGTAACCTCATTTCAGCTCTCCATATCAGGCAAGTATTGAAGCTGACACTTCAATTGAGTTTACCCAAGGGCTCAGAAGCTTGGAGAGTTAAACACAAGCAGCTATCAAAGCACAGGCATCATCACAGACTCCTCATACCTAATTACTACAAGTGAAAAGTTTCCTCCTGAGAGAGACCACTTTCATTCCAAATCTGACAGGTAGAAATTAGTTGCCTAATGGAATGGAATAGTTCTGCAAATTGAAGGAATTAAGTGTGCTTTTTAAATTTAAGCTCCTTCTAAATTAGATTTTAATTTGGATCCAAATGTGAAGAGGTTGATGGCATGAAGCAGGTTAGCTTGGCCCAGAGCCAATTATTTTATATTGCCCTTCTGATTCAGTGTATCTCTTTTATAGCAACTAGCCATTATGGGGGCAGCAAAACTGTCATGCCTTAATCAAGGGGAGTTTTCTCCAGAACACTTTATCACTGTGGAATTTTACTAAATGATTAGCACCTCTCTCTGAGTCATTTTGCGCTCAAAAAGAGCATATAAGGTCCAACAAAGGACACCCTTGTCTGTGCATGCACATATTTGTTTTTAATAAATATTGTTAAAAAGGAAAAGTAATGAGGATATTATTAGCACATCAAAAGTGGAAAACAATAGTGATCATTTATATAGCCCCAGTTCAATTATAGTGTGATCCTTCTCTTGGGCAAAATAATAATAATAATAATAATAATAATAATAACTCCACTGAATAGATCAATAAGGAGATTACTTCTTATAATAGAAAGAAGTCTACTAGTAGATCAGAGCAACTGTCAGAAGACTGCAGAATATCTATTTCATTTCATAAACATTGATATGCTTGGTGTGTGCCTCATTAAGCTCAGAAGGTTCCATGGATGTTATCAGAATGTATATGAACTGAAAACGTAAAGCTTTTTACACTTAGTAAATATAGAGATTAAATATATTTGGAGGCATGTTACATTGAACTCTAGAAGGGACAATCTTCCCTAAAACATTTGTAAAACTTCCAAATGAAAAATTCATATAATCCTGAAACCATTTAATAAGTCTTTGTTGTTGTTGTTGTGAAGTGCCATCGAGTCGGGTCCGACCCATAGCGACCCTGTACAGGGTTTCCGAGGGTGTAAATCTTTACGGGAGTAGAAAGCCTCATCTTTCTCCCGCGGAGCGGCTGGTAGTTTCGAACTGCTGACCTTAAGGTTCGTAGCCCGATTCGTAACCACTACGCTACCAGAGCTCCTTAAATACCTTTAAATATGTATGTAATGATAATGGCAATTATATAATCTCAATATTGATAAATGAAGTTCAATTGGTAAAGTGGTAAGTATAAAGGGAAGGAGAATTTTGTTAGGGTACAGGGGAACATGTAAAGATATGGCACAGGTAACAATCACAAAGCAAGTATTTATGGGAAAAGCCCCGAGAAGTTGTAACCATAGCTTAATTGCTAGTCTTCTAGTGGATTTACAAAATAAATATTCATAGCCTGGATAAACTAGGTAGTTTTAAGCCATAGTTGGTTTGAGATTGCCCTTAATTGATTTTGTGCACAGTTGTATGGAAAAAGCAAATAAAATTCTCCATGGATCAAGTTCTCTTATCCTCATCTCAGAGAACTCTTACTAAGAATGGCAATGAACAATACCAGTACTCAATCACAAATACCATTAACACTATCCAGCAGAAGCCAGAGATAACTCTGTGATGCTTAGCAGGAGAAGAGGTGTAATCCAGTGTGCTGTAATTTTGGAGGCAGAAATTCACTCTATTGCAATAAAAGTTTACAAAAGATTCCTAGCAAGAGAGGTAAGAAAAGGTGGGCCAGGAAAATATTAGGGAGACAGAAGTTGACTGCGAAAGAGATAAGATAAAGTTAATCAAGAAGACTTTATGGATTTCTATAATAAACAAAAATAAATCTTGAACTAAGGGAAAGGAAACTGAAAACAGAAAAAATAAACAAACAATCACAAAATTAATACTTTTTAAGAGCTGAGAAACAAGACAAGTGCTTAAATATAGACCATGTGAAGAACTCCTATAGCTCATAAACAAAATAGAAAAACCAATAGAAAAATGGGCAAAAACATTATAGCATAATTACTGGGAGTCCTGGTGTGGCACACTGGGTTAATGTGCTGGATTGCAACGTCAATTTGAACTGCAAGGTCGGCAGCCATTCCTTGGAAACCCTGTACAGTGATGCTATGGGTCAGAACTGACTCTGCAATACTTAATAACAACAACATCCTTGTGAAGTACAGGCAATTCACTAAGATCTTCTTTAGAAAGAAGGGAGAATGATTCAAATTATAAAAACAAGATGGGAGGGAATCATGTTAAGATGCCTGACTGTTTTTTGTTTTTGTTTTTGTTTTTAATCTTGGTTTTCTTTGTATTATAATATAGAGTAGACACTGGAGAGGGAGAGAAAGGAATAGTCAGAAACATCACACTAGAAGGCTTGTAAATCCGGCTTAGGCCTATGACTGATTGGAATACCTAAAATGGGGCTATAGCATACCCAGTGAACGAGGCTTCTTGTGGAGCCTTTGCAATACATAAAACTATAGGTAGAAACCAGAACCACATCCAGATCTCCAGAGATGAGAAATCTTCACTTGAAAGGACCAGCAGACCAGCCTGGAGCAGCTAGAAGAATAAAAGATACTTCTTGAAAGAAAGACCTGCAGGAAAAATGGAGGCAGATGGACTGTTACTACAAGAACAAACAAATCGCTTCCCTAGGAAACATCAAGGCAAGTGGCCAGGTCCTCTCAACGCAAACCCTGTACCAAGACTAAGACTCAACGGAAATGCACACTCTGATTGGTGACCACACACATCACCGATGGGGGGAAGTGGGGTAAAAGCAGCAATGAAGCGGCAAGCTAAGCCCTACAATGTTCAGTGGACTTCTGTGGACCCATTTGGGGACCTGGAGGTCAAGCAGTGTAAGGAGACATGGGGACTCTTGGGCCCAGAGTCAGTGGCGTGGCCACGGACTCGAGAGGAGAGTGGAACTACCGGCTGACGGGAAGAGAGGACATATGCACAGGAGCACCCACACTTGCAGATGATACCCACGTGACCTGGACCGGATGACTGGATGATCGGAGCTCAACCAGGAGAGGAAAGAAGAGGGGAAAAAAAAAAAAGAGTGAGCTATACAGTCTGATGAACTTGACCTATACCTATGGAGCAGCAACTCAAAAGAAGGAACAAATCCTTACAGCAAGAAACATTCCCACCCCCTCCACACACAGAGTGGACGGAGATGGGCAACTTGGACATTGGATACTCAAATGGGGATGGGGGGACTACAAAGACAAGAATTGACTGGCTTACAAGCTTTCAAGAGGGAACCTAGTGCTAGGGGGCATGGAGGAAGGCAGAATCTCCAGTGGGTATTATTCAGTCTGTCTGGGCAGAGCTGATGAAAGGAAATACTGTAGTGAATAATGCTTATCAGGACGGATTATGAGGGTTGGAAATGCAAAGGTAGTCGTTTTGTAACAAGGAAGGGAGTGATTAATTCTCCAGTCTAGGAGTGGAGGTCTCTGGGACCATCACTGGAGAAGAGCAGAGAGTGGGACCCTACCCAGAGAAACAGAGATGCCTGAGACAGAGACAGAGACAATGATGTGGAATGATGAAGCGGCTGGGGACTTTGGAGCCAGAGAGGGAAAGAGACTGTGGGCAGAAGACTCGGGGGGAGGGGGAAGTGTAGGGGGCGGGTTTCTGGGATATACCCTTTGGTTGGTTGATGATGCATGGAGAGGACTGGAACCATGGCAATGAAATGATATACGATGGAATCAATGTAAAACTAAAGTTTTCTCATGTAAACTACCATATAATTCACAATGAAACATTAAAAAAATGATAATGCAAACGCAAAAAAACAAAATAAAAAACAAGGTACTATTAAATGAACAAAATAAAAAATGTCATCCTTACCAATTGCCATGCAAGAAGAACTCTCAGAGCTGGTAAGACTATGCATCCATTTTAAATAAACAATGCTTTTTAAATAGTTTGCATTATCTAGTAAAATAATCTGAGTAGCTGGGTTATATGAAGAAAAATGTGGCATCAGGATTGGAGGACGACTCATTAACAACCTACAATATGCAGATGATACAACCTTACTTGTTGAAAGTGAAGAGGACTTAAAACATTTACTGATGAAGGTCAAAGACCACAGCCTTCGATATGGATTGCATCTCACTATAAAGAAAACAAAAATCTTCACCACTTGACCGATAAACAACATTCTTATCAATGGAGAAAAGATTGAAATTGTCAAGGACTTCATTCTTCTTGGATTACCCATCAACAGCTAGTTGTATAGAAGAAACAAATAAAGTTCTCTTATCCTCCTAGTGTCAGAGAATTCCTACTAAGAATGGCAATGACCAATGGAAGCAGCAGTAGTCAAGAAATCAAATGACATATTGCATTAGGCATATCTGCTGCACAAGACCTTTTTAAAGTGTTGAAGAGCAAAGATGTCAGCTTGTGGACTAAGATGCGCCTGACCCAAGCCATAGTATTTTCAATAACCTCATATGTATGCAAAAGCTGGACAGTGCATAAGGAAGACTGTAGAAGAATTGATGCTTTTGAGTTATGGTATTGGAGGAGAATATTGAAAGTGCCATGGGCTGCCAAAAGAACAAATACAGTCGTTTTGGAAGAAGTGCAGCCAGAGTGCTCCTTGGAGACCAGGATGGCCAAACTTTGTCTCTCATACTTCAGACATTATTGTCAGGAGGGACCAGTCTCTGGAGAAGGATATCATGTAAGGCAGGAAGTTGGAGTAAAAGAGGAAGACCGCCCAACGAGAAGGATTGACAAAGTGGCAGCAGCAATGGGCTCAAGCATGGCAACAATTGTGAGGTTGGCTCAGGACCGGACAATGTTTCCTTTCTGTTGTACATAGGGTTGCTATGAGTTGATACTGACTTGATGGCATCTAACAACAACAACAAGAAGAAGTAAAGTTGAAGATACAGATAACCTAGGACTCTCAATTTCAATCCTAAATATGTACAATGATAAGTCAACAAGTATTATTTCTAGGGTTCCAGTTCAAACATACTTGGGTTTATTCCAAAGAAAACACATGTAAACCTGCCTCTACGATCAGTGGATGGATGCAGACTGTTGTTTGGAATACCAAAGATGTAAGCTTCATAGATTTTCTTAAAGGACACAGGACAACCATGGGGGCTTTAAAGAAGAAATTTTAAGAAAATTGAAAACTGCATTGGTGAGAAAAAGGCCAGAAAAGTTGCACCGAGGAACTTTAGTTTTTTTTCCCATCGCATTATACCTGCATATTTTTCAAGATAGAAAGGATTGTTCTATGAGAATTTCATTGCAAAACCTTATCCCATGTATGCTTCAGACTTGATCTTGTCTCTTCAGACTTCTTTTTGTTCCCCAAATTCAGAGAACATTGAAAAGGATTAAGATTTGAATCCCTCAAGCGTGTAAAAACTGCCATTTTTAGGTGGTGTAAACCAAAAATTGCATATTACTTCAGGGATGGCATGTTGTTGTTGCTAAGTTCCAGGGAGTCCGTTCTGATTCTTTACTGGGTTTCAAAAGAGTGGCTGGTGGGTCTGAACTTCCAACCTTGTGGTTAGTAGTCATTCGTTTATCTTAGAGCACCACACCACGGAAGGGCTAAAGGGATGGAAATGCCACCCAGATGGAGAATATGTTGAGAAATACTATCTTTAAATATTTACATTTCTGTTTAATAAATGTTCTATGATTTTTATAGGAGTGCTGGTCTGGCACTGTAGGATAAACACCGGACTGCTAACTGCAAGGTCAGAAGTTAAAATTTAGCAGGCGCTCCTTGGAAACCCTATGAGTTGAAACCAACTCGATGGCACATAAAAACAATTTTGTATCAATACTTTCTGAGTTGCTTTAACAGAAATGTGTGTAAGAAAACCAGTTTAGATATTAAAGAATGTTTTTCACAACATGGTTCTTAATAACCCAAAACTAAAAACGTCCATGTGTCTATCAGCTGTAGAATGGAAAAATGGATTGTTATATTTATAGATTAAAAACTGAGAATGTTGTAAAATAAATGCATTATAGCCAAACAAAAAGTTAATAAGTGATTATTAAAACACAAGTTGAATGAAAGAAGCAAAAATAAAAGCACATAGCTAATAATGCATTTCATATAAAGTTAATTAAATTAAATTGTAGATGGATGGATAGATGGTTGTTGGTGTTACGTGCCGTGGAGTTGGTACTGACTCATAGCAACCCTACTATGTATAACAGAATGAAACACTGCCTGGTCCTGGGCCAATCTCACAATTGTTGCCATGCTTGACCCCATTGATGCTGCCATAGTATGGTTAGTAAGTGAATAAAAGAAAGTAAGACAATTTTTACTGTAAATGTCAGGACAATGGTTAACTCTGTGAGGAAGGAACAAGTTGTGATTTTGAAGGCTTAAGGAAACCTGCTGGTCTCTAGCAATGCTTTGTTTCTAGATTAATTTATTAGTATTTTCAGACATGGTATTTATTTTAAATTATTTGATGTATATTGCTACTGTATGCACTTATTTGGATAATGTATTTCACAATGGAGATGCTAATTTTTAAAAAGATCATATATAATTATAAGTTATTGATTAATTATTTGAAGTCTATATATATGTGTGTGTGTGTGTGTTGTTGCTGTTAAGTGCCTTTGAGCCATTCTAACTCATAGGGACACTGCTAGGGTTTCTGAGAAGTAGCTGGTGAGTTAGGAACACTGACATTGCAGTTCAAACTGACCTTGTGGTCCAGTGCTTATCCTACAGTGCCATACCAGGACTCCATATGTATACATATATGGTGGTGGTGATTATGTGCCATGGAGTCGGTTCTGACTCATAGCCACCCTGTATAGGGTTTCCAAGGTGGTAAATCTTTACAGGAGCAGAAAACCTCTTCTTTCTCCCGGGAATGTTGGTAGTTTCAAACTACTGTTAGCAACTTGACTCCTAACCATTATACTAACAGAGCTCCTTTATGTGTATATTCATATGAATTGAACACGAGGTATGATTCAGGATTTCATCCTACTCCAGAAAAAAGACATTAGTAGGTCAACCAGTGGAATCTGAATAAGGCTTGAGGATTAGATTACAGTACTGGTGTCATTGCTAATTTTCCTGATTTAGTATATACAAGAACAGGTCTTTCTTAGGAAATGCACACTAGAGTATTTGGGGACAAAAAGATATCATGTCTGCAACTTACTTTCAGATGGTCAGAGGAAAAAAATGTATTTGAAGATTAAACAAATTTATAAAATATTAACAATTGGAGAACACAGGTGAAGAATGTATGGGAGTTCTTTATATTGCTCTTGAAATTTTTCTATAAGTCTAGAATTATTTATGAAAAAAAAAGTTACCAAAAGTGTAGATAATTTAGAGACAAATCATTGGGCACTTACTTCTACAAATACTTTTTAAAAATGCAACTATTTCATAGGCAGATTAGGCAAGGCTAATGTAGTGGCCTTAATACTCTGTTTTTGAGCTGCTGTCTCGTAGTTTTTAAGATGCTACTAAGGAGTGTGGGGGCATTGTAGGATAAGCCTTGGACTGTGAACTACAAAGTTCAGTGGTTCAAGCCTGCTATTTCTGCATTGTAGAAAGATGATGCTTTCTGTGTGCATGAAGATTTACAGCCTTGGAAGTATAGGTTGTTGTTAAGTGCCATCGAGTCGGGTCCGACCCATAGCGACCCTGTACAGGGTTTCTGAGGGTGTAAATCTTTATGGGAGTAGAAAGTCTCATCTTTCTCCCATGGAGAGGCTGGTAGTTTCGAACCGCTGACCTTAAGGTTCGCAGTCCGATTCGTAACCACTATGCTACCAGAGTATAAATAGTTAAATGAGCCTGTTAATGATTAATATAAAAGAAAATAACAATATAGTGATACTTATAGAAATACTGAAGTCCTGGTGGAACACTGTAGGATATACACTGGGCTGCTAACCATAAGGTTGGAGGTTCAAACCCACCAGAGGGCTCCTGGGAAACCATATGCAGAGTTGTTGTGTGTTGGGACCTGCTAGACAGCACTTAATAACAAGTAACATGTATTACAGTTCCAAAGATACAGAGCACCTAAATGACGTAATTTCAGAGCTAAAGACTAAATTAGAATAAGAAACTCAACAGGAGCTAAAAGATACAAAGACAATCCAGTATAACTAATTATCTTAGTTTTAATGTTTTAGTATCTCTGAACTTTTTCCTATTTAAAAGAGGAAATACAAAAAAAAAAAAAAATGTTCAAAGATATATGAGGGGAAACATTTTTCCTTCGCTTCTGTATCTCTGGACATTCTCTTTTGAAATGGCCTGTCTTCCCACAACATTCATCCGCTGGTGGGCTTGGGGCCTTGGCCCAGTCGTCTCCTCCTTTTCCTCTGAAGAGGCCTAACACTGTAATCACTGTCCTACCTCCCTGGAGAAGAAACAATGCCCGATCCTGGGCCAACCTCTTTTTTACTGTTTTATTCACATGATTCTGGCTTTCTGCCTCTGTTTTGCCTTTCTCTCTCGGTACAAAAACTTTCTGAGCTTCTCTTAACAATTCAACAGTGGGTTTCTCATTCCATCCCTCAATATTTTTGTATTGGTTTCCGTCCTCTAAGGGAGAACATCTTCTGAACTGATTCTGCTCCCCCTACTGACCAACAAAGAGCATAGGCTACCTCCTTTTGAGAAGGCAGAATTCTATCCTGTACATGAAGGACTAGGGCCTGGCAGATCCAGTCCTCATTAGAACCAAATTGAGCCCAAAATATAGTTGGTGAATGGATTGGTTCTTTTGGCCAAATAAAACAACAATATTTTTATCTTTTTCCTGGGTTTGGGGATTGTCCCCCCAAGCCCTCAACATTCCCCCAAAGGATTAACGGAGGGAATGTCTGTTGGAATCTCTCCTGCTCCCTTTTTCCCTAGGCCTAGAATTCCATTCCCCATTTTCTTTTGGTCTTAATGTCTTATTTCCCTGGCATAAAAAATTTCCCCATGTTTGGGTACTCATGGAGATTTCTTGCATACAACCCCGAGATTTCACTTTGACCGTCTCCAACCTGATTGGCACGCTGCACTCGCTTCACATCCAAGATGTGTCTCAGTCACACAGTGATCCCCTAAAATGCCTGACCACCAGGACAATACTTACAGTCCAATTTTACTGCTCTGGCCTGTGTAAAGATTGCCTGGTCGCCACGGTTACTCTGTTCTTAGTCCTCCAGCTCTCTCTTGCTAATTCTGATTGTCTTTTAACAGTCTTGTGTCTTTTTCTGGATCTCAGTGGGAGGCAATCAACCCTGTGGAGTATGCCACCCAAACCAAGGTGGGATGTGTTTCCTTTTCCACCAGGGCTGCCATCCCAGTGGGCGTAAAATCCCATATGAGCCCCCAAATTTGTGAGAAACGTTGTCTATATTGACAAACACTCAAGTAATCCAAGCTGTCCTCATTTTAGCGAGAGTGAGGTTTTCTTTATTCAATTTTGCAAAATCAGGCACCCAACCCAGTAGACACGGGCAGACACGCCACATGGTCTGCCACAAATATTTTTTATTCTTGTTTCAAAAAAGCCCCTCCTCCAGTTCCAGTTACCCATATATAATTCTATGGTATGTCCCATTTTCTCTCCCCCCAGAGAAGCCAAAATGGCTTGCCCATGTTCTTAATGGCTGCATTAATTTTCCTAGCCCTAGAACAGCCTGCTTGTTTCAACAATCCATTTGCCAGGTTTAGCAATCTCATAAATTCCTGAAGATGGGCCACACCCACAAAAGTTATTTCTCACAAAGGTAAAAGGGTTACAACTGAACATTGATGTTGTTGTTATGTGCTGTGAAGTCAGTTCCGACTCATAGCAAGTCTGCGTAGGATTTCCGAGGCTGTAAATCTTTACGAGAGCAGAAAAACCTCATCTTTCTCCCGAGGAACCGCTGGTAGTTTCGAACTGCTGACCTTGTGGCTCGCAACCCGATTCGTAACCACTACGCTACCAGAGCTCCCTAACATAAGAAACTTGAAATCCTCACAACTTGACCAATACTAGTATAATGATACATGGCAAGAAAAAATTGAATTTGTGAGGGATTTCATTCTTCTTGTATCAATAATCATGGCCCATGGAAACAGTAGTAAAGAAATCAAATGACATATTATATTGAGCAAATTCATAGCAAATGACCTGTTTAGTTTGAAAAAGCTAAGATGTCAATCACCTCATGTGCATACAAAAGCTGAACAATGGAATGCTTAAGGGTATTTTATATATTTGAACTTTGGTGTTGGCAAAGAACACAGACTATATCATGGACTTCTAGAAAAAAGTAAAATCTTCCTTGAAGGAAGTATAGGTAGAATATTCTTTAAAAGGGAAGATGTCAAGACTTTGTCTCTTTTACTTGGGGCATGCTGTCAGGAAGAACCATCCTTGAAAAAAATATATTGTTCTTGGGAAAGTAGAGTCGGAGCAAAGAGGTAGACCTTTAATGTCATAGATTAACCCAGGAGCTACAACAATGGGCTCAAACACAATGACAATTCTAAGGGCGCTGCAGGAGCAAGCAACAGTTTGCTGTATTATACATGACAACACTGTTAGTCGGAGCCAATACGAAGACACTTAAAACAACATCACAATTATAGTCATAATTTCACTTTTTATGACATGTTTAAAACCAGTCATAAAAGGTAAAATCGAGGCTACATTTTCCAAAACTCACTATGTGAATAATAGTAACTGTGTCTTAATTTTATTCTAGGACAAAAGTGACTGGCAAGTAAAAAATGAAATAAATTCATATATTCATAATTTTAAAACATTCATGATTTATTAGATCACATCATTGGTTAGGAGATGAATGAATTTAAATATAAAGAATACAAGATTACAGTAGATAGAAGATAAGAGTCTGAGACAGTATTTCATTTGTGATTTTTAGGAACTAAATTAAAATCATTGTGTCCAGGTTTGTCATCTTTGAAAGCAGATATTTGGAAATTCGTATCAAAAGATAATAGTAAGCCTGCTTTGCATTCTGAAAGTCCCTATAGAAAAATCATATAAAAATGTCTTTGTTTACTTTCTTGTTCTTCCTTATATTTAATCTCATTTTAACCTTAACACAAACTCGAATAAGTATTAAGAGTGATGTACTTGGATATATACCCACAGAGCTCAAAATTTCAGGCTAATGTTATATTATATCCATTGTATAGATGTCAGTGAAGTTATCTGTTATGATGCACTTGTTCTTTGATAATCTGTTAGTGAGCATCAATTTGAGCCATGTCCACAAAGTGCCCCAGAGGAAGCAAAGATCTAGACCTTTTTAGACAAGATATTTTTAACAAGCAGATACAAGACTGGAGATGCTCCCATATCTCTGATGGCATGTCTTTACAAATTAAAGGATTGAGTCAGCATTTGGCTTTGTAACTCTTAGGGCATTTTTTCAAGTAAAAATCTGAAACTTCAAATGAAATGCAGCTTTGATAACTTTGGAACCTAACAGGAAAAAATAAATAAATAAAAATTCTTCACCATAGAGTGCTTTAAAGGAAAGACAGTCTATAATGCAAATTAGCAGGACAAAAAATAAAAAATAAAAATAAAATTCAATAATTTCCTTACATCATTATATCAAGACAGTAGAAAATGCTTCAGGAGATGTTTCAATGGCAATTTTAAAAATAAATAGATTAAAGGTAAAAATAATACTAGATTAAAAGATGGAAAGAAAAGATGTAATATACAAAGAATGGAAACTTTAAATAGCTGAAATTCATTTTAAAGAGATTTATTAACTACTGTCATTAAAATTTAAAAAGTATGGAGACTTCTGGTAAGATGTCAGCGTAGGCAGATGCCTCTACAACCAAGATACTAGAGTCAAATGAAACAGACACAGATGAAAATGCTGCAACCCTGAATTTCAGAGGAAAGGTTAGACAAGTAGACTGAGTGGTTTCTGGGAGGAGAAGCTGAGCAGGGACAGTGAGAGAGGTGGACAGACTGGTGAATAGCCTGCCTGACACATCATGTGATCAGTTTTGGCAACTGAAGGTGGCCTGGCAGAGTAGATTCAGGCACACATCTGAAAAGCTGTGATTTCTTCTTTTTCCCCACACTCCCCTGGTGGCCAACTCTCATCCTCATCTACCCACCAGTGTAACCATGCTCTGTAAGAGCTCAGAGCCACTTGGTCAGGAACCATTCCAGTGTGAGGCAGTGGCCAGATATACATCTTCAGTTCATTGCTTTGGTGCCTGGATTCAGACAGGCTCAGCTCCAGACCTGCAGAACCCAGAGAGCCACCAGACCAGCATCTAACCAGTCATCCTGCCTTAGCTGTCCTTTGGTCCTAACACACAATGAAACCAGCTCCATCAAGGGCCTGTACGAGCCACTTCCGCGTTGAGTGCCCTGAATATAACATAGATAACATCAGGGCCTGTAGGAACCCCATCTAGGGCCAGGAACTCTGCTTTCACATCCCTCTCACACCAACTCTTGATCTCCTTGGCTTGCAGGATACTCCCCACACCCCTGCTCCCAATCCCGAAAGTTTTCTCCTCTCATGTCCAACGGCCACACTGTTTTTTTGTTTGTTTTTATTTTAGGGTTTGGCTTTTCCCTTTTCCTATTTCATTGTTTTTGTTGTTTATACTTTCTCCTCTTCCTGCTTCTCTTCCCATTCCCTTGAATTGTATCCTTTCTATCTCCAATGTTGTTTTTCCTCTTTTTCTGTTGTTCATTTCCCTCTCCTTTTTTCTCCCTTTTAATCTTCCCTTACTACTTTTTATTTTATTTCTTTTTTCATCTTTCCTCTCCATGATTTTTCTGAGGGTTTTTATTGCCTCTCATTTTTTTCTTCTAGCTCCATTTTCAAGTCCCTTTTCACCTATTTAGTTATATGGAAGTGGTCTTTAAAAAAAGCTTCTTATTTTTATTTTCTTTCTTATTTTTCTCTTTTATTCCATTTCCATATTCCTATTTTGCCTCTATAATTATCATATTCTTTTTTCCTGGTTACTGTCTGTTTTTACTCTATTTTTTTGGTTTATTTTCTTCAGTTTTCTTGTGTGTGTGTGTGTGTGTGTGTGTGTGTGTGTGTGTGTATGTGTGGTTTTCTCTTTCCCATCCAACAGAGGACAGCAACTGTGCCCATATAGCCCAGCCATGCCTTAACCTCTGCAGTTCCACCCACTGGGCAAAGGCCAGTACCAACTCCTATACCACCTGATCATTTACAGACAGCAGCCAACACAGTCAAAGCCACACTACACTGAGGTGCACAAACTTCATTCTTTAACTATATCCAAGAGAGATAGTTGGTAAGAGTCTAATAACATACTAACATAAAATAATTAATGAAATAAAAATATGACAATACCACAATGTCCCAGAGACAACAGAAAATTTTAGTTCCCATGAATAAACAAGCAACAGTGGCTTAAACTAATGACCAAGATACAGAGCCAGATAATATTTATGAGGAAGCACAAATGTAATGGAACGAACTGAAAAATAATTCAAAAGAATAATTTAGGTACCTGCAAAGGATTGACAGAAAGATTGAGAAAAGCAAGGTGAACACAGACAAAACTGTAGAAGAATTGAAGTAAACACTTCAAGAATAAACAGACAAACTAAATGCAAATGCTGAAACAATACAAAACTTGCAATTAGAAATACAAATTTATACTAAGATGTCAGAAATGGACAATACATTGAAAGGACAAAGAGGAGATTCTAAGCAATGGAAGCCTGAATTAATGAACTTAAAGATAAATCTCAGAATATTACTATACTAGAAGAACAGAAAAAAATAATTTAAAACTCTGAAGAAAGTCTAAGAGTTATGTGTGGGACACCATTTAGAGGAACAACTTATGGATGATCAGAATTCCAGGACAGGAAGAAATAATAAAAAGCACAGAGAACAGTATCAAAGAGTTGTTGGAAGAAAACTTCCCTAATATCATGAAAGATGAGAAGATAAGTATTCAAGAAGTTGAATGAACTCCAAACAAAACAGACCCCAAAAGAAAATCACCAAGACGCATCAAAATCAAACTCTCCAAAACCAAAAACAAGGAAAGAATCCTTAGATCAGCTGGGAAAAATGAAGAATTATCTATATGACAGCACTGATTTTTTCACCAGAAACTATGAAAGAAAGAAGACAATACAATGACATATACAATACTCTGAAAGAAAAAAGAAATAGCTAACTTAAGAATCATATACCCAGCAAAGCTGTTCCTCAAATATGGCAGCAAATTTAGGACATTTCCTGATAAACAGCAATTAAAGGAATTTATAATATCAAGGCCAACTTTACAAAAAATGCTAAAGGATGATCTATAGACTGAGAACCAACAACAGCAGTCAACAACCTGAGATTACTATACATTACAAGACCACCCAGAGCAGAATCTAGATTTAGAAGTAATAACAGTAAAGCAAACTTACTTACAAGACTGAAAATAGGGAACAAGTCAAATAAATTTATAATGAAGTCAACTGCAAAGCAAAATGAGGAATTAGTGAAGATACAGAATTTCCAAAAGGCAAGAAAGTCAATTGATTTCAAGATAAAACAGACTGTTTTAAATAAGAAAAATATTAATAAATTACAGGGTAACGTCAAAGAAAATGAATATTCCTGCATATCTAAATAAATAAAGGGAAATCAGAAAGATTTAGTAAACATTGTCACAACAGAAATGAAAATGCTAAGAAAACCCACAAACAAAATGAATCACTGCAGAAAATTCTGTATATCAAAGAAACCAGTAGCACTACACACACACACACACACAATAAATAAATAAATAAAATAAACAAATAAATAAAGCAAAATGATAGCAACAAATTCATGCCTATGGATAATTACACTGAATGTAAATGGATTAAATGCATCAGTCAAGAGACAGAGAAAGCAGAATGGATAAGAAAAGAGGATCCTTCAATATGATGGCTGCAAGAGACACATCAAAATGATGAAGTCAGCCTAAATACCCTTCAACAGAAGAATGATTAAGCAAACTTTGGTCCATACACACAATGGTAAATAAAGCAATGTTGAAGAATAATGAATCTGTGAAACATTTCATAACATGGATGAACCTGGAGGACATGATGCTGAGTGAAATTAGTGAATCACAAAATGACAAATATTATATGAGACCAATGTAAAAAGTTAAGAAAAGTTTTTCCTGAGGATAGATACATCAACATGGTGTCAGGGCAGGCAATATACAAAAAGAAGAAGATTAACAGGAAAGATGAAAGTAGTAAGAAACTCTGGGAAGACTGCAATGTTACTGTGAATAGAGAGAAATACTATTAATTGTTAATACATGAAGGGATTGCAATCATTGTAACGAAGCAAAGCATATGATTTCTTGACTGTAATACCGATGATTATCTGCTCTGTAAAGTACCACTCAATCTACAATAAAACATTAAAGAAAATAAATAATTTTTTTAAAGTTCTGAAATTACTTACAAAGACCATTTTTTTTCTACTATGTAGACGTTTGAGGGGTGTTGTGATGCTAAATTTGCTGGATTTAACATCCTGTCATCCTTGGTGCACATGCAGACTAGATTTATGAGCTCTTTCGTTATAAAGTATCTAAGCATTCTCATATTTTGCTACCAGGGAAACTTTGCTATCCAGGAATGCCTATCCTTCTTAGCCTATGACAATCTACCTCTCAAAAGGTATGCTTTCTGTTTTATGGTTTTTAGGCACTTCTATCCTTCCTATACTGAGAACACAAGACTTATTGGTCTCAAAAAAACTTGGGTATTTGCAAATATATCCTATTTTACTGTCCATGAATTCAAAAGCATAGAGATCTAGAATATAAAACCCTAACTACGTAGGGAGAGAAAATAACTATTCATATTTAATAAACTTAAGTTCATAAAACAAAGCACATGTAAGAACAAGTTAGTCAACATGTGATAAGTGCTTAGAAAAGTGCCTAGTACTTGAGAATGAAATAATTTGTTATTAACAGCAGTTGAGTTGGTTCTGACTCATAGCGACCCTGTATAGGGTTTCTAAGAAGTGACAGGTGGGTTTGAACTGCCAATGTTGGGCTTAATAGTCCAGTGATTATACTACAATGCCACAACAAGTATTAGCTATTAATAAGCTGTTGTTTCTGTTGTCAATATTTTTTAGGTGAATATAGAATGACCTGCAAGAACACAAAACGAATAAAAATACGTTTGCAACCTTGAGTCTTTTAATATTTTTGGTTCCTCAAAATTTGTGCTTCATATATCACCCATGCAAACATTTATAGTAAAAAACAGATGGATTCAGCTGTGTTATCATTATTTCAGTATCAGTAACCAAGAATGAACTGTGTGAAATCCTTTTATTAATTACATACTATGCTCACAGAAATTATTATATCTATAAATGCTTTTTACTTTTTTATTTACTTTTTAAATTATTGTATCTATAAATGCTTTTTACTTTATTTATTTATTTATTTATTTTTACCTATTTTTGTTTAAAATTTTTATTAAAATATTCCCAGGTATCCAGGACTTCAAATGATTATTTTACATGAAAAATTCATATAATATAATAGAAAATCAGGAAAACGAAAGTTTAAATCAAATGATCACAGTCACATACAAGATCTGATTTATAATGCATTTATTTTATCTTTCAGACATGTTTTATGGTTTATTTTGTCAGAATATAACAATAGAATGATAAGAAGAATTAACCCCAAAATGGAAATTCTGAACCTAGAGATGAGTGTTATGCCAAATTGTTGAGTTGTTATTGTTGTTAAGAGCCATTGAGTCAATTCTGACCCATTAATACTGGTTTTGGCTGGAGGATGAAGTCCTTGAGACAGAAGTAAAAAAATGATGAGACATCTGATGTGACAGTTTTTCCTGCATGGTGTTTTAGAATGTTTGAAATACCTGTGAACATTTAAAATTACTGTTCTCTCTGCAAATCTTCACAAGACTTGCTCTCTCACTGTTCTCCTGTTCAAAATCAAAGACTTTTTGTTTTTCTGACCCAAAATTGAAAAATAACAATTCCCATTTATTTTCTAACATGTCATCCTACTTTATTTTTTCTAATACTTATCATTACCTAAAATTATATACCACAACCATTTATTTACCATATGTTTTCCACACAGTGTGCAGTCCTTATTGTCTTTCCCATTTGTTTCTGAGTTGTTGTGCATACAAAAGTGTTTGAGATCACAGATTTTTGAGTCAAATAGCTTAGGTTTGAAACCAGCTCACCTACTTAAAAGCCATGTAGCTGCTCTCTCTTTCTATGTCATGCTTTCCTTATCTGTAAAATAAGGATTATAACTCTATCTATATCTTGTTTTCCACTACTTTTCCGGGTCCTGGTGTGGCGCTGCAGGGTAATATTATGCTACCTTGAAGAACAACAAGGAAGCTGTAAGCTCTCACATAACATGGATGAACCTTGAGGACATTATGTTGAGTGAAATTAGTCAGTTGCAAAAGGAGAAATACTGCATAGGATCACTACAGTAAAAGACTAAGGAAAAGAACCCATACTAAAGTGGGGAGAAGGGAATTCTTTGCTGGTTGCTGGGATGTGGAGGTGCGGTGAGGGAAGGGAAGGTGGAGCAGACAGTAGGGAATAGACACAGGATAGTTAGGGTGCTAGGGAGGGGTCAATACACAAGAAGGGGGACAAAGGAAGAACAAGGCAGATGGGAAAACAATTAGGCAGGTTTGCATGGACTAAGCAGACAGAGGTAAATAAGGATGTATGCACAGCCTTGGGACAACAGGGCTCTGGGATACAGGGATTAAGACATGGTTGGAATGGGCAAAAGGGGGGAAATAGTGTTAAGAGCTTGGCTGTCTTTTGCAAGTGGTTTCCCTGGTATACCATTATAACATAGACACTTGAGGGGAGACAAAGGAACAGCTAGAAATAGCACAGTAGAAAT
>NW_006408533.1:10286888-10304159 GCF_000296735.1 Chrysochloris asiatica | reverse complement strand
ATGGAGGAAGGTAGAATCTCCACTGAGTAGTATGCAATTTGTCTGAGCTGGGCTAATGAAAGGAGATGGGGATATATCCCTTTTGGTAAAGTGGTGAATAATTGTTATCAGGCCTGATTGTGAGGGTTGGAAATGTAAAGGTGGACATTTTGTAGCAAAAGGATGGGAGTGATTGACTTTACAATCCAGGCACAGAGGTCCATGGAACCATCAAGGGAGAAGAGTGGAGTGCAAGACCCTACCCAGAGAAACAGTGATGCCAGAGATGGAGACAGAGACAACGACATGGAGAGATGGAGCAGCTGGGGACTCTAGACCCAGAGAGGGAGAGGGGCTGTGTGCTGACGACCGGGGGTGGGTGGGGGGATCAATCCTTTGGTTGGTTGATGACTCTTGGAGGGGATTGTAACCATGGCAATGAAAAGATTATACAATAGGATGAATGTAAAGCTAATGTTCTCCCATGTAAACTATCACATAATTCACAATAAAACATTTTTAAAAAGGCAATTAGAGAAAACAAAGTATTACAAAGAAATGTTCAAAGGTCTAGAGTTAGAAAACCAAAAGGGAAGAAACACTCAGTGTTTCTCAAATTGAAAAAACTGAACAAAAAATTCAAACCTATACTTGCAAATAGTAAAAGAGTCTACGGGCAAAATATTGAATGATGTAAGAAGCACCCAAATAAGATGGAAGAAAAACACAGAGTCATTGAACCAAAAATAACTGATTGATGTTCAACCACTTCAAAAAGTCAATAGCCAATAATATTGGAAGAAGACATGCAAGCTGCACTGAAGGTTTTGGTGAAAATCAAGGCTCCAGGAATTGACAGAATACCAATTGAAATTTTCAAAAAAGTGATGCATAACTGGAGGCACTTATTTGCCTACACAAAAAAGTTTGGAATGCAGCTACCTGGCCAATTGGTTGATACTTATGTCATTTCCAAAGAAAGGTGGTCCAACAAAATAGAGAAATTATCCTACAGTATCTTTAACATCATATGCAAGTTAAATTTTGCTGAAGATAATTAAAAAAATGGTTGCAATAGGACATCAATAGAGTGCTACTAGAAATTCAAGCCATTTTCAGAAGGGGACATAGATGGAAGGATTTCATCGCAGACATCAGGTGACTCTTGACTGATATCAGAGAATACCAGCAAGATACTTGCATGTGATTTATTTATTTTGTTAAAGCTTTTATTGTGAACTGATAGTTTATATGGATGAACATTGGTTTTGCACTTAATCCTATCGTTTTTCATTTCATTGCAGTGATTACAATCCTCAATGCATCATCATTTAACAGTATTTGCTTCTATTCCTTCTGTTTTTTGTTTTCCTTGATGTACACAAAAACACTCAGCAATATATAATCATTAAAACAACCAAAAGGTACATTCTGTATGCCAGCCTCCTGGTCGCCAGCACACAGCCTTTCTTTTTCCATGAGTCTTCCATGCCATCACTTCTTCCTATATCTCTGATGTTGCTGCTTCTCGTGTTAGGGTCCCACATTCCACTTATGCTCTTCTCTCTTGATGGTCTTAAGGTCCTCTGTTCCTGGAATGTAAGATTAGCTACTTCCCCCTTTATGCTACAAAATGTTGCATGTGCTTGAATGACAACACAAAGGCATACGACTGTGTGAACCATAAAAACTATGGATAATACCCTAAAGAATGGGAAAACCAGAGCAATCAATTGTGCTCATAAGGAACCTGTGCATAGACAAAGATGCAGTTGTTAGAATGGAGTAAGTGGATATTGAATGGTTTCAAATAAGGAATGGCACACGTCAAGGTTGTAGCCTTTCATCATACTTATTCAATCTGCCATGGTGTGGCATTGCTAGAGAAGCGCTGGACTGCTAATTACATGGTTAGAAATTCAAACACACCAACTGCTCCTAAGAAACCCTATATTAGGTTGCTATGAATCAGAATGGATTTGATGATTCTTAATAACAACAACAATCCAATATGTATGCTGAGCAAATAATCTGAGAAAATGGAATATGTAAAGAAGACTGAGGCATCAGTATTGGAGGAAGATTCACCAACAACCTAAGATAAGCAGATGATACCACTTTGCTTGCTGTAAGCTAAAAGAACATGAAATACTGATGAAGATCAATGACTACAACCTTCAATAAGTGTTGTACCTCAATATAAACAAAATAAAATCCTTACTACTGGGTCAGTAAATAACATCATGATAAACAGAGAAAAGACTGAAGTTGTCAAAGATTTTATTTTACTTGGATCCTTAATCAATGCTCATATAAGTAGGAGTCAATAATCAAGCAATTTATTGCATTATGCAAATCTGCTGCAAAATACCTCTTTAAAGTGTTAATGAGAAATGATATCACTCTGAGGACTAGGGTGTGCCTGACCCAAGTCATGGTAATTTCAGTCACCTCGTATGAATTTGAAAGGTGGACAATCAATACTAAGACCAGAGAGGAATTATTACATTTGAATTATGGTGTTTGTGAGGGATATTGAATATGCCGTGAGCTATCAGGAGGATCTCTAGTAGCATAGTGGTGATGAGTCAGGCTGCTAACCTCAAAGTTAGCAGTTCAAAACTACCAGCTGTTCTGTGGAAGGAAAATGTGGCTTTCTGTTCCCACAAAGATTTACAGCCCTATGTAGGGTTGCTATGAGTTAGAACAGACTCCATGACACACCACAACCTCCACCAACCAGAAGAAGAACAAAAAGTATGTTTTGGAAGAAGTACAGCTGGATTGCTCCTTGGATGAGACTTTGTCCCCCATACTTCGGACCATCCACTAGATTATGGACTATAAGGCATTTGTTTGAGTCCAAAGTCACTCCACAGGAGAAGGATGAGGATTTTTGTTCCCACAAATATTTATAGCCTTGAGAACTCTATACAGGATTATTATGAGTTGGAATCGACTCCTTAGAATTTAACAACAACAACAATCTACAGGTGGATACTCATCGGCAGACAGGCAAGATGAACAAGTATGAGTAGACAGAAGAAACTATACTCATGACCATATATATTGTTTTGTTGCTGTTGTTGTTGTTAAGTACCTTACAATAGGATCTGGCTCATATAGATCTTCTTTAGGGTTTCAAGGAGCAGATGGTGTATTTGAACCACTGAACTGGCAATTAGCAGTCCAGTGCTTACCACTTAGCACCAAAGCAAAGTTTGGCAGCAGATATTTTTATGTAATTATGTGTGCTATGAATATATACATGTATAATGGTGTGTCACTGTAGGATAAGCACTAGTCCACAAAGTTGGCCATCAAACTCACCAGCTGCTCCTTGGAAATCCTATACAGGGTTGCTATGAATCAGAACTAATTCAACGACACCTAACAACAGCAATATAATAGAACAAAGAGAGGGCAAAGAGGGCAAAGGTACATAAACCAAATATCTAGAGGGAATAAGTCACTGGACTAGTGCGTTGGGATCATAGTCTTAGGGGACATCAAATTAAATTGGCATAACATTGTCCACAATGAAAATGTTTTACATCCTACTTTGGTAATTAGTGACTGGGTTCATAAAAACTTGAAAACAGCCATTTAAGGTGCAAGTATTGGTCACTCTCTACCCAGAGAAAAAGAATAGTGAAGAAAATTAGGCTCATAGAAACAATTAGCCCAAAGAACCAATGGACCACATAAACCTCCATCTCCATGCCTATTAGAGCAGAAATAGATGATACTTGGTCACTATTACTGACTGCTTTAAAAGGATTATCGTAGAGCTTCTTGGAGAGTGTGGCAGAAAAATGTGAAACAAAAGAAAAATCACACAAAAAAACACTAGTAGAATCACTAAGACTCAACTCTCAGCCAAACCATAGACAGGGTATAAGGTGAAAACTAAAATCAGGCAGGTACATACTCCTTTTGCTGTTACTATGTGCTGTTGAGTCAGTTCTGATCCATATTGACCCTGTACAGGTGGGTTTGAACCACAGACCTTGGGGTTAGCAGTCCAATGCTTATCCTACAGCATCACATCAGGATTCCCACCCACTCGTTAGATCACTCATTCCAGAACAAATTATTTCACATAGGCAAATAATTACTTTTTAAAATATTTTTTTCCTGTGATTTGAGTGAAAATTTACAGAGTACATTGGTTTTCCATACAGCAATTAATTGATCTAAAACAAACAAACAGAAAAACACACTCCTTAGATCAATTTTTTTATACAAGATCAAAAGTGCAGCATTTACTCTGAGATAATGCTCAAAAAGCAGAAATGGATAGTAAAGAAAGACACCTGGAGAAGGTAAACATAGGAAGGAAGTGAGAAGAGTGCTGATAGACTGTGAGGACTGCCAGAGAAGTCACAAAACAAAATAAGTATGAGTAGCTGTATGGGTCGGACCCGACTAGATGTCAATTAACAACAACAACAACAACAAGCTGTATGGAAAGCCAATTTGCTCTGTAAACTTTCATAAAGATAACAGAACAAAGTTATTTTTAAAATGTTTTTATTTGTCTTTGTGCTATACATATTTTTCTGGACAGAATTTTCATTATTTATCAGTATTCAATCTAATAATCATAATAAAAGGAGCTCTGGTAGCGTAGTGGTTACGAATCTGGCTGCGAACCGCAAGGTCAGCAGTTCGAAATTACCAGCTGCTCCGAGGGAGAAAGATGAGGCGTTCTGCTCCCGTAAAGATTTACAGCCTCAGAAACCCTGTTCAGGGTCGCTATGGGTCGGAACCGACTTGATGGCACTTAACAACAACAACAACAACAATCTAATAATATAAAACAACCAATAGTAGTAACACATTAGATATGTGCTTATTTACTATAAAATAAATTTTTCTAAAATTGAACCTGCTATTAAAATGTAATAAGCTTAATTTTTTCCTAATTAATTTAGTTACTTGACAATGAATATTTTTCAATGCATGAGTAAGAAATGGTTTTACATTATTCTAATCTTGTTTTTACTTTCTAAAATATAAATGCTGAGAAAATGTGTTCTTAAAAACAACAACAAAAAAAATGATATCAGAAGAAATTTTACTGTGGAAGTATAATATAATTTGTCAAACTCCATCCAAAAGTGATACAATAATCTATCATCAAAAATTATTTTTAACGATTTATCAGCTGACAGTGAGATTAGATTCTCCTGCCATTTCTTTGTTTCAAGAGAATTCTTAACTGCTTATGGAAACATTTGTATGATAATTGCTTTAAGATGTGTGTCAGTTAATATGAACATCTGATGCATCTTGTGGTGGCCTCTGGTGGTTGCCTTTTCTCATACAAGTTGTGATCTTCCTAATTCTTCATATGAGGAGTAATTTTTTCATTATATTCTGGACACTTAGGGTATTGTAAAACTCTAGATGCCACATAGTTTTCTGTTATTGGCAGGAAGTCCCCCCTTAGAGTTGTATCAAAAGGGCTAGTCGTTGTATATGTCCAGCTTCTCAATGGCCACACCGACCTGGCAAGAGTTAATGGCTGACTTATTCTTCCTCATTAAAGAATGATGGGTTGAACATTATACTCCCCATCTTTCTCAGCAAAACAAGATAATTACTGCAACTCCTTAACTCCCATTGCCTCTTTGTCTCTGAGAGGACTCAGGTACAAGACAGGAGTAAGCACTGTTGCAGAGAAGAGAGGAAGTTCAGCTGGCTACTGGGCTCCCTAACACCAGGAGGAAAGAAAAAAATCAAAGTGTCAACTAACCAGACCTTTTCTGGCTGGTTGATGTCTGGTTAGGGTGTAGGGTCAGTGCCTGACAGGACCCCACCGATGCTAGATGGAGTGGAAATTGGAGGGCACACTAGCTCTAACTTGAACTGTTTTAATCAGTCTCATTGATGTCAAGTAAGGTTAGAGGGCCAACTCTCATTGAGCTTTGGTGACATTGAGTCAGTTTTGACTCATAGCGACCCTGCATAGGGTTTCTGAGGAGCCACTCGTGGGTTTGAATCACTTTGCGGTTAGCAAATCAGTGCTTATCCTACACCAGATGACACCGGAGAAGGGTGTGTAAATTTCAAGGTTTCTAGACTTGTCTCCCCTCCCCTTAATACCTGTTATTGCTTCTAGGTGGGAGTGGAAGTTCAGCTTGTTAAAGAACCCCACTGATGCCACCTGGCAATTGAAAGCAAGCATGGTTTGCTTTTGCCTGGTGGGGATGGAAGAACTTGTTCAGCTCCACTGACACTGTTCTCTGGTGGAAGGCTTGCTTGTTTCTATGGGCCAGCAGGGTTGTAGGAGTAGAACAAAATCAACTTCCTGATATTGTCTGTGGTAGGAGTGGTGGAAATGTTTGCGTTTTGTTTTGTTTTCCTTTCGTTGCTGTTTGACTTAAGTAAGGCTGCTGGTGTTAAGTGCTGTTGAGCCAGTTCAGACTCATAAGGACCCTGTATAGGGTTTCCAAGGAGTAACTAGTGGATTTGAACCAGTGACATTTTGATTAGCAGTCCAGTGCTGATCCCACAGAACCATAAAATAATTTCTGTTTTTAAGGACCCTTTTCAGGCCCTTGGGCAAGCTCAATTAGCTTTTCTTGGAGTTTCCGGTTGTCTGTTCATATTGTTGGTTCTGGTTTTTCTCCTTACCTAAAGCCAGATTTGTTTTAATTTGATAGCACATGCATCATACAACCTCATCCCTTTCCTTAAAATTCTCCCATCTCACTTAGAATGCTTACTCCGAGGTAATCAGATTTTCCGAAGGATCATTAAGGGAGAACTGTATGCTGGCCCAGAGTAGGTAAAAGTTCATGTGATTTGGAAAAAGAGAGATTTGCAAAATTATGGTGAAATTAGGTATTACATCTAGATTGGTCAGTGGATACAATCAATCAATCTTTTAACAGACAAAGAATAGTTATTTGGATGGTTTATATCTAGCCTTTTAATAAATAAACAAGTTGAGACCATCTATGAGTTTTATTTAAATCATATAGGGATAGATTGTTCTTTGTAGTAAGCTGTTTTCTAGAACACAAAGGGCGGAGTGTTCTTAAATACAATTTCCCCAAGGTCACAAGACTTAAATTGAATGCTGTCAGTTTTTAAAGAAGCATTCTGGCTGGTGTCGTAAGAAAAGACCCTTCAGGGCAAGAGCAGAATGTGGCAGAATTGTTGTTAGGTGTCAGATTCAAGGTGACCCTATGCACCTGGAACAAAACACTGCCTGGTCCTGCACCATCCTCACAATTCTTGTGACACTTGAGCCCATTATTGTTGCCACTGTGGCGATTTTCCTCATTGCAGGTTTTCCTCCTTTTCGCTGACCAATGTCAGGAGTTGGAGAACTGTTAGTAGCTGAACACTCTAATCCTGAAGACAGTTGACGGTGGTTGGACTCCATCAGTTGGTGTTCATGGAGTTCGTGGTGCGATTGTAGATAATATTTTAAAGTATTATGCCACTTGCATTAATCTGTGTTGCCATGGGACAAATTGCCTGTTCCTTCCAACTGTTGTGCTAACCTGTGTTTGTTTTGTTTTGTTGTATGTACTTATGCAGTGTGAGTTGGAATCCTGGTGTGGCGCTGTGGGTTAATGCGCCAGACTGCAAAGCCATTTGAACTGCAAGGTCGGCGGTTTAACTTTACCAGTCACTCCTCGGAAACCCTTTACAGGGTCGCTATGGGTTGGGATCAACTCGACGGCACTTAATAACAACAATGCAGTGTGAGTACTCTGCATAGTACATAACTTATCCGCAGTCCTTCGGATGAATTCTCAGATTGCCTTTAATAGTTTACCATCATAAACAACACTGCAGGAAACATCTATGTACTTATTCTCCTAAGAACTCATCTGAGTGTGTCCTTCTGATATGCACGTTGGAGCAGATTACTTGGACATGGGATATGTATTTACAGAAGTTGTTTAAAGTTCCATTACTAGTGTACAGAATTCCCTCTATCCCCACATACTCTTGACATTACCTGATTTTTTTTCCCCCCTCAATTAAAAAGGTATCAATGAAATCTCAGGTTTGTTAGGACTGGAATTTCACTAATTACTTAGGAGTCTGAAATGCTTCGTATACTCTAAATTTTATTCTTCTGTAAAGTGTTTATTTATTTCATGTGAGCTTTATTTCTATTGAGTCTTTTTGCTTGCTTGTTAATTCTTCTTAATTTTCAGTAATTTCACTTTTATCATAGACCTGCCATGCCTAATTATATATATAGCCACAGCCACATATGACTTCTTAAATTTAAATTATTTAAAATTAAATACAATAAAAAAATTTTTTTTCCTCAATTGCATGAGCCACATTTTAAGTGACTTTAACTATATTTGTGTCACATAGAACTTTTTAAATTTTCAAATATCTTTCTCCAGTCCATCATTTCTATAAGGAATTTTTTGTGGAATAGAAATTCTTAATTTTGATGAAACACAAAAATAGGTTATAATTATTACAATACATTATTTTAAAGTATTGATTTATTCTATCTTACCCTTTAGGTTTTGGTCTTTGAGTCATCCTAAGTGTATATATGTATATGTATATATATATATATCCATATAGGAAGCAAGTATTTTATTTGTTTGTTATATAGTGAGTCATCTTCCCAATACCATTCCGCAAAAAAAATTCATTTTTCAGTTAAATTGTACCAAAATTGAATATCTTTTGCAATTGAATTTCTAGTCCACAAAATAGTTGTATCGCATGTTTCCATTTATATACCCATCTCTGAACTTTTTATTCTACTCTACTGTTTTATTTGTCACTCTCCATTTTGCCAATAAGAAACCACTAGTATATTATTATGGATTTAAATCTCTTAATACATAGTAGAAAAATACAGAAATTCCTGCCTGCCCTGTTTACTCTAGTTCTCTTTTTATGAATATTTACCCACATCAGCAAGAATTAACATAAGCCATCTTGAGTACCCCTGATGAAATGCCATAGGACAAACACTATGTTTTCACCCAGCTACCTTTTTACTGGATATATCAAGATCCTTCTACATTTTATCATGAGTATATTAAATACCTAAAGTAATTGACAATGATACTTAATTTGAATTGGATAGAATTTATAGATTTGTCTGGGTGGCATTGATATCTTTATAACATTAAAGCTTATTGTTTATAACCACAACTCATCTGCCAGCTTGTCTTATTGTGGTAGCTTGCATGTTGCTGTGATTCTGGAAGCTATGTTACTGGAATTTTAAATAACAGCAGGGTTAATCATGGTGGACAGGTTTCAGGTGAGCTTCCAAATGAAGATAGACTATGAAGAAGGAAAGATGGACTACTTCCTAATATTTATTCACTGAAAACTTTATGAAGAGCAGTGGAACACTGTCTGCATCAGAATATTGAATACTGAAACATGATGAAGAGCACCAGAATATTGTCAGACATTGCTGGAAGATGGGCCCCTCAGGTTGGAAGGCACTCAAAATACGACTAGGGAAGAGTTAGCTTCTCTAAGTACAGTTGACTGTATTTACATGAATGGAGCCTTCAGGACCTTCATTTGCTGATGGGGCACTGCTCAAAATGAAAAGAAACAGCTGTAAACATCCATTAAAAATCACAACATGGAATGCACAGAAGTATGAATATAGGAAAATTTGAAATTGTCAAAAATGAAATGGAATGCATAAACATTGATATTCTAGGTATTAGTGAGTTAAAATGGACTGGTATTGGGCATTTTCAATCTGACAATCACATGGTTTACTATGCCAGGAATGAAAAATTGAAGAGAAATGGTATCACAATCGTGATACAAAAAAATACTTCAAGATCTGTCTTGAAGTACAACACTGTCTGTGATAGGATAATATCCATATTGTGATAGGATAATATCCATATTGTGATAGGATAATATCCATATTGTGATAGGATAATATCCATATGTCTACAACGAAGACAGTTAAAACCACTAATACTATATGCTGTGGAGTCAGTTCTGACTCACAGAGGCTCAGTATAAAGTATTTGAGGCTGTGTGGCACTGTAGGATAAGCACTGGGCTGTCAGGAGGGACCAGTCACTGGAGAAGGTTATCATGTTTGGTAAGGTGGAGGGTCAGAGAAAAAGAGGAAGACCCCAATGAGATGGACTGGCCAAGTGGCAGCATCGATGGACTCAAACGTGGCAACAGTAGTGAGGTTGGCCCAGGATCAGGCAGTGTTTCGTTGTGCTGTGCATAAGGTCACTATGGTTCAGTACTGACTTGATGGCACCTAACAACAACAACAACTAACCACAAGGTCAATTATTTGAACCCATTAGCAACTCCTCGGAAAAGTGTTATAGGGTGGCTATGAGTCAGAACTGACTAGACAGCACTTTACAACACCAAGAAATCATTACAGAATCCTAAACACTCATCTTTCTCCCACCCAGTGACTGGTAGATGCCCAGCTCGTAAACCAGTATGCTACTAGAGCACTTTAGAAATAACCTGTGGTTTTTTTTAATTACAAGATGTTGTTAAGTGCCATTGAATTGACTGGGTTTTTAAGGAGCGTCTGGTGGGTTTGAATGGCTGACCTTGCAGTTAGCAGTGCAGTGTTTGTCCTAGGGCGTCTCATCAGGAGGACTCAAGATAGTTTATGTAAATTCTGGCTGATGTGATTGTAATCTCAGATTATATTTTTTACGCAGTAGTTGTGACATTGTACAATAAGCACTGGACTTTAAGTCTACCAGCTGTTCCACAGGAGAAAGATGAGACTTTATGCTCCCTCAAAGGTTTACAGACTTGGAAACGAATACAGGATCAATACTCAATGGCACTTAACAACAATTGATGGTATAGAGATGTTGATTTTTATAAGTTGATTCTTTGCCTAGAGATTTTGGTATATTCTGTTGTCATTATACGCTTATGTTTCTTCTAGATAATAATAATTTCTTCTCTAAATAATATCAATTTATACCCTCTTTTTCAATCGTTTATTGTATAATAGTTTTCCTCAGTGCCCAGTGAAATAATACACAGATGATGGTTGCCCTATAATATAGACTGGAATGTGAGTAAATTTTCTTCATTAAATACACTTTTGCAATACATTTTTGGAATAGACTCTTTTCCAATTAAGAACATTATATTTTAAAAAATTTCTTTTGCTTTGGAATAATTTTAAGCTTACAGAAAAGTTGCAGATGTGCTAAAGAGACTTTCTATCTACCTTTGCCAAGCTTATCAATGTAGGAAGAGAAAAGACTCTAGACTTAACTTTAATCAAAAGAGATTTTTATTAAACAAGACAAAGATAATCATTTGAATAAGAAATCTACCAGTGTACACAAGGTACAAATGACTAGTAGAATTCACTGAATTATAGTCAGAAAACAGCTATTATACTTTTACAAAAGGAAATTAAGTTGATAAAAATTGTGATTCTTTATTTATTAATATATCATTTTCAAAGGTATGATAATAGAAATGGGGAAGGTATCAAGATTGGGACATGTATATACTAACAGGTTTAAATAGGTTACAGGATTGAGTCTGGAGTTTTAATTACCTCATTATGTGGGGCTGGTGTTAACTCATGGTAATGTAATCCTGGATCATAGTTGTTATTTTTGTTAAGTGCCAAGGAGTCTGTTTTAACTCATAGACACCCTCGGAAACCCTGTACAGGGTCGCTATGGGTCGGAACTGACTCGAAGGCACTTAACAACAACAACAAAACCCTGTATAGGGTTTCCAAAGAGCAGCTAGTGGGGTTGATGTGCCAAATGCTGTTAGCAGTCCAGTGCTTATCCTACATCACTCAAGGTGGTAAATCTTTGGGGGAGCAGAAAACCTCATCATTCACCCAAAAAACAATGGTGAGCTCAAACCACCAACTTTGTGGTTCACTGTCCAGTCTTACAGAGCCATCATGCTCCCCAAGTCATAGTTACAAGGTGCTTATAAGACAATATCAATACCACATCCCTTTAATCAGATAATATCCATCATGGAGCATTTCTTCCTTGTTTTGGTGCCAATTTTCCATCATATGACTAGGGAAAATAAGTGATCTTACCTACCCTAGGTTTTTTCACTATGACCAAGCATTTATAAACCATTTTGTCAGGTGCTGTCATAGTGTATTAAGCATGGGGCTGCTAATCACAAAGTTAGGGGTTCAAATCTACCAGCCACTCCATGGAAGATAGATGAAGCTTTCTGCTCTCCTAATGAGCTCTAGTAGCTTAGTGGTTACAAATCGGGCTGCTAATCTCACGGCCAGTGGTTCGAAACTACCAGCTGTTCTGCAGGAGAAAGATGAGGCATTCTGTTCCCGTAAAGATTTACAGCCTCAGAAACCTTGTACAGGGTCTCTATGAGTCGGAACTGACTCCACGGCACACAACAACAACAACAAAGATTTACAGTCTCTGAAACCCTATGTAGCAGTTTTACACTGCCCTCTAGGGTAGGTCCCTAATGTGACATTGTAGGATAAGTACTGGTGTGGCCTTGTAAGGTTGGTGGTTCAAACCCACCAGCTACTCTTTGGAAACCCTATCCACGGTCACTATGAGTTGGAACTGACTCAAAGGGATTTAACAGCAACAGTCACAGCAACGCAGGGTGCTGATGAATCAGAATCAACTCCATTGTAGTGTGCTTAGTGTTTGGTTTGGTTAATCTCCATGCCACTGAAGAAGAATTGACATCCAAACTGTGGTACTGTCAAAGAATATTAACTATACCATAGACTGCCGAAAACAAACATCCATTGTGGAGAATGTACAGCCAGACTGCACCTTAGAAACAAGGAAGGTAAGACTTTGTCTCACTTACTTTGACACATTATCAGGAGGGACTAGTCAGAGGATGAGGGCATTATGCTTGGTAAAGCAGAGGGCCATGTAGATCTTCAATTAGATATAGGAGCTGCAATGGATTCAAACAGCTACTAATGTGAGAATTGGCACAAAATGTGCAAAGCTTTGCTGTGTTGTTCGTAGTCAGAGTAAAGTGGATACTACTCAAGAGTAACAACATACTCTCAAAATGATAACCAATGCTATTATTTAAACAAAACTAAATAAAACAATTTTTCTTAACAAAATGCCCTATATAAAAATCACTTAAAACGCCAACCATCTGGATCTTTATATATGAAAAACATAACAAGAAAGCAAAAGGTTTTTATCACTTCACTATGTTAAATAAATGTGGGTCAGTCAATCTGTGAGTATCCTTACTTTTGTCAAGGAAATACAACACGAATTTTTCTGTACGGTTTCAAGCTGAGTTTTCTGTTTAACGCTTGAAATGCTGGTATTTGATGTTGATTTGAGACAGGTCCATATTCTTTTGAAATCACTTGAATATGTACAAAGATTTGTAATTTTGAAACAATGAGGGGTCTAAATAATACTAGGATATCACCTATTGGCTTCACAAAATTGATTTTGTTCAGGTCTGTAGCTGAGATAATATTCATCAGAGCATTTTAGAGCTCCCCAAAGTACTATACAAGGAACTCTGGTCTCACAGTGGTTAACACACTTGGCTGCTACCCAAAAGGGCAGCAGTTTGAACTTAACAGCTACTCCATGGGAGAAAAATGTGACAATCTGCTTCTGTAGAGATTTATAATCTTGCAAACTCTGTAGGGCTATTCTACTCTGTCTTAAAGAGTCACTAGGAGTTGGAATCTACTAGAAGTCTGTGGATTTGGTTTGGAAAGCACTGTACAAATTACAGTTTCTTTAGCTAGTGATTAGTGCCAAGAGAAATGATGAATCAGGATTTGAAGTATATTATTTAAAAAAAAATTAAGGATTTATTTATATCATCTTGGTCTTTAAAAGTTGTAACATTCCTTTATTAATGCCAAATAGCCATAACTATTTGCAGGTTAAACTATATACAAGAATGTTAACCAAGAGGGTAAGTGGGGCTGAGACCAGCTCACATTTGGTCTACTAAACTTGGTGTCCTGGTTTGGGGCTAGATCTACCAAAGGAAGGGATGTTTTCATTTAATCAGCACAAAAGTAGAAATCAACTTTAAAACCATGAACCTCAATGTCTATATTTCTTGTCTGTATGTTTATATCTTTAAACTAAGGATTATTCATTCTTTATTAAAACCAGAATTCTAAGATTCTGGGTCAGACTGCAATAAAGTAAAAAAGAACAGTTTTAAACCCAATAAGCATAATCCTGAAAGTTCAAAGGATAGTCAATTTATTATATGTGTAACCATCTTTTATCAAACGATTTCACCGAAACTCATATTGCCTTTCTGATTTCATTTGGAACTGTGTCTGTTGCATCTATTGCAATAGTCCATCCTATATTTGTTCACTTTCCGTACCAATTAAGTAAAAGCAACAAAATAGCCATTGACTCACGTTCCCAAGGAATCCAATTACTTCTTTCAGTCTTCAGTTTGTTTAGCTACTTCTCTTGCTAATCTATCAGCTTCTTTGTTGCCTACAAATACCAAATGACCAGGAGCATGCATCCACTGAATATCCATGCCCTGGGGAAGTTCATCACACTCAACAAAATCCTCTTTGTTTATTACATCTTTCTGTGTGCTTGTTCTCCATACATTTTTCTTCCAACCTTGAATGCAATTATTTTTAACATTTATAGTAACTATGCTATCTGTATTTAGAACAAACTTATTGATGTTTTGAGCCTTTGCTTGTTCAATGGCTTTGCAGGCTGCATGAATTTCTTCTCTTTGGTTTCTGTGTTGCCTGGGAAGTCTAAAGTCTACATTTACAGGATGGCCTGGCTCCCATAAACACCAATTCCTGGTCGTGCTCTTTAAAAGTACCATGAATTGCCAAAAGAGCAAACCAATTTGTGTTGGAAGAAGTACAGCTCATTGGAAGCCAGATGGCCAGACTGTGTCTCTCATACTCCAGACATAGTATCCGGAAGGACTAGTCCCTACAAAAGGACATTGTGTTTGGTCAAGTGGAGAGTCGTAGAAAAAAAGGAAGACCTCCAATGAGATGGATTGGCAAAGTGGCAGCAGCAATGGATCAAGCATAGCAACGATTGTGAGATTGGTGCTGAACTGGGCAGTGTTCCATTCTGTTGTGCGTAGGATGGCTATGAGTTGGTACCCATTCAATGGCACCTACGGCAACAACAACAACCAAGAAAGAAAAACCCTGGTCTTGGAACCCCTTCTCATGGCATAGGATATTTGAACCCCACATAGCCAAAGCGCTGGTAGCTCACAGTGGCCAAAGCAACTCTGCAAGCAAGAGAGAAAAGCCTGGTCATTTCTCACTTCAATATTGAAAGAAGCATTTTGGCTCCTGAGCTTACATTTGAACTATATGCTATTACACAGACATTTCCAGCAGCAACACAGAAAAATGGTGTATTTCTCCCAGAAGACCTACTGAAGAGACCTGGGCTTTGAAGTACATTCTTCAGGGTGGAACTGGATGGCTGTTCCATCAGAGATTTGTTTTATTTTTATTTCTGTTTTATAACCTGACCCCACTCTTCCTCCTTTTCTGTCATATGTAGTAACTGACATCTAATTGACACAGATGTTTTTCTATTGATCTGAGAAAAGGCACTAATCTTTGGTGGCAATGGAAACAAGAGTTGCCCCCCACTCCCAAACCCATCAGTTACTTCCATAGTTTGTTGTCTAAGTGTCTTTCAGAAAACAGTAGATTTCCCCAAACTCCACGCAAAATCATTTCTAATCCTCTGAGACAGGAAAGAAATGAAGTAAAATTTATGATCCATTAGGGAATGAAACCTGCTATAAATCTGCTGTCCAATATTGGGAACCATAAACAATCTCTGCTATAGACATACTATATGAAGTCCTGGTGTGGCACTGTAGTATAAGCAACAGATTGTGTACTGCAAGGTTGGCAGTTCAAACCCACCAGCTGCTTCTCGGAAGCCATATATAGAGTTGCTATATCTAGGAGCCCACTCTATCATCCTTAACAGCACACAGGGGCTGGAACTGTTTAAGGATAACCTGTCATAACTCAGCCATCATTAAAACCTCAGTGCATAGTAACTTTTCCATATACAGGAGGGGTTTTGATGCCATTTTCTGCACATATGTGCTGATGTGCATGTGTGATATGTCACATGGATTTCCTTATTTGAGACAACATAAAACCTTGTCCTTTTCTCCAGTTGGGCAACTGGATTGGAAGTGTATCCTCCTGTTACTTATCTCACCAGACGCAAATAAAACTTTCTATGCTGACCTCAGTGTACTGAAATTAATTTGCTCATGTTGCACCCTACAGAACACACACCATTGTGGTAACATTTTAACAAGAAAATATCATTTAAAAATTTGTATTCCTCCTTTATTTAATTTTTCAATGTTTGTTTCACCCATAGTGTTGATCTTATATATGCCTGAAGTTGGGAATTTTCAAATATTTTGACAATCTGACCACTCATCTTCCTTGAAATTAGCATACCTGGCAATGGTTGAAAATGGGAAATTAACCACCAGCAGCTCCTCTTCTGTAAGATTTTTAGATACACGTTACCAATCTAGGACAGCTGACATCTAGGCACAATTCTCTTCTACCTCATTTGGAACACTGGAGAATGAATCTGGTAGCATAGCGGTGGTTACCAATCGAACTGCTGACCTCAAGGTCAGTAGTTCAAAACTACCAATGGAATCGCAGGAGACAGATGAGGCTTTCTGCTCTTGTACAGATTTACAGCCTCGGAAACCCTGTGCAGGGTCACTATGAGTCGGAAACTACTGCACGGTACTTAACTACAACAGTAACAGTTAGTAAATATGTACTATAAGATAATGTAGATACTAATGTTAATAAGATTATATGATAAATTGACAACTAACTAGTAGTCATTCAATAATAATTATTAAAGAGGGACTTATGTATTAGAATCACTTGGCACATTATAATTGTACCAAGCGGGAAACTTCAACCTTACCTGTATGTGTATCTTCTATATTCTGTTAGAAAAAGGATTCCTTAGAAACGGTACATAGGCCCTTGTATACCTTCTGTAATATTGTTGTTGTTGTTAGGTGCCATCGAGTTGGTACCGACCCATAGCGACCTTACGCACAGCAGAATGAAACACTGCCCTTTCCTGGGCCAACCTCACTACTGTTGCCACGCTTGAGTCCATCGATGCTGCCACTTGGCTAATCCATCTCATTGGGGATCTTCCTCTTTTTCTCTGACCCTCCACCTTACCAAACATGATCTCCTTCTCCAGTGACTGGTCCCTCCTGATAATATGTCCCAAGTATGTAATATGTTGT
>NW_006408533.1:10276890-10278088 GCF_000296735.1 Chrysochloris asiatica | reverse complement strand
CTCTACACTGAAGAGCAAGTTTCAGTGTCTCTTCTGACAACTATTTTTACCTTTTCCTTCTTTCTTGTCTTCTCAATGACTTTTTGCTTTCTTCATGTATAATGTTCTTGATGTCATCCCACAACTCTTCTGGTCTTGTGTCTTTAGTGTTTAATATGTCAAAGCTGTTCTTCAGATGATCTCTAAATTCAGGTACTAAACATGATTAGATGTAAATTCTGGAGTCAAAAAATAAAAAAAGTGAAAATTCTCTAGATCAGCTCACATATTCATATGTAGAAAACTATTAGAAAACTTGAAAATAATTGTAGAGACTACAATTTCAAGAAGGGAGAAAAATAATGAAGCAAAAATGAACAGAGTTTTAGAAAAATGTAGAATAACTTTAAGTATATCAATATATGCATAATGAGAATACCAGGAGTAAAAGAAAGAAGAAAAGTACGTAAGAAATGATGAATGAAAACTTCAGAAATTTATAAAAACATTTAATCTACTTGTCCAAAAAGGCCACAAAACTTCAAGTAGGAGCCTATATTATAGTTGTTCTTTAAAAATGCAAACATCAAGTACCATTTGACCTAGCAATTACAATCCTAGATAGCCACCAAAGAAAAATGAACTTAAATTTTCATATAAAAACTTGACATAAGTGTTTACAATATCAATCACAATATCTAAAATTTTAATATAATCCAAATGTTAACCATAAAATTATGAATGGATAAACAAAACAGTATATCTGTACAGTGGATTATTAATCAGGTATTAAAAAAATAAAGACAATAGACTCTCAAATAAATTATTTTTTAATAAAAATATCCATAATTAAAGTATGTGAGTTTCTGGATTGAAAGGACCAAGAGAACTGTTAGAATAAGGAATGAAAAACAACATTAGAAACACTCAGACATTTTATAAGGAAATTTACAACCCGTGGATAATAGGGAAATTTAAAAAGCTTTCATAGTGGAAGACACGTTACATATTCATGCTCTGGGATCAAAATTGTTGGGTTTCTCGACAGCTTCACTGAGAACTGATAGAAGCTGGAATGGTGCCTTAATTTCAGGACAAAGGTCTTTTTAAATCTTTGATTATATATGTAGCCACACTATCAATCAAGTTTGATTAGAGAATGGTGAAATTTCAATCATGCAATGTCTCAAAAAGATACCTGTATACAGGATTCAACTAG
>NW_006408533.1:10275862-10276405 GCF_000296735.1 Chrysochloris asiatica | reverse complement strand
AAACCAGCCGCTCCTTGGAAACCCTATACAGGATTGCTGTGGGTCAGAACTAACTCAACAACACTTAACAACACCAACAACATAGTATACTGCATGACTCAATGGTGAGCAAAAGTTACACTGTCATATTATAAATACTAAATATTAGTATTTCAGAAATGTGATCAGGAAGGAGATGGAAAAAAATATATATATATGTATTTGTTTTCATTTTCCCTACTATGGGTTCAATTGATTACAATAAAAATAAAAGGAATGATAAATAAAGAGAAAAATTTTAATTCAAAATAAGTAACAAAGGTGTTTAATCATATTTATGAATAGAATTATGAATGAAGAATAGGGAAATTGAGACTTAACTTTATTATTTCATAATAGTATAATAAAATTAACACTAAAAAAAATAATAGTAGTAGTAGAAGAAGTAGCAGTATAAACCTAATAATACTTCTAGGACAGCCTTCTAGGTTGTCTTCTGTGCATAAGTTACTTCTTAAGTAAGAAAAACATCTTAGAAAGCTTATTGTTAGGAAATAAGCATAC
>NW_006408533.1:10273685-10274902 GCF_000296735.1 Chrysochloris asiatica | reverse complement strand
AAAATCACTTATCCTACTTCTTCCCTGTGATTCTTGTTTCCATTCCTCCTTTTTTCCCCACTCATCTGACTTCTGTCCTTGGGTAAATGTTGCCTTTTAATCTTGAATGGTTGGCCATTTCATGGTGTGCATAGCTCAATAGTGTTGTGGTTTTCCCCTCCATACCTATTTACTGCTTGACTGAAAATTGAGTCATGATGATGAGTTCCATTTCTGACATAAAGAGTGACCAAAGGCCATAGTGTTGGATTCCTCCCATCTTTTTCTGACCAGTAAGCCTGGCCTTTTGTAATTCTGTCCTTTGTTCCATATTTTATCCCACCTGCACAGTATCTTCTAATGTGACCCCTCTCAGAATAATAGGTAGAGTTAGTCAGGTACCATCTACCTCTCCTGGTCTCAAGCTTGTGGAGACTGATGCTTATACCTTCCATTAGTCTATTGTATTAATTGTTTTCAAGCATCTTCAGTTTTCATCACTCTTCTTTCTTTTGCATAGGGAGAGACCAGTAGTTGCACCTTATAAATATATTCATCACAAAATAGTATAATTTAACTTAATAGAAAAAATTAATATGATGCACTTTTTGAAAAAAGGACCCATAATCAAAATTTTGTTTTAATTTTTAAATATTTGCTGAGATAAACAATATTAATTTTATCTATAATAACTTTAAATAATTGAGGTATTAAAGATATTTGAACTGTAATTTGGAAAAAATCCGACACCTCTCTCCTTTCAACAAAATATAAAATACTTTTGCTTGTTGAATCTAAAGGCTAAAAATTGTTTAGGATAATAATCCAAAGAGATTTGTTTGCTATTTTAAAAATTTGGTTTCCTTACTTTGTTGTCTCATTCACTCAATGAATAACAGTTTAATACTTATTATATGCCTGATATATAGTAAGTACTAGGGTTAGAGCAATACTTGCTATATGTCTGATATACAGTAGGTACCAACAAGAATGATACAGATGTAGAAAAATACACATAGACACAACAGACACAAGCAAATAAATATACCTATGTTGTTGTGTGTGCCGTTGAGTTGATTACAACCCATAACAACTCTGTATATGGTTTTGAAGTGGCTCATGATTATGAACTACCAACCTCATGGACTACTAAACTCACCAGCAACTCCTTGGGAACACTGTGCAGAGTCATTATTAGTTGAAATGGATTCAACAGCACTATATATGTATATATATAT
>NW_006408533.1:10263072-10267420 GCF_000296735.1 Chrysochloris asiatica | reverse complement strand
GAACTGCTGACCTTGTGGTTCCCAGCCCAATTCATAACCACTACATTACCCTACCAGAGAATATAGTCCAAGTCTATTAACAACATACAATTTCCAAAAAAGGAAAAAAAAACAAAAACATATGATTGTGGTGGTGTCAGATCCTAAGGAGCAACTGGGGGCTTTGAACTGAGACCTTTTTGTTAGCATCCCAGTGCAGGTTTTAATGCTGTTTTAGATAATAATAATGATTTGGCATATGAAATAATATTCCCTTTTTTATGTGCCAATTGAGTTACACCATTGATTATAAAAGTTTACAAGATACTATAGAATGTGCTGTGATGGATTGGCTGTGTGAAATATCAAGAAGCAACTACAGAGACTATAGTTTTATATAGGGCTATAAAGTATGATGCTGTTGGAAAAGCCCTGGATTACTAGCCACAAAGTTGGTTGTTCAAACTCACTAGTCACTTATATACGGTCACTATGAGCTGGAACCAATTCAAAGGTGCTTAACAACAACAACATAAGGCATGCAGGAGAAAGGCAAGGTGTTCTACTTACGTAAATACTACTTGGTTGGTTATATGTCATGGATTCTGTTCTGACTCAGAGTGACCCTGTGTAGGGTTTCTGAGGCTGTAGTCTTTACTAGATCAGAAAGCCTCATCTTTCTCCCACAGAACAGCTGGTAGCTTTGAACTGCTGACCTTGAGGTTAGCAGCCCAACTCGTAACCACTACACTACAAGAGCTCCTTATAGCATCGCTCACTATGAGTGGGAGGTAACTCACTGGACAGCACATAGCCAGCATAATATAAGGATGAAGGAAATGGAATTATTTGTTATATCTTTTGATTAAACATGTAATGTTATTGTCATAAAGCTCTGTCTTTTCAGTGATTTGAAGTTGAATTATCTAAGTCCTCTCACAAGTGCTTTTCTTCACTAGATGTGTGACCTAAGTTTAGTCCTTTTTTTTATTTGAATGATTTTTTTTTCCTGGAGGTGGTTCTGAAAATCTAGAAAGTGGAAATTGGTGGTTTAATTTTAACTTAGGAAACTGACTAAACTTGACAACAAGTGATAACAAGAAAATTCTAAGTATAATTCTTTCAAAAATATTTTCATGTTATGGAAAATCTGTGATATACATAATAAAAACAGAAAGTTACAAGTTATACTGGATTTACACTTAAAGTCTGTCTTTTTGTTAAGTATCTTATTCCAAAATGTAATAATTTGTGAAAGCTAATTATAATTTCATTCAATTTTTAACATAATTTTATCTTGTATTGCATATTTTGAGACATGGTTAATACTTTCAGCACATCACAACATATCAAAAACTGTAGGAGAGAGATAAGCATGTATCCTTATTAAAGCTTATTTATTGATAGATCACATCCAATTTCACCACTTTTGTGTTAGTAATAATATCTTAATTGCTATTAGTTTATTACTTAAAATGCAAATAATTCATGGAGATAGAAGGCATATAAACTCATGAACATTTCTACATACTCTATCTCAGAAGACTAGTTACTTTTCAAAATATCAAATATAATTAGTGACAGTTTATATTTTTCTAAATGGGCAGGCAAAATATTAAAAGTGACATAAGTTCTGCAGAATGCAGTTTCATGATTATAAAACCTATAAATAGCAGTGATATCATCTTAAGTTGTCAGCTTTAATGAGTATATATTCATGTGGAATATTGATGTGATGCTGGGAGATAATGCACATGGCCACAAGGTCCATGGTTCAAACCCACCAACTGCTCCCCCAGAAACTCTGTACAGGCCGCTGTAAGTCAGACCTGACTCCAGGGCACTTAACAACAACATTCATATGGAACCAAGAATCACTGCACTCACATACCTGCTGAGTAGTTCATAGACTTAATTAAGATAGTTGTTGTTAAGTGCTGTTGATTTGATTCTGACTCATAGCCACCTATATAGGGTTTCTGAGAAGCGACTGGTAGGTTTGAACTGCTGACCTTGCAGTTAGCAATCCAGTGCTTATTCTACAGGGCCATACCAGGACTCCTACGACTGAGAGAATACAAAGTACTAAGATTAAATGCACATAGATCTTTAGTTTAATAACAGAAATATTTTTTTATAAATGAAATTGTATCTAAAGCCTTCATTTAGGAGTGGGAAAAATCATTATCAGATGACATATTGGGAAATTTAAGGAAGAATATGATGATTCTTTGGAATCTCCCTAAATGTTCTAATCATGTCTGTAAGAAAAAAACAGGAAATGTAAAAGCTAATTGTTCTTTTAAAATGTGTAGAAGAATCATACCTTCATTTCCCACTCCCTATATAGAAAAATAAATGATCAAAATTTAATCATGTCCAATTAGGGATTTAAAATTTCCTGATAATTACGCTATCGGAAGCAAAGACATACACAATGTGATCTGAGAGGAGAGGATTATGTTATGCCTCAAATCGCTAATCAGAGGAAAGGTCACAGACTGATATTACTAAAATTTGATTAGACTCAGGATACATGTACTAGAAATCAATGTCTTCTTGGCTTCTGCATGTCTCCTCTGGAGTAAGTCACTCTGCAGAGACCTCATCTGTAATAGGAGGATGTACCAATGTTACATCTTCTGAGCACAAAGACAGCAAGAAATTAGAAAAGATTTGTAGGTCAAAACAGACAAGAATTGCAATTCCTACAGCTGAGTGATCTGGGAAGCAGAAAGGAGGGAAAAAAATAGCTGTGCCTATGAAGCTGAAAGAACTGTCATGTTGTCTGATGCCCACAGGGAGGATAAAACTGGTCCTGGGAATTTGCAGCTCTTTGCAGAATCCCATGTGCAATCTAGTCAAATTTGGATATATCTACATAGAGCCTTGGTTTATGTGCTGGACTGCAAAGCTGGTTTGAACCACAGCAAGGTCGATGGTTCAAGCTCACCAGCCGCTCCTTGGAAACCCTATGGGTCAGAACCAACTCAATGGTACTTAACAACAAGAACAACAGCAGTTATAGAACTAGACATTACAAGAGCAATTGGATTTAACAAAGTAAAAAACAAAAACAATGCATAAATGCATATACACATGCATCAATATAGATCTACATCTAAGCAGAATCCCATGAGCACTGTATCACACGCTTTTCTAAATAGAAAACAAGAGTAGAAATATCTGTTTTTTCTTATTTAAATTTAATCTACGTATTTATTTATTTTACTTTTTGTTGTGATTTGAGTAAAGGTTTACAGAAAAGATCATGAACAACATTCAATGAATTATGCAATTTATTTCATCTCAGTGATTACAGTAACTCCCATGCAACAACAGCTACCCAACTTCCTCCCTGTGTTCCCTGTTCACATCCCACCCACCTTCACATCCCTTCTCAACTTTGTCCTTAGGAAAATGTGGCCTTTTGCTTTTTAATGAGTGATATGTAGTACTTATATTTTCACTAGAAACCCTGGTGAAGCTGTAGGCTAAGCACTGGACTGCAAACCACAAGGTCAACAGTTCAAGACCACCAGTCACTCCGAAGGTGGTTTTTTGCTACCATGAAGATCTACAGCTTCGGAAACTTTAGACCAGGATTGCTATGAGTCAGAAAAGAATTCCACGACAGTTCATTTTAAAAATATTTTTACTACTAGCCAGGCAAAATGTGATCAATTTTATTGCATAACATCCCAAATCCTCACAGCATCCCTATAATATAGATATTGTTATCATTGCCAATTCGTAGATAAGCATATTTAAGTGTAGGTCAGTAATTTGGTGTGGTCAGTGGTCATGGAAGAACTGGAATATTGCCTAGTATTTATAACCACTGCTTATGTATTTCAGTTTTGATTTTACAGAGGAAGTCATTTCATCTTAGTAACAATTTATATTCTTTGTACTTCATGCTTTCTTTTTTTCACCTGTTCTTCCTGACAACTTATTCTCCTCGGTAGCTATCTTATGCCATCCCGTTATACATTTCTTCTATTTTGCTTGGTTCTTCCTTCCTTCTCCCTCTAGTATCCCCTGACCATCCACCCTCTGACTTGCTAACGAAAACACACCCTTCTCCCTATCTCTTCTTTGATTTGTCAGGACATGAAGATCTTTGCTAAGAGAGTTCTGTGTCCTTTTGAATCTCAATTCAAATGTACCTTCCTCAAAGAGACTTTTTTTTTACTCCTCAATTTCCATTAGTTTTCCAGGTATCTATTATGTTCATGGAGTTCTGGTGTGGCACTGTGGGTTAATGCGCCAGTCTGCAAAGCCATTTGAATTGCTGCAAGGTCGGTGGTTCAAGCTTACCAGCTGCTCCTCGTAAACCCTAAATAGGGTCTCTGTGGGTCAGAATCGA
>NW_006408533.1:10251088-10253867 GCF_000296735.1 Chrysochloris asiatica | reverse complement strand
AAAGATTTACAGCCTCGGAAACCCTGTACAGGGTTGCTATGAGTCGGAACCGACACCACAGCACATAACAACATATATATATATAGATATAGATATAGATATTTAGATAATAGAATAAAACGTATATTATTCTATTATCTATATGAAATAGTATTTTAAGAGTGCAGTAGCTATGTAGGGTAAGCACTAGACTGCGAACTACAAGGTCAGTGGTTTGAGCTCAACAGTTACTTCATGGGAAAAAGATTCAGCTTTCTGCTCCTGTAAAGATTTGCTGTCTTAGAAACCCTATATAGTGTTGCTGTGGATTGGAATTGACTCAACATTCAACAACAGCATTGTACTTTACTTGTAATCTCCTGGTGAGTGTGTACCTTCTTTCTGTATCTCATGGCTTTTCTCATTACATTACAATTCATTACTCTCTAAATCACTTCATTAGTCCCTAATGAAATCTCCCACCTTTAGCCACTCTGTAAATTTAATCCTTTCTATATGCCAATGAGAAGTCCTGGTGTGGCACAGTAGGATAGACACTAGACCAAAAGGTCTGTTTGATCTGCAAGTTTGGTGGTTCAAACCCACCAGCCGTTCCTTAGAAACCCTATACAGGGTTACAATGAGTCAGAATCGTCTTGATGGCACATGCCACTGACGGTTTGATATTTCAACCCCAATGCTTTTCAAACTCCAGAGACACATTATGAAATAAGTACACTGAGGGTAAACCAGCATTATAGTAATGAGATGGAAGATAAAGGAAAGAATGTTATTATTGTTGTTAAGTGTTGTCGAGTCAGTTCTGACATATAGCTGCCCTGTATTGGGTTTCCAAGGAGCAGCTGGTGAGTTTGAACTGCCACCTTGCAGTTCAAATTAACCTTGCAGTCCAGTGTTTATCCCAGAGTGCCACACCAACACTCTCAAAGAAAATATTATAGTGCATAGTACATAGTAAGAATAAGTCATTGTGGTGTACTGAATCATTTAATGTCTCGTCTAGCCATAGTCTGTAACTCACACCAAAGAAATATTTTGCACTTCTGGGCCTGGGTAAGGGAAGGTAGGAGAAGATATTGATAGGATGCCGTGATTCAGCTGTGGATGTTAACAGATTTCATTGTAATTGTAAAAACTTGAAACTCTAGCAGAGGTATGGTGTTGGTAATAGTGTGCCATGGAGTCTGTCCTACCTCATAACAACCATGCATGGGGTTTCCGAGGCTGTAAATCTTTATGAGAGGTGAAAGCCTCATCTTTCTCCTGCAGAATGGCTGGTAGTTTTGAACTGCTGACTTCGAGGTTAGCAGCCTGGCTCCTAACCACTGTGCTACCAGAGTTCCTTTAGCATGGGTATAAAAGGAGCCATTTCAGATGCAGGAGAAGGATTTTACTACCTTAACAGTAGAGAATCCAGGAGTAGAGTACATCTTTAGATCTCAAGATTCCTGTAAACTGAACCTCATCTACCCAGGGACAGAAAGCTGTGACACTGGAGGAGTGACAGAGGAACAGCACCAACAGAACCCAGAGCCAGAACACAAGACAGAGTAGTAGATGTCCCAGGCAACAGAGCAAGTAACGCTGAGTGACTTTAAGCAGGATACTTTGTTTATAGGATGGGGTGCCATTAGGCACTTAATTGGGGGAGTTAGTTTTGCTGACCAATAGATCTACAACAGAATGACATCAAACGAGGCCTATGGTGCAATGGCGTGCCCAGTGGGGATTTATTGTTGTTGTTGTTTTTGTGAAGTGCCGTCGAGTCGGTTCCGACCCATAGTGACCCTGTACAGGGTTTCCAAGGGTGTAAATCTTTAGGGGAGTAGAAAGCCTCATCTTTCTCCCGTGGAGCAGCTGGTAGTTTCGAACTGCTGACCTTAAGGTTCACAGCCCGATTCATAACCACTACACTACCAGAGCTCCTTACGGGAGTAGAAAGCTTTCTAACATTGGCCTGCTTGTAGGCAGAACTGAGAAGAAGCTGTCCTGACCAGAGAACCGTATACTAAGCATTTCTGACTTTGAATTGTAACCAGTTAACCTCTGCAATAAGGAGCTCTGGTAGCATAGTGGTTATGAATTGGTCTGCTAACCTCAAGACTGGCAGTTCGAAACTACCAGCCATTTCATGGGAGAAAGATGAGGCTTTCTGCTCCCATAAAGGTTTACAGCCTTGGAAACCCTGTGCAGGGTCACTATGAGTCAGAACCAACTCCACGGTACTTAACAACTTAACAACAACTTCTGTAATAAACCCCATATCTCTGAGTATGTTGCTGAGGTTTTGGTAGCCACTGAAATTAATGATCAAACCTAGCTGAGCAGAGAAGGCTGTGGGGATGAGTGTTTGGTATAAATTTTTGCAGTAATATTTTATGGAATTTTTTGCCATAGTATGTAATTGGACCCTGGTTTAATGTGAAATACATACATACATACATGATGACTAAGGATTTTGGTCAAAAATTTTGAAAGCCCCACTACTCTTTAAACCTGTTATATTATTAATATTAATTCACTAAAAGCACGGAGTCCTATATAGCACTGTGGGTTAATGTGCCAGATTGCAAAGCTGTTTGAATTGCAAGGTCGGCAGCTCAAGCTTATCAGCTGCTCCTCAGAAACCCTTTAGAGGGTCGCTATGGGTCAAAACCGACTTGATGGCACTTAACAACAAAAACTAAAAGCATAGTATAACAACTTATTCCCTTCCTAAGAAATTCTTTTTGTATCCCATGTGAATAAAGTTTTACTAAAGGTAATACAGAAACGGCTG
>NW_006408533.1:10247640-10250388 GCF_000296735.1 Chrysochloris asiatica | reverse complement strand
CCTTTTTAAAGTGTTGAAGAGCAGAGATGTCAGCTTGAAGACTAAGGTGCACTGGACACCAGCCATGGTATTTTCAATAACCTCATATGCATGATAAAGCTGGTCAGTGAATAAGGAAGACTGTAGAAGAATTGATGCTTTTGAGTTATGGTACTGGAGGAGAATATTGAAAGTGCCGTGGGCTGCATAAAGAATCAACAGATCTGTGTTGGAAGAAGTGCAGCCAGAGTGCTCCTTGGAGGCCAAGATGGCCAAACTTCATCTCTCATACTTTGAACATAATATCAGGAGAGACCAGTCACTGGAGAAGTATATCATATTTGGTAAGGTGGAGGGTCAGAGAAAAAGAAGAAGACCCCAGTGAGATGGATTGGCAAAGTGGCAGCATCAATGGGCTCAAGCGTGGCAAAACTAGTGAGGTTGGCCCAGGATCAGGCAGTGTTTTGTTCTGCTGTGCATAAGGTTGCTATGAGTTGTTACCGACTCGATGACACCTAACAACAACAAAAAGGAATTCTCAACTCTTTTTGCTGGCTTGGAATACTCCGCAACTTCAACTCTCTCTGTTTTTCTCTGTCTCCGTTTCTTTTTCTCTGTAAAACCAAATGCTGCTATGGTGCCATAGAATTAACCACTGGACTGATATTTGGTTTGAACTGCAAGGTTAGTAGTTCAAACTCACCAGCCATTTCTCAGAAACTCTAGATAGAGTCGCTATGGGTAAGACCCAACTTGATGGCATTTAACAACAAATTATTTCCTTAAAAGGTTGTCTACTCCATTATATTTTATTTTCTCATGCTAAATCCTTACCAAGAATACTATATTTCATAGTTCTCCTCTCATATTTTGCTCTTTTTACATGCTACAGCTAAAAGTGATTTTTCCATGGAACATTGGCTTTACTCAAATCAGGAGCTTCCATCTATCTTAATTATTTGATTGCAATATTAATACCACTCAAATGTATTTTTATAGAGAAAAGGTAATATACTATTGTGTGTTTCTGTATTCTTTGCAGTAATAACATAATTATTTTCTTATAATCTTTTATTGTAAGCAAATTTATTTGAATATTTAGAATAATCATAGAAATACCCCAACGTCATCTAAGCACGGGAATGCACATATGTAGAGATTTACATTTTTTATAGCAATGAATCATGATAATTCTATGCTACAGTTACCGTTCAGTAGTATTTCTTGAGTTTAAAAGGTCTAACATCATGATCTACTTAAGAATTTATCTTTCTCTTCAAAGTGCAATGTCTGTGTAAATAAAGAACATGACAGAGATTTTTTTATTCTACGCTCTGGTTTATAATGCATTTTCTGCAATCTTACTGCACCACTATGTCAGAAAGCAACCTAAAATGCTGGGCTGTCATAGAACTCTCCATAATAAATTATTTTAAAGATTTTTGTGCATGTGTGTTTACTGACTGCAGTATAAATTTTGATAAACAGATAAAAAGCAGGTAGACCTGGATGAAGACTTCTATATAGTGTTTACTTATCACAGAAATGTTTTATTTAATTTAGATATTTGATTTTTCAGTCCCCTTACTAAACACGTGCCAAAAGTACTCTTTATTAAGTTTAGATTGAATTATCACTAAATATAATAGTAAAAATAAGTGAATTACAACTGGAATTTTCATTATTGATTTTCAGCACAATATAATCTTTGTGCAGTTTGTATTCCAAGTGGGATTTCTAACCGTGGCATACCAGAAATCAAGCCCCATAAAATGGTGTTACACTTTTATGTTGGTAACATATTCCCACACAGAAGGTAGTGTTGAAGATGATACTAAGCATAAATAATAGTTTCATATATAAGACCATAGCACACTGAATATGTAGCATAAAATGCCACAGAACTAGCTTTCAACTATTCATCTTAATACTAAGAGATTAGCTACTTGTTCTGTCACATAACTCTAACAAAGATATAATAAGGCATGCCAAAACAGAGCAACCATACTTTAATATTCTGACAAGAAATAATAGTGGATAAAAAATAGCCTCTCCTTGTCAAATATCCTCACATAGCTAGCATTATCAGCGATCAAATGAGAAGTAACTATAGGAACATTTTCAATTTATCAGGGAAAATTTTGATATTCTAAATGCTTAAGTTAATTAAAAAGGAAAAGCAAAGCATCATAAGTTATGATAAGATTCTAACACAGCATAATTCATAAAATATTGCTAAATAGAAAGAAATGTTAATTGATACCAAGGTAGATTATTCATGACCATATGATGAAGGAATAAAAGGTACAGGGAGAGGCTCCAAATACCAGTTGTTCTGCTCATGCTAGTGTACCATTGACTGAAACGATACATACTTTCATACATTTGGGGAAGTTAGAGTCAAGGTATGTTTCTATTGTTGAGATAAACAGTAGGACAGGGGATATATTCATGCCATTTTGGGAAGACACATTTTGGATCAAGCATAACAGCCTGCAGAGAATTGTCCATTTATACTCAGATCAAAAAGTAAGTTTAAAATTGAAACAGGAAGTAGAGACCAGGTTGAAGGAGTGTAGCAAGGGTAAGCAGAATTGTTGTTGTAAGGTGCCATTGAGTTGGTACTGACTCATAACGACCCTATGAACAACAGAATGAAACACTGCCCAGTCCTGGGCCAACCTCACAATCATTGCAATGCCTAGCAGGCGTAGTAACAAGCCAAATAAGAGTGCTGTAAAGTTTTACTAAAGGTAATACAGAAACGGC
>NW_006408533.1:10222320-10243745 GCF_000296735.1 Chrysochloris asiatica | reverse complement strand
ATCGAGTTGGTACTGACTCACGGCAACCTTATGCACAACAGAATGAAACACTGCCCTATCCTGGGCCAACCTCATTATTATTGCCACACTTGAGCTCATTGATGCTGCCACTTTGCCAATTCATCTTGCTGGGGGTCTTCCTCTTTTTCTCTGACCCTCCACCCTACCAAACACAAGATCTGACAATGTTCTTCTATCTATAGTTGTTGTTGTTAAGTGCCATTGACTCAGGACCGACCCATAGAGACCTTCTATCTATAGCTCTAGTCAATTTGAAAACTATATATTTTCCATATAGTGAGGTTCAGGTGTGCAGTCACCTTTTTTGTTGTTGAAAAAAGTTATTTGCAATGAATAAGTTATTGGTCTTAAAAAAATTCTGTCATGCAATCTCCAGCATCATTTCTATCATGAAGGCCATAATTTTCAACTACTGATCCTTCCTTTTGGTTTCCAACTTTTGCATTTCCAATCACCAGTAATCATCAATAAAACTTATTTGCATGTTTGATCAATTTCAGACTGAAGAAGTTGGTAGAATTCAATTACATCATCACTGGCTTTAGTGGCTGATACGTAAATTTGAATTAACATTGGTAGGTATTAACTGGTCTTCTTTATAGGCATATGGATATTATCCTATCACAAATAGCATTGTAGTTCTAAGATAGACCTTGAATGCAGTTTTTGACGATGAATGCAATGAAATTCCTCTTCAGTTTCCTTGCATAGTAAACCATATGATTGTATGATTCAAAATGGCCTATACCTGGCCATTTCAGCTCACTAATGTGTTCCATTTCATATTTGATAACTTTAAATTTTCCTACAGTCACATTTGTACATTCCAAATTCTGACTATTATTGGCTATTTGTATTTGTTTCTTCTAATTTTCAGTTGTTCCCCATAAGCAAATGAGGGTCCTGCAAGCTTTACTCCATTTACACCATCATTGTCAACTCAAATTTGAGGAGGCAGTTGTTCCCTAATTGTATTTTGTGTGCCTTCCAAACTGAGGGACTCATCTTCTGACACTATATCTGACAATCCTCTGGTGCTATTCATAATGTTTTCATCTTTTCATCACTAGATCTGACAATGTTCTCTGTTATTCATACGTTTTTCACTGGTTTCTAAAAGTTCAAGGAAAAAATTTCTTCATCTTTAATTATATTTTCCACAAACACTTTGAAGTCCACTTGTAGTTATCTCCATTGTTGGAATTATGGGTACTTTTGTTTCATTAAATAATTTTCTCTATTTTCAAATGTTGTAAACAATAATTCTAAATTGCTTTTATAATCTAAAAAAACACCGGTTTAGAAAGACTTCTGATGAAATTATTCAGCTGTGAACTCCATTTCAGTTTACTCATTTTGTTTCATATTGTTGTCAAAAAAAAACTGTTCTTGGTTATGTCTTTATTTAATTAAAAGAAATTTTGCACATCAAGCATTTAAGATCTTCCTAGATTTTTTTTTTTTTTTTTTTTTCTCAAAGCTCAGTCATGTTGGGAACAAATATGTTTAGAAATTTTTCCTATTATGTGCAAAATGTTGATATGTATCAAATTTCTGTTTTGAAAGAAGGGAGAATTTATCATTGAAATAATCAGTCATTCAATCATGTTTTGCCTGATGCCATACCAGTTGAATTTTAAATATTAAACACAGCAGAAACTCATAACAACTTTTACTACAGAACAGCATTTGTTGTAAAGTTACTTTTTTGAACAAACTTTTAGGTATTTAGTTGTTGTGGAACAAAAATTTTGTTTTGTTAATAAAAAATTTTATTATGACTTAATCATAATAAAACTATGAGAAGGTAAGTCAACAAGTATTCCTACTAGGTCTTGTTGTTGTTGTTAAGTACCATGGAGTCGGTTCTGACTCACAGTGACCCTACATAGGGTTTCCGAGGCTGTAAATCTTTGCGGGAGCAGAACGCCTCATCTTTCTCCAGCGGAACCACTGGTAGTTTCGAACTGCTGACCTTGAGGTTAGCAGCCCAATTCGTAACCACTATATCTTAGACAATTGTATTAATGAGATAAGTTATCTGCAGCTAGCCACTGATTGCAAACCCATGATTAAGCACATTTACTTTAAAATAAACCTGTGCATTTATAAATTGGATCCCCAGTAGAAATTCTTTTTTACTTATCTCCTCACTATTTAAATATTATCAAGTCACCAGAAATAAATAAAATTTTTGTTCCACAATTCAACTAAAGACAACATTTATTTTCAAAATAATGTAACTTTAAAACAAATTTTGCTGTGTAGTAAAAGGTGTTATGAGTTTCTGCTGTGTTTGATATTAAAACTGTAAGTGATAAGGCTCCAAGCAAAACAGGATTGAATGACTAAATTTTACATTTAAAATTCTCCCTTCTTTAAAAACAGAAATTTGATACATATCAACATTTTACACAGAATAGTAAATATTTCTAAACATATTTGTTTCCAACTTGACTGAGTTCACAGAAAAAAAATTCTAGAAAGACCTACAAATGCTTGATATTAATATTTTTTTTAAGTAGAATAAAGTCATAGTAAAGAACAGTTTATTTCAGACAAATGTATAAAACAAAATGAGTAAAATAAAATGGAGTTGGTAGCTGAGTAATTTCTTCATGTGTCTTTCTAGATCAGTGTCTTATTAGAGAGTCCTGGTGTGGCACTGCGGGTTAATGATCTGGGCTACATACAAGGTTGGTTTGAAATGCTCTTGTTTAAATTGTGTTTAACTGCTCTCAGTTAAACTCTTCAGCCGCTCCTTGGAGACCTTATATTGTGTGTCTATGAGTTGGAACCCACTCAAGGTCACTAACAACAACAGCAGCATTCTTATTAGGGTGCCTTCAAAGAGAAGGTCTTATCAATACTGTGGTGTCTGCGGGAAGCAACTGGAGCAATTCAACAATTCAATGCAGAAAGGTCAGCTCAGAAAGTGATCAAAACTTTTTAGTGCATTTCAAAAGGGATAAACTTGGTAAATTTTATTTAAAGTTGCAGGATGATCAGGGGGGCTTATTAAGGATAAAATTTTAAATTGTATGGGTGAGAAAAAGGGCAGGAAATTTACATGGAGGATTTTTAATTTTTTTAAATTTTTTACATCACAGCAAGGCATCTGCTTCTTTTTTGAGGGTAGTCCAAGGGATTTTATGCACATTTTGGGGGCAAACCTTATTCCATCCATTCTATAGACCTGATATAACTGCTTCAGACTTCCTTTGGTTCCTCAAAATCAAAGACCATATGAAAGGCACATAAATTGAGTCTCCTGAGAATGTCAAAACTGTTTAGACAGTATGACTCAAAGAGTGTAGAATTCTTTGAGAAAGATATTGAGATATAGAACTACCATCTTTAGAAGTCTATAGACCTAGGCGGAGGACATTTCATGAAACAATAGCTTCACATTTTGATAGTTTTGTCTAATGAAGATTTCTCTGATTGTAGCAGTACTTATTGATTTATCCTTATATGGGATTCTGTTTGTTATTGCTGTTGTTAAGGGTCATAGAGTCAGTTCCAACTCACGGCAACTCTGTGTAGGGTTTCTGAGGAGTGACTGGTGGGTTTGAACTGCTGACCTATGGTTGAAACCAATCTTGTGGTCCAGTGCTTATCCTAGAGCACCACACAAGGACTCCATATGATCCCTTTAGTCAGCTCATATTTTGCCAGGATGAGTCAGATATGAGCACTTCCCACAAGTCATGTGACTTAATGGAGTAGAAGAACTCTGTGAGATCACATCTGCCTTCCTCTATTCCATGCAGCCATGTATCTGTCCTTGGGTGATCACTGATCTTCTGACATTCAAGATTATAGTTACTTATACTTTATTGTATAATTTATTATTTCTTCTATGTAGTCGGTTACATGTTGGGCTGCTTATCATCAATGAATTCAAAGGAGAAAGAGGTTTTTTGTTTCCATACAATTTATAGTATCAGAAATGAGTTACTATGAGTTGGAATTGACTCAATGAGAGTGAGTTTTTGTTTGGCTTCCCTGGTAAATGTTCCTGACTGGTTGATGGGGTAATTTAAATTTCAGTAAGTTCTTTTTCCAAACCATGGTGCTCTATTAAGTTATATTTGATTTGGGCTATTATTTATGCTACAGGATGATGGAAGAGTCTCAAAATGATACTCCTTTTCCTTTAACCCTAGAGTGCCTAAAGAGATCTGAATGTGCTTACGCATCATCTTGATTAATATGTTATTCAGGACAGTTTTCTGATATAGTGCTCCCATTTCATAGGAAAGAATGACTGGTAGATGCACCATAAAAGGATTATGAGATTATATTGAATTTATTATATATAGGACAGCTAATATTCTGTCTGCTTATTCTTGAAAATAGATGTATGGATTCCACTTTCTCTTGACTAGATAAGTCCTTCCTCCATCTATTTTCCAACAAGTAGCATTTCAATATAGTTCTCTAAATATGTTTCTTAAAACTTGTGAATACAATGGTGAAAGTAGCAAAGTATTTTGAAGGTATAATTTCAAAGTTATCTAGTGAGATTTCATTTCTTTTAGCTGTGATTGTTGTTTTGAAATTTTTGATAACAGGACATGATTTCTACTTTATATTCCTGAATTCACACCTACATCAGTTTAAGTCAGTCTGCTATTATCTGAATTGCCGTATAGCAACAAATTTTAACAGTTGTATAAATCATATTCTTTATTGTCATCCTTTGGCTAGTCTATTGATGTTCCCTACAACCCATGCTATTGCTACAGTTTTAAGGATTTTTTTCTGTCTTGAATTTGACTATTTTTCATGACTCATTATTTAGAAGTTACCACAACAATAAGAGTTATTGAAAATTCATTCTGTAAAATCCTGTCCTAGGTATTGAAAGATGTATGAATCCATTGATGGTAAACAGCCCAACACGTAACTGACTACAAGGATTCTAAAACACTTGCTCCCAGCAATCAATAGTATTATATTCTAGTGAGAATTAATAATCTCTGTTGTTTGAGTGTTTAACCTGATGGCCTGTCAGTGTGTTTTTTAGTATAAACTCAAAACACAAAAAAACTCCCTATAACACCTCTTACTACAGAGCAAAATTTGCTTTAAAGACAATTCATTTTGGCATCCCTCTTGATGATTGATGAATCCAAATGTTTTTGTTGGTTTTTGTAGATATTAATGACAAGGGATGCTTTAATTTATTTTTATACCAATTTTTATTTATAAAAGTGAATATGTATAAATACATGAATATTGTTGTTTACAGGCTGTTGAGTCAGTCCCAATCCAAAGCAGTCCTGTATAGAGTTTGTGAATAGCAAATGGTGAGCTTGAACTACTGACCTTGAGGTTCAAACTGGCTTTGCAGTCTAGTGCATTAACCCGCAGCATCACACCAGGACTCTATATATGAATAGTATATAATAATTTTAAAGTTAAGAAAATCTATGCTCAGTTTTATTACTCTGTTGCTTGTGTAATGAAAAGTGCTTTGAATGTGTAGCTATAATTTAGAATTAGTCCTTTTCTTTTTCCTCTTTATTTTGAACATTTCCTTTATCTGTGATGTTCTCATTTAAATAAGAGAATTAAAGCAAAGAGGTAGGAGATTGAAGAGATACCAAATGTGGATGTATCCCCTAATTTGGGGCTTTTTAAATATAGCAATCATACTTGTGAATACCAAGAGTTGTACTTGTATTATGGTATTAAAATACTTAGTGAGGTCAAGCATTATGCTTTGCTCTCAGACACAAGCGTCAAAGTCTCCTTATTCAGTAGCAGAGGAACATAAATACATAACTATATATGTGAATAAGGAATAAGGAAGATGGTAGAAGAATTGATGCCTTTGAGTTGAGTTGTTGGAGGAGAATACTGAAAGTGCCATGGACTGCCAAAAGAACCAATAGATCTGTTTTGGAAGAAGTACAACCGGAGTGCTCCTTGGAGGCCAAGATGGCTAGGCTTCGTCTCTCCTACTTTGGACACATTGTCCGGAGAGAACAGTCACTGGAGAAGGATGTCATGCTGGATAAGGTGGAGGGTCAGAGAAAAAGAGGAAGACCCCCAACGAGATGGATCAGCCAGGTGGCATCATTGATGGCGTCAAGTGTGGCAGCGGTAGTGAGGTTAGCCCAGGATCTGACATTGTTTCGTTCTGCTGTGCATGGGGTCGCTATGAGTCAGTTCCGATTCGATGGCACCTGACAACAACAACAACATATATGTGTTTATAGAATTTCAAGAGTGCTATGAACTATAAAGAACACTTGTCTGGTGTTAGAAGAGAGTAGACGAGGTAGATTTGACATCGTGAAGGAGATCAGGGAAGACTTCCTGTAACCTGGTCCTGGTTTGAGATTTAAGGTTTCAGTGGCAATCAACAAGGTAAAAGAAGAACAAGAATGTATCAATCAGATGTATCAGAATGTAAAAAAGTATCTGGCAACAAATCAGTTGAGCTGATGCTCAGAGGATGCAGGTGGATGTGGCACATGGTGAGTATGAAGAAGTATCTAGAATCTAGACTGTATGACACTGTATGACACTGTAAGATGTTGGCTAAAATTTGTAGTCCCTATCCTCCAAGGACATGAAAATATAAGTCTTTATTTTAAGATGTTTAAGGAGCTTTGGCTCAACAATTGTGAGGTTGCCCCAGGACCGAGCAGTGTTTCATTCTGTTGTGCATAGGGTCGCTATGAGCCAGTATTAACTCGATGGCACATCTAACAACAACAACGAGGAGCTTTGGTGGTATAGTGGTTACACTTTGGAATGCTAACTGCAAGATGAGCAGATGAAATGCAACAACTATTCCTCAGGTGAAAGATGAAGTCTTTTGCTCCTATAAACATTTACAGAGTCACAAAGTCACCCTATACAGAGTCACCAAGAGTCGGATTTAACTTAACAGCAAATAACCAGCACCACCATCTTAAGATGGTATAATAAGGAATTTCAAGTGAAATCTATCAATTAGGAGATTAAAGCTATAAATATGTAACATAGGAAGGAGTTGCAGTATGGTGTTATAATATAAGCACTGGACTGCCAATTACAAGGTCAAGGGTTTAAGCCTACTAATCGCTTCTCAGAAACTCTATATAGTATCTCTGAGTCAAAACAGGCTTGACAACACTTAAAAACAACAAAGGAAAGAAATCTAATGACATATTGTTTAATTTTTTATGCTTTTGCACAACATTAGAGACGAGTAATTGGAGCAGTTCAATTCCATCTGAATTTGTAGCAGGGCTTCATACAAGTTGTACCTCTACTATAAATATTAGATTTTTGACTGTTGTTGTTATGTGCCGTGGAGTTCGTTCTGACTCATGGCGACCCTGTACAGGGTTTCCGAGGCTGTAAATCTTTACGGGAGCAGAACGCCTGTTTTTGCTGCCTAACAGCTGATAGTTTAGAACTGTGACCTGAAGGTTCACAGCCCGTTTCATAACCACTCTGCTACTAGAGCTCCTTTTTGACTAGAGAATAGTAAAGGAGGCATATGGCTTTATGGACAAAGTATAAGCATGCCTCTTCTAGAAGATGCACTGTACAGTGACACTGGTGAAGAGTGAGTATGCCCGTAACAGAAGATGTAGCTGAAATAGACTAGTGAAAAAAACCTAAGGAGATGAACAGAGATATAGCTTCATCAGTATAGAGTAATTTATGGTGTAAGTTTGATTTGCAGAGGGATCATAAAGAAAATTAATTTTAGTCTGTAAAAATTTACAGAATGAAATGAAGTAGAATGAATTAGAAGCAGGAGATGCAAAGGATGTTAATGAAACCCAGGCATGATGTAAGGCAGATATGTACTATGTTGACTGCAGTAACAAAATAATGTGCAGAGTATTCCACAAGTTATTACAAAGTAAGAATATATAACATTTAAAAAATCTATACATATAACTAATCTTTATCAATCATCTCTTCTGTGATATATTTATTTATAAAACTTTTGATCCATTTCTAAATGTCAGAAGGCCTAAATAAAGATGTACAAAGTCAACCCAGAAATAAACATTCTTTTGGTACTATTTTAATTATGAAGAATTTCAGTTGTATGCAAATAAAATATAACAATTAGACCAGATGATTCATTAATATCTAAGTAAGAAAAGATGGAAATATGAATTTTTAAATATAAGTTATCATAGTGTAGTATTAGTTTAAATACATCATAAAAATGTAAAAACATAAATTCCAGATTGTGTTGATATTTTCTCCAGGTAACAACAACCATTTATATATATATATATTTTTTAAACTGTAGCTTAAACCAACTTTTTTGTTGTTGTTAAGTGCCGTCGAGTTGGTTCTGACTCATAGAAACTCTGTGCAGGGTTTCCAAGGAGTGTCTGGTGAGTTTGAACCTCTGACCTTGTGGTTCAAACTGAACTTTCAGTCCAGTGTTTTGTCCTACAGCACCACATCAGGACGCTGAAACAACTTAAATGATATTTAACACATATGTTATGCTAAGTTATTTCTGACAATAATAAGATTGCATTGCATAAACTCTAAAACATCAAGAATAGTTCAAGCTTTTGTTTAGGTTTACCTGTACCTGACAATATTTAAGGTTTTATTTTTTACTAGAGCATTTGGGAAATGTACACATATGATACATATATGCACTTATACTTCAACTTGGAATGTTCAAGTCAAGGAGATAAAAGTCTACCTAAGAAAATAATAAACAATTTGACCATGTTTATTACATTGCATTTAAGAGGCAGATCAGATCTTAGAAATCAGTTCCAGTCTCCTTTTTTCTTAATGAGGAAATTGAGGCAGGAAATATTAAGGGAATTATTTTCAAAGTCTCAGACCTGGGAAAATTATGACTAGAAGTCATTGTCTCCTTCATATAACAAGTATTTTGACTTATAAACTCTTAATTATACTCCAGTCCCTGGAGAAAGACACCATGTTTGGTAAAGTGGGCGTCAGTAAAAAAGAGGAAGAACCCAATGAGTTGGATTGATACAATGTCTGCAGCAATGGTCTCAAAGAAAGTAACAATTGTGGATGGCACAGTGCCAGGCAGTGCTTTACTGTGTTGTACATGGGTGCTATGAGATGGAAGAGACTCTAAGTTACCTAATAACAGCAACATCATTTCTATGTAATATGGAGTAATACATCTCAGTTTATTGAAAACAATTTGATCTCAGTTAATTATAATATGAGACTATAGTATGCACGGTTTTATGTAAGCATGAGTTATTTGTTAAACCATGCAGAGCATGCAATTAGCTGAACAACATACTGACACGAACTTCCAAATATTTAATGTCTTATATTTATGCCTCTGATTTTATTACTGCTCTGATAGCCCACAACTCCTGATCCCGGGCATTCAGTCTTGAAAAAAATATAGGGTATCGAGATAAACTTACCCTTGAAGTAACAATTTTTTAAGTATTTAAAAATGTCCCCTGATCATTCCAATTCATATACTTGCAGAGATCATAATTTATTACGAGAACACTTTTGCAGTTCTCTTTTTCCTACAGGGTAAATTCATAGCATGTCTATAAAGCTATTAAGTGGTGGGGCTTATTCTATCCATGTTGAGAAAATATAGATACATAGATACATAGATAGATACATAGATAGTCACAGTAGCAACATCAGTGGGTTCAGGCAATGACAATTGTGAGAATGGTACGGGACTGGCAGTGTTCCTTCCTGTTGTGTATGGGGTTGCAATGATTCAGAATTGACTAGATGGCAATTAACAACCTAAGTACCATTGAGTTGCTTCTGTCTCATAGCAACACTGTAGAGGGTTTTTGAGAAGGAGCTGGTGGTTTTGAACTGCTTACCTTGTGGCTCCAAGTCCAGTACTGATCCTACAGCACCACAACACTGCTAACCATGAGGATAGTGACTAAATGCGACCAACCACTCCTAGGAAACCCTAAACCCTAAACAGTGTCGCTATGAATCAGAACCAACGCAACAGCTTTTAACAACATATACATATGTAGTGAAGGTATATGAGTTCATTTTCAAAAAACAATCTTTTGTGGTAACTAACAACCAGTTTTGTTTCTGAAGGAATAGATATTCTTGAAAATTATTTTATTATTTATTTTCAAATGTTAGATTGGAATTTTAATGTATTGGCTAGAATTTGGGTAAATCCAAGTATGTCATATTTCTACTGAAGTTAGTGTACATATATTATTTATCTACCAATTCATTTTAGTGCACTTTTATGTCTTGACTAAGCCTGTAAATACAATCCTTATGATTTATTTCAAGGTTTACTGTCTTATTACAAGCATTAGATATAAAAATATCATATACTCCTGGCATGGGCCTGTGGGATCAGTACTGGACTACAAATCACAAGGTGGGCAGTTCAAACATACCTGCTGCTCCTTGGAAACCCTATATAGGGTTTCTATGAATTGGAACTGACTTGAAGGCATAGAACAACATTTTCATATGCATGAATCATATATACACAGTTTGTTAAATTTGCTGATACATTAAGATTTTTAGAGAAACTGAAACAAAAACAAGTATTGGCCTCAACATTTTTCAAGAGTCTAGAATATATTGATCTTAGTTTCTGGTAGTGGAATTTATGTCTTCTCATGCTATTGCCTCTAAATATCTCAAGGTTAAGGATATTTTATATGAGCTTGAAGACCAATGTATGACAGATTTCTACATTGATGGGAGAAATTATGTGTTTAGAATATAGAAATAATAAGTATAATCTAACATCTTCTTCATCATGCTACTTATTGGTCCTGTTGTGAATATTTTTGTTTTCTTTACATTGAAATGCAATGCATTCTGAAGGCTGTACATTTTTGGTATTCACCAGTAAGTATTTTGAAAGTCCTCTTCACTTTCAACAAGCAAGGTTGTTTCACCAGCATATCACAGGTTGTTAAGAATTTCTCCAATTCTGATGCCATGGTTTCTTCATATAACTCAGCTTCTTGGATTATTTTCTCAGCATATAGATTGAATAAATGTGGCAAAAGGATATAGCCTTAGCACACACCTTTTCATGGGCAAAATATTGAATGATGCAGAAAGCACCAAAAGAAGATGAAAGATAAATATGTAGTCACTGTATCAAAGGGAAAGCAGTAGCTCCGTAGGATAACCGTGGACTCTGAACCCGAAAGTCAATGGTTTAAGCCTACCAGCTGCTCCCACAAATATTTATAATCCCCAGGAAGCTTATAAAGGTTTGTAACAGACTCAACAGCATTTCGCAATGACAACAATTGTACCAAAAAGAAATGGTTAACATTCAACCATATCAAGAGGTAGCGTATGATCAAGAACCAATAGTACTAAAAGAGTAAGTCCAAGCTACACTGAAGGTATTGGTAAAACAGTCTCCAGTAATTGATGGAATACAAATTTAAATATTTCAACAAACTGATGTAACACTGGAGGCACTCACTCTTCTATGCCAAAAAATTTGGAAAACAGCTACCTGATCAACCAATTGGAAGAGACCCATATTTGTGTTCATTACAAAAGAGAGGTGACTGAACAGAATACAGAAATCATGAAATAAAATAATTAGTATCACATATAAGTAAAATTTTGCTGAAGAAAATTCAAAAACAGCTGTAATAATTCATCAGCAGGGAACTGCCAAAAACTAAAACCAGATTCAGAAGTGGATGTAGTAGAACTAGGGATATCATTGCTGACATCAGTTGGATATTGGCTAAAAGCAAAAAATACTGAAGGATGTTTACTTGTACTTTATTAACTATGCAAAGCTTTTCAGCTGTATGGATCATGACAAGCTATGGGTAATGTTGTAAAGAATGGGTATTCCATAACCCTTAATTGTGATCATGAATAACTTGTATATTGACCAAGAGTCAGCTGTTCAAATAGAACAGGGGCTACTGAATGGTTTAAAATCAGGAAATGATTATTTCATCCATTTACAATTTTAAGTATTATATTCTTGTTAAAAGAAAGAAATGGATTTTGGTCATCAAAAAGTATGTTGAGTGATAATTACAGTCCTTTATTGGATCCTGAAATGAACTCTGATGGCACATTGTTTAAGAACATGGCTGCTAACTAAAAGCTGGCTAGTTCAAACCCACCAGCCAATGAAGGGACAGCTTTGGGAGTCCTATGAAGCAGTTCAACTCAGTCCTATAGTGTTTCCATGAGTTGGAATTGGCTTGAAGGCAACTGATTTTTTTAAAATTATCATTATGTACTACACTCAAGTATAAGGAGCTTTAGTAGCATAATAGTTACAGCTGGGCTGCTAAGCACAAGGTCAACAGTTTGAATCCACCAGGTGGTCCTCAAGAGAAAGGTGAGGCTTTCTGGTTCTATAAATATTTACAGCCTCAAAACTATATAGAGTCACTATGAGTCAGAACCAACTCAGCAGCACACCACCACCACCACCACTACTACACTCAAGAACAGAGAATCTTTCTTAAATGTCAACTTTTCCTTAAATAGTGTTTTATATTCCAATTTGAAAGGATCTCCAGTAGCGTAGTGGTTATGAATCGGTCTGTTAATCTCACAGTCAGCAGTTTGAAACTACCAGCTGTTCCGCGGGAGAAAGATGAGGCTTTCTGCTCCCATAAAGATTTCCAGCCTTGGAAACCCTGTACAGGGTCGCTATGAGTTGGAACCGACTCCACGGCACATAACCACATTCCAATTTGATCTGCCAGTACATTTTGTTGCAAATGCATGTCTTGACTAAGTCTCTAAAGATAATCCACATATCTTACATTTACATATTTGTATTACATTTTTGCTAACGAGAAGTATGATTGTCGCATTCCATTATTAGTACTTTGCTAACTATCAACCATATAAGACTAAATGAGCAGTATAAACAAAGCTCAGAAAGTAAGAAGGGACAGAAAATAAGGATGAAGGGAAACAGAGAATCTGGGAAGGAAGTGAGAAGGTGTTGTTACTGAGAGAATTGCAACCAATGTCACAAGACATATGTAAGATAGGTGGCTGGAGAAAGAAATTGGGAGAGTATAAAGCAAAATAGGAAGTAAATAGTCAACTATTCAGAAGACATATAACCTAGAAACCACTAATTATTCAATTTAAGGAACTGACAAGAAAAAAAAAAAAAAATTGTTTAAGACTCTCAGTATGTTTTACTCCTGAAAAGGCAAACAAAAATTTTGACATCTCATTTAAACACTACTGAGAATGGAGTTGCTCTAATAACTTTATAGCTAAGAATTTTTGCTTACTTGAAGTCATCATCAAAACACTCCAATATTGCTCAGTTTACTCAATGCAAAATTTAAAGTGCAATGGTGTTTCAATCAGTTCACGGAAAAAATGGATTATCTTTTAGTTCTGTTTTTACACAAAAATTCTGAAACCTACTTTGGACATAAGAAGCTCTGGTAACATAGTGGTTAGAAGTCGGGCAGTTAACCTCAAGGTCAGCTGTTAGAAACTACCAGAGGTTCCAAGGGAGAAAGATACGACTTTCTGCTTCTTGGCACATAACTACCACCACCACTTTGGACATGCTGTCCAGAGGGATCAATCCCTAGAAAAAGGACGTCATGCTGGGTAAAGCAGGTAGTGGTGGTGGTAATGTGCTGTGGAGTAGGTTCCGACTCATAGCAACCCTGGATAGGTTTTCTAAGTTTGTAAATCCTCATGGAAGCAGAGCTGCATCTTTCTCCTGAGGAGCAGCTGGTTAACTCACACCACTGACCTTGCAGTTGACAGCCCACCGCATAACTCACTCTACTAGTAGAACTTCTTTAGAAGATAGTCAAACAGAGGCAGACCTGCATGAGATGAAGTGGCACAGTGATTGTAACAATCAGCTCAAACATGACAGCAACTGTGTAGATGGCCCAGGGCCAGCCAGGGTTCTGTTCTGTAGTCCACAGGGTCATTGTGAACTGGAGCCAACTCCAGGGCATCTAAACTGTGGATCTTGCAGTTCAAATTGACATGGCAGTCAAGTGCTTATCTGATAGCACCACATTAGGACTCCTGCAAATAAAGATTTACAGGCTTGGAAGTCCTATAGGGTTGCAATGCATCAGAATCAACTGCTGGTAGTAGATTTTATAGAGACCGGATCATGTAGGTTGTGTAGGACTTTGTAAGCATGTTGTTGTAGTTATAGTGACTATGTATAGGGTTTCCAGAAACCCTATACATAGTAACTATAAGTTAGAACTGACTTCAAGGCACTTAATGAAAATAACAACAACAGAAAATCTTTATGAATGCAGATTGCCTCATCTTTCTCCCATACAGCAGCAGATAGGTTTGAACTCCTGACCCTGTTGTTATCAGCTTAATGCTTAATCTCTTGCATCACAGGGCTCCTTTTGTCCCTGTGTTGTTGTTGTTTTAAAGTGCTGTTGAGTTGGTTCCCTTGCCTATTATCTATGTTCTGATCATGAGGTCTACTCTGACAACGCTCACCTTGATGATAGTGTACATTTTTCCTTGTGCTATCTTAACAACATGCAACATGTTTTTCTTATTATTGCATTCTTGATTATTTGCTTATAAGTTTTTTGGGTGTTTTTTATAATCAGATAAACTATTTACTATATGGTCAACCATCAACTCTCATGGAAGCAGCAGCCAAGAAATCAAATGACGTATTGCATTAGGCAAATCTGCTGCACAAGACCTTTTTTAAGTGGTGAAGAGCAAAGATGTCAGCTTGACCTGACCCAAGCCATGGTATTTTCAATAACCTCATATGCATGTGAAAGTTGGACAGGGAATAAGGAAGACTGAAGAAGAATTGATGCTTTTGAGTTACGGTATTGGAGGAGAGTATTGAAAGTGCCATTGGCTGCCAAAAGAAGCAACAGATCTGTGTTGGAAGAAATGCAGCCAGAGTGCTCCATAGAGGCCAAGATGGCCAAACTTCGTCTCTCATACTTCGGACACATTGTCAGGAGGGACCAGTTACTGGAGAAGGATATCATGTTTAGTAAGGTGGTGGGTCATAGAAAAAGAGGAAGAGCCCTAATGAGATGAATTGGCCAAGTGGCAGCATCGGTAGACTCAGGCGTGGCAACAGTAGTGAGATTGGCCCAGGATCCGGCAGTGTTTCGTTCTGCTGTGCATAAGGTCACTATTAGTCACTACTGATTCGATGGCATCTAACAACAACAACAATTACAGACACAGACCACATATGCCATTCTAAGGTCTTCACCTTGGCTATAGCTCCATGTCCTGCTGTTCTGCCTCCCTTAAAATCACCAATCCATATTAAACCTTACACAGTTCATAGACCCAGGATTGGGTCCTTCTAAAGAATGATGCATAAGACTACTATGGAATACTTTGTTTCTGGAGCAGGAGTGAGGTCAAGGGGCATGAACCCCATGGATGAAAAGTAGCCATGGAGTTGTTCTTCAAGCGAAACAAGCGTTTTCATATTTCTAGAATTATTGTAGTGTTTTTTTGTTTGTTTGTTTGTTTTTATCATCTTGAAACTATGTAAAGAAAGTCTTTCACTTTTATTCTTTTTATTAGTAATTATCTTATCTCTTAAAGATCTGTAGCTTCTCCACATTTTGTACCATGGATTATCATGACTTTTTTTTTTATATTGACCTTGAATTCTGTAATAAAGCTAAACCAATATATTAGTTTCAGGAGCGGTTTCTTATCAATCTTTGTGATTTTCTACATAGACATTCATGTCTTCTCTAGATGAAACAGGTTTTATTTTTCAACTCAAATTAGGAGACCTTCAACTTATTTTTCTTGCTTAATTGAGATGGCTAGGGCTTCCACCATTTATTATAAATGTAAAATCCTGGCATAGTTTAAAAGATCCCAGTTAGATTTGTAAATTCATTTTGAATTATGTCACTCTTAAATGAATCTTTCAGTCCTTAAAAGCTCCAAGCTCACTCCCTTCTTCAAACTGTTTGCCAGTTGTTTCTTTTCTTGAAACTCACCTCTCGTCCCACAAAACTCTTCTTTATCTAGTTATCGATCAGTCATGCGTGGGCCTTAGAGTCTCCAGAATAGCCTTTCCTGAGTTTCTTCATCAGGGAAATGCCTTTTACTATCACCATTCAACTACTAGTCATTCTATCTCGAGGTACTTTTCACAACTCTTATTACATGTTGAGTATTTGTTTACCTCCATTGACTTTTTATTTTGGCAGAGACCATTATCTGTTTCCTTTATTTCTGTATTCCCAGTATCTACCAGAGTAAAGGACTGTATATAGACGCTATTTAAATATTTCTTTAAGATGAACGAATAATATTTACAGAAATATTACATATATAAATGTATTACATAATTAATTAATAAATTAATTAAACAAATTCTGAAGTAACAAACATCATATTTCATGTCCTAAATTTATGAGTCTGGGGTGGCAGGTTAATAAATTCATACTATAGCAGTCGTGAAATCATTAGTATTATTAACAGCAGAACAACGTCGAAAACTACTATTAACTGGGTAAATCTCATAATATTTATAAAATATGCTTTGGGACACTTTATTATTTACAAATTATAATAACCTATATTTGGATGTTATTGTTTCCTCATGACCTTAAATATAGTTGCAGTAATAATATCCACATACTAGGTATTTAGTTGTGATTATGTTGAGTTCACAAATGAAATAAAGTTCACTTCACAAATGATATATTGTCATTTAAATATGAACACACTTATGAATAACCCTACATGCCATTGGGAACTTAGGGTTCAATTATATTTAATAAATACTTATTGCTCTTGCTTTAGGTGGGGACAGTTATGAGTGGTACAAAAAATAAATAAAACATGTCCTTTCCTCAATAAAAGTAGTATATCAGTGAATTATAAATTCATAATTATGAATAATCAGTCATAATTATGGATTATGAATTATACTGAAGTAAATCAATGATAAATTAAAAACAATATAGGTACAAAGTGTCTGGGAACTTGGGAACAGAAAAGATTCATGTAGATTCTTAATTGATTGTGAAAGAAATGTACTTACTAAGCATTAAGTTAAAGGACTGAAGTAATGACACTGATAAATTTTGCAATTTCCATTTTCATGGCATTTTATTAATTAAATGAGTGAAATTTTCACTTGGTTTATACTAGAAAGAGATTATAAGCCCATACTTGGCATCTTTTTTTTTACTTTGTACTCACTATAGTTAACAGATAATATCATTAATGTCACATGCAAGTAATACAAAAATGGCTGCAAAAGAACAGTGACAGGTAACTGCCAGTGCATTCAGAAGAGAATGTGGAACCGGTGATATCATTGCTAGTGTCAGATGCATCTTGGCTGGAAGCAGAAAATATCAGGAAGATGTTTATATGTGCTTTTTTGACTATGCAAAGGCATTCAACTGTGTGGATCGTGACACGCTATGGATAATATTGCAAAGAATGCGTGTTCTATGATACTTAATTGTGCTCATGAGTAACCTGTACAAAGTCCAAAAGGCAGTCATCTGAATAGAACAAGAGGATAATCAATGGTTTAAATTCAGGAAAAGTGTGTGCCAGGGTGGTATTATTTCATTTTATTCATTCAATCTGTACATTGAGCAAATAATCTGAGAAGCTGAATTATACTAAGAAGAGGTTGGTATCAGAATTGGAGGGAGACTCATTAACAACCTGTGATATGAAGATGATTTACCTTTGCTTGCTGAAAGTGAAGAGGACTTCAAGTACTTACTGAGGAAGATCTAAGACTACAACCTTTGGTATGGATTGCACCTAAATGTAAAGAAAACAGAAATCCTCACAAATGGATCAATAAATAACATCCATATAAATGGAGAAAAGATTGACGTTGTCAAACACCATCAACACTCATGGAAACAGAAGTCAATAAAACAAGCAACTTATTGCCTTAGGCAAACCTGCTGCATAAGACCTCTTCAAAGTGTTCAAGAATTGAAAATAGGCAAGCAGAGATATCAATTTACAATGAAATCAACTGCAAAGCAAAATGAAGGACTAGTAAAGATATAGACCTTCCAAATGTTTTAAGAACTCAAATAGATTTCAAGATAAAACAGACTGTTTAAATAGGGAAAAAAATAATAAGTTACATGGTAACATCAAAGAAAATGATTAACCATATCAAAATTTTAAAGGAGGGGACCACAAAGATTTAGTAAACATTAACACAACAGAAATGAAGAAAATGAAAAGAAAGCCTACAAACAAAATGAGCTCAAGCCCAGCAAATTACATGTAACAATGAAGCAAGCAGCACCACAGAGACACACAGAGCAAAAAGACAGTGATCAATTCATACCCATTAATAATAACACTGAATGTAAATGGATTAAATGTACTAGTTAAGAGACACAGAGAGTGGAATGGAGAAGAAGGCAGGACGCTTCAATATGCTGTCTACAAGAAACACATCAAAAAGACAGAAACAGCTTGAGTGCCCATCAACAGAAGAATGGTTAAACTTTGGTACATCAATACAATGGTATATTAATGAAGAATAAAGGTGAATCTGTGAAACATATCATAACACGGATGAAGCTGGAGGACATTGTGTTGATTGTTTTGTTATTGTTAGGTGCCATCAAATCATAGCAATCCTATGTACAACAGAATGAAACACTGCCTAGTCCTGGGCCAACCTCACAATTGCTACTATGCCTGAGTCTAATGTATGGCTACTGTACCAATTTGTCTTTTGGGGGATCTTCCTCCTTTTCTCTGACCCTCCATTTTAGCAAACATGGTACGTTTCTCCAGTGGCTGGTCTCTCCTGATAATATGTCGTAAATATGAGAGATGAAGTTTGGCCATCCTAGCTTCCAAGGAGCACTCTGGTTGTACTTCTTCCAGATTTGTTTGTCCTTTTGGCAATCCATGGTACTTTCAGTATTCTCCTCCAACACTGTAACTCAAATGCATCAATTCTTCTATAGTCTTCCTTATTCACATGCAAATGAAGTTATTGAAAATACCATGGCTTGGATGAGTCACAATTTAGTCCGCAAACTGACATCTATGCTTAACACTTTAAAAAGGTCTTATACAGCAGATTTACCTAATGAAATTTGTCATTTGATTTCTTGCCTGCTGCTTCCATGAGTGCTGATAGTTGATCTGAGCAAAACGATGCCTTTGACAACTTCAATGTTTTCTCCATTTATATGGATGTTGTTTACTGGTTCAGTTGTGAGGGTTTTTGTTTTCTTTACCTTGAGATGCAACCCATATTGAAAGCTGTGGTCTTTGACCTTCATCAGTAAGTATCTTAAGTCTTCTTCACTTTCAGCAAGCAAGGTTGTATCATCTTCATATTGCAGGTTATTAATGAGTCTTCCTCCAGTCCTGATGCCATGTTTTTCTTCATATAATCCAGCTTCTCAGATTATTTGCTTAGCATACTGGTTGAATGACTGCAGTGAAAGAGCACAACCCTGGAGCACATCTTGCCCAATTTTGAATGATTCAGTGCTCCCTTATTCTGTGCAAATAACTGCCTCTTGGTCTGTGTTCAGGTTCTCCATGAGCACAGTTAAGTGCCCCAGAATACTCATCATTTGCAATGTGGTTGATAGCTTGTCATGATCTACACAATTGAAAATTTTGCATAGTCAATAAACCACAGGTAAACATTGTTCTCTGCTTTCAGCCAAAATCCATCTGACATCAGCAATGCTATCCCTCATTCCACATCCTCTTCTAAAATTGGCTTAAACCTTTGAAAGTTCTCTGTCAATATATGTTTGCAGCCATTTTTGTATTACTTTTAGTAAAACTTTAATTGCATGGGATCTCAATAATATTGTCTGATGATTTCCACATTCTGTTGGGTCACCTCTCTTTAGAATTGGCACCGATATGGATATCTTCCAGTTAGTTGGCCATGTAGTTGTCTTCCAAATTTCTTGGCAAAGATGAGTGAGTACCTCAAGTGCAGCATCAATTTGTTGAAGGACTTCAATTTTTATTCCATCAATTCCTGGTGCATTGTTCTTCACCAATGCCTTCAATGTACCTTGGGCTTCTTCCATCAGGATTATTGGCTCTTGATCATATGCTACCTCTTGAAGTGTTTGAACACTGACCATTTCCATTTCTTTTTGGTACAGTGACTGTGTATTCCTTCCATCTTCGTTTGATGCTTTCTGTATCATTCAATAATTTAACCAGAGAATCCTTCAATATCATAAGTTGAGCCTTGAATTTTTTCTTCAGTTCCCTCAGCTTAAGAAATGCTGGTTGTGTCATTCCCTTTTTGTATTTCTAACTCTAGGTCTTTGCACATTTCATTATAATATTTGACTTTGTCTTCTCTAACTGACCTTAGAAATTTTCTTTTCAGCTCTTGTATCTCCTCATTTTTCCCATTTGCTTTAGCATCACTATGCTGGAGAGCAAGTTTCAGAGTGTCTTCTGACATACATTTTGGTCTTTTCTTGCTTTCTTGTCTTGTTAATGACCTTTTACTTTCTTCCTGTGTGATGTTCTTGATGTCATCTCACAACTCTAAAGGTCTTCGGCCTTTAGTGTCTATTGCATCAAATCTGTTCTTTTGATGATCTACAAATTCAGGTGGGATATATTCAAGATAATATTTTGGCTCTTGGGGGCTTGTTTTAATTTTCTTCAGCTTCAGCCTGAGTTTGCATATGAGCAATTGATGGTCTGTACCACAGTCGGCCCCTGACCTTGTTTTGGCTGATGATATGGAACTTTTCCACTGTCTCTTTCCACAGATGTAGTCAATATGATTTTTGTGTATTCCATCTGGTGAGGTTCATGTGTATAGTCATTTTATGATGATTAGCTAATCACAAAATGTCAAGTATTATATGAAACCAATGTTGTAAAAATTTAAGACGATTCTCTCTTAATTAAAAGAAACAATCAATGATGGGGGAGGGAAAATATTCACAGGTTGGAGGGTAGACACATGTTAATAAGTGTGGTAGGGAAGACAATATATAAGAGGAAGGCTAGCAGAGGAAAGATGAAGGTAACAGAAGGCACAGGGAAAAATACAATAGTTAAAGTAAACTGAGGTAAATACTGTTAAATGCTATTACATGGAGGGGATTGTAATCATTGTAATGAAGCAAAGTATATGATTTGCTGAATGTAAAATTCATGATCTGCTCTGTAAACCTTCACTCAATTCACAATAAGAAGTTTTGTAAAAAGTGTTCAAGAGCAAAGATATCAGTTTAAGGGTTAAGGTGCACCTGACCTGTGCCTCGGTATTTTCAATAGCTTCATATGCATATGAAAGTTGGACAATAAATAAGAATGACAGTGAATGAATTGATGCACTTGAGTTATGGTATTGGAGAAGAAAACTAAAATATTGTGAACTTCCAGAAGAAGAACCAAATCTGTCTTGAATGAAATACAACCAGAAT
>NW_006408533.1:10219330-10220914 GCF_000296735.1 Chrysochloris asiatica | reverse complement strand
GAGACCATTGCTTCTGCCATTGGGTCAATCCATCACCTTAAGGGTCTTCCTCTTTTTCATTGACCCTCCACTTTACCAAGAACGATGTCTTTCTCCAGAGACTGGTCCCTTCTGATAATATGTCCCAAGTATGAGAGAGGAAATCTCACTATCCTTACTTCTAAGGAATGTTCAGGCTCTACTTCTTCCAACACAAGTTTGTTTGATCTTTTGACAGTCCATAGTACTTTTAATATTCTTCTCCAACACCTTATGCTTCAATTCTTCGACAATCTTCCTATTCACTGTCCAATTTTCACATTGTTGTCATTAAGTGCCATCAAGTCGGTTCCAACCCACAGCGACCCTGTACAGGGTTTCCGAGGCTGTCAATCTTTACGGGAGTAGAAAGCCTCATCTTTCTTCCACGGAGTGGCTGGTAGTTTCGAACTGCTGACCGAGAGGTTCGCAGCCCGATTCGTAACCACTACACTACCAGAGGGCTATTGAAAATGCCATGGTTTAGGTCAGGCGCTCCTCAGTCCTTAAACCTGTTATCTTTGTTCTCGAAGGCTTTAAAGATCTTGTGAAGTAGATTCACCCGATTCAATATGGCGTTTGATTTTTAACTGCTGTTTCCATGAGTACTGATTGTGGATCTAAGCAAATTAAAGTCTTTGACAATATTAATCTTTTCTATATTTATTAGACTATTTATTGGTCCAGTTGTGAGATTTTTTTTTTCCTTTACTTTTAGGTGCAACCCATACTGAAGGCTGTGATCTTTGATCTTCATCAGTATTTTAAGTCCTCTTTGTTTTCAGCAAACACTGTTGTATTATTTGTGTATATTATTTTTAACTGCCATCGAGTCAGTTCTGACTCAGAGTGATCCTGTACAGGGTTTCCAGGAGAGGCTGGTGAGTTTGAACCATCAGCCTTGTGGTTCAAACTGACTTTGCAGTCCAGCGCTTTATCCCACAGCACCACAATAGGACTGTGTAGAGCTGGTTGTTCATGAGTCTTCCTCAAATCCTGATATCATATTCTGCTTCATATAATCCAGTTTCTTGGCTTATTTTCTCATAATATAGATTGAATAAATTTGGTGAACAAATACAACCCTGGTACACACTTTTGCTGATTTTAAAACATTCAGTGTCTCCTTGTTCTGTTCAAATGACTGCTTTTTGGTACAATGTGTTCATGAGCACAATGAAGTGTTCTAAAATACCTATTCTTCACAATGCTATCCATAGTTTATGGTGATCCAGACTGTCAAAAGCCTTTTCACACTCAGTAAAGAACAAGTAAATATCTTTCTGGTAATATCTGATTTCACCAAAGATTCACCAGATGTCAGCAAAAATATCTTGTTCCACACCCTTGTCTGAATCCAGTGTGCTTCTCTGGTAGTACTAGTGCAGATCTTTTTGTATTATCTTTAGCAAAATTTTACTTGCATGTGATATTAATGATATTGTCTGATGATTCCCACTTTTAGCTGGGTCTTCTCTATTTGTAATGAGTACAAATATTCCACTTCATGTTGTCTAACATGAATCCTAGACCTTCTTCAGATTTTTTAATCCTTTTTTCTGTTTG
>NW_006408533.1:10214144-10218765 GCF_000296735.1 Chrysochloris asiatica | reverse complement strand
GGCAGTGGGTATTGCTTCTTGCCTGGATTTTGCTGTTTTATAGAGTGTGATTGTAGCTTGACTATATGGCAGCAGTTGCTGTCTCTTCTTGGGTAATATAGGGAGAGAAGGAACCCCCCAAAGGTAAAAGGGTGAGCATAAAACAGTAAAACAGCAACAGCCAGAAAAATAAGAAAGAAAACAAAACAATAATAGCAACAACAACAAAAAACTAGATTGGATACTATATAATCACAGAAATGGGAGAGAAGAAAAAAATATGTGTGTAGCCTGGTACCAGTATGGCTTTCATGTCTTCTTTCAACTTCTTGCTTTCGAAACCACGTAATAAATTTCACAATGTCACTGTTGGTTGTTATGGTGTACCTTAAGATTTAATTTAATTTTTGGCCTGTTTTGTTTTTAAACTTTCTTTCCCTCTCCACACCTCTTATTTTGGCCTTTTTCCTATTAAAAGACAGTTCAGGGCCAGCTCTTGGGCTGAGAGTTTCTGTGTGCATGCCAGACAGAAGAATCCACCAGTAGTGGGAGTGGGGTGTATCCACTCACTCAGGTTCTCCCTCTAGTCACCAGAATGGAAGTGCACAAACAGTGGGGGCCAATGATCATATACCAAAAAGAAACAAAAAATCAGAACAAAGCAAAGCCAACAAAGTATATTGTCTACCTTTGCTCTGAGGTTCCTGCAGCGTTATTCCATGGTGGGTCTGTTCCCCTACTTGGTCTTGCCATTTTGTCTTGCCCAATTTGTCAGCTCTGGGCCACTGAGCCTGGCAGATAAAAAATACGTGATTTCTTACTCCAGCTACAAGTTCCACTAGCTATAAGCCTTCAAACTTTTTAAATATTCCTTGATATGTGGTTCAGAGTGTTGGAGCTCTGCCCTGAAACCTCTTCACCTGGTATTCTGTGGTATTGCTGATGGCTAACTTCACTGCACCTCTACCCTATACACCATCAAGCCCCACCTCAAGCTCCTTCATATTCTTCTGATGCTTTCTGTATCATTCAATATTTTGCCCATGGAATCCTTCAATATTGCAATTCAAGGCTTGGTTTTTTCTTCAGTTCTTTCAACTTAAGGAATGTTGAGCATGTTCTTTCCTCTTCATTTTCCAACTCCAAGTCTTTGCACATTTTATTATAATACTTTACTTCTTGAGCTGCTCTTTAAAATTTTCTATTCACGTCTTTTAACTCCTCATTACTTCAATTTTCTTTAGCATCTCTAACTCTTCAGAGTCTTTTCTGACATCTATTTTTGTCTTTTTCTTCTTTCTTGTCTTTTATGATGACCTAATGCTTTCTCCCTGAATGGTGTTCTTGATGGCATCCCACAACTCTTGTGGCCTTCAGTCTTTAGTGTCTAATGCATCAAATATGCTAGTCATCAAAAAGGGAAGAATCAGAATTGTTACCAAATATTATGATAATAGAACTAGTTTTAATAAACTCAAAACTAAATTATTTCACATAATTCAGAGATACAGAAACAAACAAAATCCCATAGTGTTTTTCATGCTTCATGGCAAAAAAAAACACATGTTTTTACTATGCACAAGAGTTGTGTGGTAAAATTTAATACATTTAATGTTGCCTTATTATTCTTTTCAAATATTTTCTCTTTCAAATAGATCTGCTTACTAACATTTATTTCAACATTGTATTACTAGGTGTGCTGCAGCAGGATAATGTGCTGGATCAATAGGTCAGTTTGAACTTCAAAGTCGATAGTTCAACCTCACCTGTCACTCCTCGGAAACCCTATACAGGGTCACTATGAGTTAGAACCAACTCAGTGGCACTTAACAACACTACTAAAATTTGTTTCATCATTTTATTATACATAGAAAGACCTTTTCAATTAAGATCAAATGACAGATGTGTGTAGTCTTTGATCTTTGCTCTCCAAAAGTCCATCTTCTACGACCACCATAGTAATATTAAGAATGTGTCTATTGAAAAGTCTCAATGTTTGTTATATTTTAAAATTCACCACATTCTCTAATAACCTATATAAAAAGTATTTGATATTTACATTAATCACTTTTTAAAAAGATCTCAGTGTATGGTAGGCACTAAATATATTTCTGGCAAGCATCTAATGGAATCATGGTGCTTTATAATACGGACGCATGTTGGAATATTAACACTGCTAGTATTCCCTGCATAAATATTCAGGACTAGTGAGAACCCCTGCTCTAGAGTCAGACATTCTAAGGTATTCATGGTCAGGAGATTGTGCTATGATAGGAAAATACATAGTTTTTCCATTGCCAAAACTATAGGTAGGTTTCTAACGGTAACTCATGTAACAATAATTAAATATAGTATGTATTTGACAAACACCAGATTATTCAACAAATGGCAAATACCTTTCTTGTAAAGATAACATGAAAGTGTCCTGGTACCTTGGCTGCTGAACAAAAGATTGATGGTTCCAATTTATCCAGCAGCTCTGTGGAAGAAAGAACTGGCAATATGCTCTCATAAAGATTACAGCTTAGGAAACCATACGGAGTAGCTCTACTCTGTCATATGGAGTCACTTTGAGTAGAAATCATATCAACTTCACTTAAAAATAATAACAAGAATGTATATTAAATGAATATATTAAACTTCTTCAAGATTCTTCCAGGTCAGCATTTAACAACTGACATTAGAATTACATAAATCCTCAAATTTGTAGTCATGATCTGAATTTGACAATAGAAACAAAAAACAGTACCCTTCTTGTGTGGCACTGTAAGATCAACATCAGACTGTTGGTAACATGGTCTGTGGTTCAAACACACAGTTGCTCCTCGGAAACCCCAGTTAGGGTTGCTATGAGTAGTAACCCACATGAAGACATTTAACAAAAATAACAACATCAGCCTATGTATGAATTTGTGAATGGGATTCATTAAACTAGCATGCAAAGATCAGTGCAGTCTCTTGAAGTCCACTTGATTTTAAGGAAAGTAATTACTGCATACATTGACCATGGCAAGGCAGTATGCAAGTTTCCTGTTTACTCTCTATGAGTTGTGCTAACTTGAACTTTTCTCATGATTTTTTTTTTTTTTTTGAGTTGAAGTGACCTCGCTGGCACCATGATTCATGCGCCTCATTTCAATAAAAATGTTCAGGTTGATTACCTAGTGTCAATTATAATGAAAGAGGATTTTGAGAAATAGCTATTTATGGGTCAGGACACAATCTGTAAACACAATTAAATACTTCATTTGAAACTTTATATCAATTACTAAAACCCAACAGAATTGCTATGGTAACAACACACTGCCTAAAATCAAACATTCCCAAATGACTTTGTTAGGATTAATTTTTTAAATCATAAATAAAAGAATAGATAAAAAAGAGATGACGGGGCTGTTTAACAGGTTAAAACTTTCCAAAACTAAATAAAATTATTTTACCTGCTTGGTGATTGGATATAAATAAACCAACTTACAGCACTAAGCAAATGGAGTCATTCACATTTAGTTGCTGAAATTTATACCATAGAAATTTCAGCAGAAAGTAATTATAGAGGTAATTTCAATTTAAAGCCACACAGTGAAGTGATTAAGGGTAATAATAGCCATACCTCTAAGCAAATATATAGAAAATAGAGTCTGTATGTTATTTAAATGAAAGGGGTTAAAGAGAAAATAGCAGTGAATGTGGTTTGTTGGTTAGCATAAGTAAAACCTGGTATTAATAAAACATCTATTCCCAAATACATATAACTCACATATTATATGGTATGATTATGCTAAGGTGCTTTCCAGATACATGTTTCAAATATTATATCGATTTACATAGATTACATATTGTATTGCATGGTGGTGTTAATATTGTTACATACTGTCAAGTCAATTCTGACACTACAATGTCCTACATGACAGAAGAGATCTTGTATATATTGTGCTAAGTATAAACTGTATTCTTAGCACTCTAATCTTCTGGTTATCACATGTCCAGAATTTTTATTATTTCTCAAATGAAGTTTTCAGACCTTAGTAGGGTTTTCAGAATGGAAATAAAAAGAAGTAGAGATGGAAAGACATAGAATAAATAGTTGTTAAGAGAGGAAGTATATGAGAATGCTTAAAAAGTCATTGTAGGAGCCAAAAAATTGTGGGATCAAATCCCAGCTTCAAAATTCACAGGCAGTATGATTTGGGGTCCAAAGAAGACATAGAAAAATTGGTGGTTTGAGTTATGGTGTTGGAGGAGAATAATAAAAGTACCGTGGACTTCCAAAAGAACAAATGAATCTATGTTGGAAGTACAGCCAGAATATTCCTTAGAAGCCAGGATGTCTATAATTTGTCTCTCATACTTCAGACATATTATTAGGAGGGGTCAGTCCCTGGAGAAAGACATCATGCTTGGTAAAGTGAAGGATTAGAAGAAAAAGAGGAAGATCTTTAGTGAGATGGATTGGCACAGTGGTAGCAGCAATGGGCTCAAGCATAGCAATGATTGTGAGATTGGCCCAGGATCAAGTAGAGTTTAGTTTTGTTGTGCATAAAGTCACTATGAGTTGGTACCTACTCGACAGCACCTAACAACAACAATAACAATGATTTGGGGAATTTACTTTGACTTTTATCTCTAATTTGTAATAATAATA
>NW_006408533.1:10194899-10209645 GCF_000296735.1 Chrysochloris asiatica | reverse complement strand
CTGTGAGCCTTCCAACCTTCTAAGTATTCCTTTATATGTGGTTCAGAGTTCTAGAACCATCCCCTAAACCTGCTTGGTTGGGTATTCTGTGTTGTTGTTGGCGGAGCTCTCTGCTATACATCCACCCGATCCGCCATCTTGTTTGTTCTCCTTGCATTACATGTTTTTAATAAATGCCATCCTGCTGTATATTACTCAATGAGTATCTGCTGAATATTTGCCACAATTAGGAGGCTTGAGATGCTGAAGCTTTCTACAGTACTGCACAATGGAGAAAATATTCTTCTCTTCATTTTATGGTTTACTTTTTGGGAGATATCAAATCTTTGATACTTGTGCTCAAATGTCTTTCATTGAACTGGTTTGTGAGATTCTATTTGTATATTTCCTTCTTGCTGTGGGCTTTCACTATGTGTCACATGATTGGTAAGCAACAAGAGAATCATAGTATGAGTGAAGTTCTACTTAGACATATTGTTTTCCCATCCTCTCCCTTATTCCATCTTTGGACATTTTTTTTAACATAGTAAAGATAACCATGATTAACCTGTTTCTCACAAGATACTACCCCCCCTCCCCAAGCAGGTTACTCTATTAAAAATAGGATTGCAGTAGATTTCCTCATCTGTCTGACAGACATTCTTTCACATGTCTGAACTTGATTTATTTGCAAGCTGAGATCCTATTACCATTTTGTTTCTCCCGGGTTGTTATTATCATTACATAAGGTAGAAATTTCAGGTACTTTCAGCACTCTTTAAACCTCCTACTCTGCTTCTTTCCATGGCAATAATCATGGAACCCCTCCTTGGTTCATGGAGAACACAAGACTTCAGATCCATATTTCCTCTTATTCAGACATGAGGAAGCAACTTTTTTCTTCAATGCCCCATTGATTTCTGATCCCTGGGGAACTGTATCATGACAAACTGTGCCTTTAACCTGTATTATAAAATCTTCCTTTCCTAATGGTTCATTGCTGAGAGTATTTAATCATAATGTCTTTCCTTTAATGCAATACTTCCTGAAAAGTATGCATTTTTTGTTGTAGTCCTATCTCAATGTTTATAGCTAGTTCCCTTGGAAGAATGATGTCCTCATGCTTTGTCCAAATGCACATTTCTCACTCAATTTTCAACTAGAATAAATTTGCTTCCATCACCACCTTTTCACAATCTGTGCAAATTTGACAAACTACAATTGCTTTATGTCAGATAACAACAGATTTTTTGTTTGTTAATTTAATCAACTAAAGAAAAATCCCTCAATGTAGAAGTCTCTGTAACATTTACTGACTAATTTATCCTCCCTAAAATCCTATTTTCTTGGTTTACATGGCACCATCCATTCTAGATTTTGTTTATTTGTACTCTTAATCAACCATCCTTTTCTCTTTTTTCTGTATAAAACTTGAATGTTGCAAATCCTCCAATGTTTTATATAAGGTCTCTTCTGTTTGTCTATATACTCTGTTTTAGTCATATTCTTCTTAAATCAATTTTCAAATCGGATACTTGCAAATATCTCTCCTGAGAGCCTCAGAAACTGTCTCCGGAAGTCCATCTCTCAATGTTTCATTTCATACTGAAAGTTTCTATTAATATTTTATATATCTCAAACTGGATATAACCCAAGCTCCAACTGAATATATAAAATAAATATTATAGTGGTGGTTCAAATTTAATGTTCTTATAAACCTGTTTCTTTCAGCATTATTTATCTCACTGAGCCATACTACCATGTGAAGGTTAACACGTGATTTTTGTCCTTGATTTCTTCGTCTACCTCATATTTATACAATTAAACTTTAGATCATAACATTTACATTATAAATATTTTTGAAATTGTTGTTTTTAAGTCCTATAGAATCAGTTCCAACCCATAGCAACCCCATATAGGGTTTCTGAGGAGTGGTTGTTGAACTTGAACCACCAATCTTGCAGTTCAAACTGACTTTGCAGTCCAACACATTTACCCACAGCACCACGACTCTTGATGTGGCATTGTTGAATAAGCACTGGGCTGTTAACCACAAGACTGGCAGTTTTAGTCTACCAGCTGCTACTTGAAAACCATATACACAGTCACTATGAGTTGGAACCAGCTCAACAGCACTTAACAACATTTTGGTCTCTATGAATACTTTATTCAAGGCCTCCTTTGTGTTGTCCCTATATTTTTGTCACCACTTATATATCAGTTTGTGTTATTGTGATGGCTTGTGTGTTGTTGTGACTCTAAAAGTGATGCCACCTGTGTTTGAAATATCAATAGGGTCACCTGTGATTGGTATGTTTCAGTAGGGTTTCAAGATTGACTATGCTGACAATATTGTTTCAAAAAAACAGTTATAAGCAGTGAAAACCTTATGATAGACAGAAACAGTATCTGATATACTGTCAGAAGGTGAGTTCCTCAGGTTGAAAGGTAAAATATGCTTGGGTAAAAAGTGCCTCATATGGTCTACAATAGTGTAATGACTAATTGAGAGTCATGGCATTACATTCATTGTCACACAGAAAATTTAAATGTCTATCCTGAAGTACAACACTTCATTGATAAAATAACATATACCTATAAGGAAAACCAGTTTATATGACTATTATTTAACTATTAATGACAAAGATGGAGTCCTGGTATGGTCGCTGTAAGATAAGTACTCGACTGCAATGTTAGTGGTTCAAATCCACCAGCCACTCCTTGAAAACCCCATAGAGGGTTGCTATGAGTTAGAACTGATTCAACAGCACTTAACAACAACAATAACAAATGACAAAGAAGAGAAGTTCTGGGGTGGCGCTGTAGGACTGCTCACTACAAGATTGGCAGTTTAAACCCACCAATTGCTCATGAGAGACCCTATACAGGGTAACTGTGAGATGAAATCAACTTGATGGCACTTAACAACAGCAGCAACAGAGGTAAAATATTGAATGATTCAGAAGGCATCAAAAGAAGATGGTCAGAATACAAAAAGCAACTGTACCCAAAGGAACTGGTGGATGTTCAGCTGTTTAAGTAAATAGCACATGATCGAATATCAGTGGCATTGAAGAAAGAAGTACAAACAGCACTGAAGATATTTGCAAAAAAAAAAGCTCAAGGAAATAAACACATATTTATTGAGATACTGCAAAAACCAGATGCAAGTAGAAGTGCTAACTCATCTATACCAAGAAATTTGGAAGATATCTAGACAACCAAATGGAAGAGCTCCATATTTGTGTGCATTACAAAGAAAGGTGACTCAATAGAATGCAGAAATTATTGCACAATGTTGGTAATTGTTGTTGTTGTTAAGTGCCGTCGAGTCGGTTCTGACCCATAGCGACCCTGTACAGGGTTTCCAAGGGTGTAAATCTTTGCGGGAGTAGAAAGCCTCATCTTTCTCCCGCGGAGCTGACCTTGAGGTTCGCAGCCCAATTCGTAACCACTACGCTACCAGAGTGCAAATAACAACTTCCTGAAGACAAATAAAAAATGGTTGCAGTAGTACATTGATGGAGAACTGCCAAAAATATAAGCCAGATTCAGAAGAGGAAGTCTACTACTGTTGACATCAGATGGAACTTGGCTGAAAGCAGAAAATAACAGAAAGAAGTTGACTTGTATTTTATTGACTGCAAACACATTCAATTGTGTGGATCATAACATACAATGGGTAATGTTGTGATGAATGTGTTTTGCAAAACAATTGTGCTCATGTGGAACCTCTACATAGACTAAGAGACAGTCATTTGAACAGAACAATTGTATAGTTTATAATTTGCAAAGGTATGTGTCAGGATTATATCCTTTCACCTTAGTACTGGACTGGTAACCATAAGATCAGAAGTTCAAGCCTTATATAGGGTCCCTTCGATTCAGAAACAACTTGATAGCACACACTAAGAACAACAATAACCTCCATGAAGAACAATGTGAATTCATTATTGAAGTAAGACTCATTACAACTTGTGATATATAGATGACAGAACCTTGGTTTCAGAAAGTGAAGAGGGCTTGATGCACTTACTGAGGAAGACAAAAACAAAACAAAAAACCCTACAGCTTTCAGTATGGATTATACCTTAACATAAAGAAAATGAAATTCCTCACAAATGGACCAATAAGTAACATCATAATAAATGGAGAAAAAAGTGGAGCTTTCAGTTTACTTAGATATCTACTATCAATTGCCCATGGAAGAATCAGTCAAGAAATCAAACAACTGGACCACTGAAAAAGCATTGAGAAATAAGAATTTTACTATGATTACTAAGGTATGACTGATTCAGTTCATGGCATTTTCATTTGTCTCACGAGCATGCAAAAGCTGGACAATGAATAGGGAAAACTGAACATGAATTGATAGCTATCTTTGAATTAAAGTGTTGATGATGAATACTGAATATACCATAGACTTTTAGAAGAAGAAACAAACCTGTCTTAGCAGAAGTGTTACTAGAATGCTCCTTAGAAGTGAAGACGACAAGACTTGGTCTCACTTTGTACATGTTATCAGGTGGGACCAGTACCTGGAAAAAGGCATCAATTTTATAAAATGGATGGTCAGCATAAATGAGGAACCCCTCCACATGATGAACTAATGAAATGGAGACAACAACATAATTAGACAAAGCACAGTTGTGAAGATGGTGCAGGATCAGAAAGTATTTTTTTCTATTGTACAGTTGCTATTACTCAGAACTGATTCGACAGTACTTAACATATATTTGTATAATCCTACTTGTCATCAGTCTTGTTTTACTCTAAATTATTCTCAGAAATGAAGTGAAAAGCTTCTTTCTGTAGAGAACATTTCTCTGAAAGTATCTAGATACATAAACTTGACAAGTTACTAAATTCTCAGTGTACTTACCTAAAAAAGTGATATATTATTTGTTTCAACTTGTTGAGTTATTGTGTCAATTGAGATAATTCAAGCAAAGTATTAATTTTCTATCTATACATACAAAATATTAATTTACTATGTAATATAAAATGAAATAACTTATTTTTATTAAGCATGTATCTCTAATACTAATCCATAGATTTTAATGGGTTTGTATTTATATAATTCACCACTTTCACAATTTTATATCTTTAATCATGTTGCCATTTTAGCTTAAATTATTAGGAGTCTATTTTATTTGTTTGCTTACTGACTTACATAAACATTGCCTGTTTTTCCAGAGACTGACTTAACAGCTAAAGAAAAAGAATACAGATGATTTCAAATCTAAGTTTTGATTCATTTTATCTAATGTGATTTTTAGTAAGTTTCTTCATTTATCTGAACCCTAGCCTCCTGGCCTTTAAAATGGCAGTAATAATAAAGTTAGTAACTGCCATATAGTATTTCCATGAGGATTAAATTAAATTCTGAATATATATATATATATATTCAGGAGTATCTGTTTCTCTGTTAAGTGGTAGTATTCAGTATTGCACTCCATGTTAAGTAGAGACATGCACATAATTTTATTAGGGCAAAGAAATGGGTCTTGCTTCTCCTTAACAATTTTCCAGCTATCATTTATCATTTTAATTTTTGTATTGCTTGTTTTGTTTTGTTTATTTCATAGTAGCAGCATAACTTTGGGTCATTGTCTTTAGAAAACAATCTAATCTGAATTTTCTACTGTTCACTGAAGTCTTGTGAAGTTTCACATACCCTATATCACCGGCATTCTCCTCAAGGGACCGATACTGATCATTTCATGAATGTTTAAAATACCCAATACTATTATAGAATATAATTTCTCTCATAAAATTTAGTAAAACATGACGCTCTTAAGTGACCCCTTTGGATTCTTAATGATTCCATAAATGCATTACTAAAATAATTCATAAGGCTAAGTGACTCATTCAACACATCAATGTGCATAATTCAAATAAATGTTTCAGTAAAATTCCAAACCCGGAGACGTTATGGACCTTACTACCCTGCTCTACTTTCTGATAAATGTATATTCTCAACTACATCACTGATCTCACTTCCAAAATGTAGGAAACTAACTTTTTCAGATCAAAAAATTAAGTTAAGACTACTCTCTGAATACATGACACTATTCACATGTGAAGAATTCACATATCAATTTTAATTTTGAAAGATTTTTCTTATCTCTAATCCCTTTGATCAAATCATATTTCTATCTGGTTATCAATATGAGTAGCTAGTTAAAAGATATTGTGTGCTTGTTGTACCTAATAAACAAAAAGTTATTCGTCATTTTTGTAGACAAGCAATATTCATTGTGTTTTCAAATACATCATGTTAAAGTACTGTAAATAGACAAGTTATATATGCTGACTTTTCTCACCCACATGGTGGTTATGTGCTATGGAATAGGTTCCAACTCATAGTGACCCTGTATAGAGTTTCCAAGGCTGAACTTCTGGTGTGGTACTGTAGGATCATCATTGGACTGTGAACTGCAGGTCGGCAGTTCAAACCCACCAGCTGCCTCAGAAACCCTATATCAGAATTGACTCAATGGCACTTAACAGCAAAATTATCTTTGCATTTATTATCATTTCTAGTTATGTCAAAACAAACCTTATTTTTACAATTGGTAACATAAAATGTGTAGTACGATCCTTTGTTAAATAAGTGAATGAATGAATGAATGAATTGTGTGTGTAGAATAGATGTTGTTAAGTGCCATCAAGTGGATTCTGATTCATAGCAACCCTGTATAGGGTTTCTAAGGAGCAGTTGGTGAGTTTCAACTATTGATCTTGTGGTTAGTTCAGTGCTTATCCTACAGCACCATATCAGGACACCATGTGGTGTAGATACAAAGATCTTATTTTCTCCAGTGATTACAAAGAAACCTTGAAAGGTTATTATTTTGGCCAACTAGCACTCCACCTCTTTACTTTTTGACTTTCCTTTTTTTCTCCAAATCCCGCTACTGGCAAAATCATCTTTTTCTTAAAGCTTTTACTTGACTTACTAAGCCTTCCTGTTTTCTTCATGGAAAGAAAATCAGCTTAACTTATGAATGCAGGAAAAGATAGTCAAACCATATCTATTCTTTTTCTTTTCTCTTTTCTCATGTTTTTGGGGCACATTTTAACCATTTTTCAGTGGAAAACAAAAAGAATTATTAAGGTAATGTGTATCTCTTAGTCTCTGCATAATCAATAAATAAGATAAGGATAAGCATTCCCAAAGATGTACTTATTTTTTTTCTTGTGAAGTTTAATATTTTTCTTAGAATGCCTGAAGAAAAAATCAATAAAAATTATTTCAGAATAAAATTTAATTACTTTGAGATTAAAACTTAAATCATAAATATTCAATTAACTGTTATTTTAAGATTTACTCCTCTGATTTTTATGCAAATATGTCCTTTTTTACACAAAGATTAAAAATTAAGGAGGTTTATAGTGAAGACTTTATGTTGTCCTTGCTTAATTGTCTGATTCGGTGATGATTGACACTGAGGAATAGTTTGTGCCTCTGACATAAAAAATCAAAATAGGTTTACTCTTATCCGGTCTATCTGAACACAGTTGGTTGCTGTAAGATGTGGCTGCATATGACAGACAAGAGGCTGTACTTATGCAAAATTTTAAAAGACTCAGCATTTTTGCAAGGAATAAATAATTAAATAAAATTGATTTTGACAGTTCTCTCTTTGTCACTTTCTAACTACCACTCATAGCTAAATGCATTTACAGTGCTACAGAATTTTAGAGCTAAAAGGAGTATTTCATGTGAATTAATTTTTATAAGTTTATGAATAAAAAGAGACCAAAGAACTTATATCTGACTTTGTTATAGCAGTAAAATTGTGAATGAAAATGTCAAGCCCAGAAAAAATGTCCGTACTCCAAACATGGTACTGTAATATTACTCAACACCACTTATGGGAGAAAGAACATCAGATCACAGATTAGATAAACTGAGTTTTATTTATAAATCTGCCATACTAGAACTGTGATGATAATCAAGTCAGTCTCTGTTCTTTTGATTTGAATGTTGATGATTTGCCATAAACAATTTATTTATATTTTGTACCCAGAGATTCCTGAGAGCATATGGGTTGGGTTGCTAATCACAAGGTCAGCAGTTCAAATCCACTACCTACTCAAGGGGGAAAAGATAAGGTTTTTTGCTCTCATAAAGATTTACAGCCTCAGAAAACATATACAAGGTCATTATGAGTTGGAACTGACTTGATGGCATACCAATACCATCACCATGACACAGAGATTCCACCCTTTTATGGATTGAATATTGATACGCCCCACCCAAGAGATATGTTAAAGTTCTAACCCATATAACCTTTGAGCATGACCTTGCTTAAAAACACAATCTTTAAAAATGCTATCAGTTAATATGAGATTATATTGAACTAGAGTGGATATCTTAATCCAATGTGAATGATAGCTCCACTTTAGGAGAGGAGACACAGAGACAGAGACACAGAGAGAACACAGCAGAGATTAATCTACAAGGAAGACTAGGGTTACCAGCTATCACCCAAAGACAGAAATAAAACAGATTCCCTTAAAATGGATCATCAATGGCCACAGTGTGTCATTGACATTGTTTTGGCAGATGCTATGGAACTTTTCTACCATCTCTTCCAATAGATGTAGTCAATTTGATTTCTGTGTATTCCATCTGGAGGGATCTATGTGTATAGTTATCTTTTATGTTGTTTACAAAAAGGTACTTTCAATGAATAAGTGGTCTTGCAAAATTCTATCATGTGATTTCCAGCACCATTTCTATCACCATGGCCATAGTATCTTACTACTGATCCTTTCTCTTTGTTTCCAATGTTTGCACTTCAAACACCAACAATTATCAATACATCTTGATTAAAAGTCAACACAGTATAACAAACTGACAGACGAGTAGTGGAAGGTTACTGTAGAGCTAATTTTTCATTGTATGACCATTGCTTGTATGCTAATTTGCCTTACTGTACTGCCTTACATGTTACTGTGATACTGAAAGCTAAACTTTGAAGGTCAGCAGGATCACCCACAAGGACAGGTTTCAACTGAGCTTCCAGACTAAGGCAGACTTGGAAGAAGGAAGGGTGAACCACTTCCAAATGTTTAGTCAATGAAAACCATATGAATAGCAGTGAAAACATTTTCAGATAGCATCAGAATATTGAATATTGAAACATGATGAATAGCACCAGAATATTGTTGAGTATAGTGCCAGTAAATGAGCCCCTCAAATTGGAAGGCACTCAAAATATGACTGGGGAAAAGTTGCCTCCTCAAAGTAGAGTTGACCATGACAACCCAATGGAGTGAGGTTTCAGGACCTTTATTTGCCGATGGAGAACAACTCAAAAGTAAGAGAAATTGGTACAAACGTCCATTAATAATTGTAACATGGAATGCACAAAATATGAATCTTGGAAAATTAGTAGCTGTGAAATATGAAATGGAACACATAAACATTGATATCCTAGGCATTAGTAACCTGAAATGGACTGATATTGGTCATTTTAAATCTGACAGTCACATGAGCTGGAAATGAAAATTTAAAGAAGAATAGTATTACATTCATCATCAGTAAGTACATATCAAGACCAGTCATGAGGTATAATGCTGTCTGGGACAGGATAATGCCCATATACCTACAAGGAAGATAATTTAATACAACTATTATTCAAATATAAGCACAAACCACTAAAACCAGTGATGATGAAATCGAAGAATCCTATCAACTTCATCAGTCTGAACTTGATCAAACATGCAATCAAGATGTATTGATCATTACTGGTGATTAGAATACAAAGGTTGTAAACAAAGAAAAATGACCAATAGTTGGAAAATATGGCTTTTGTGACTTCTTCATTGCAAGTGTATTTTTATAAACAATATAAAAAATGATTATACACATGGAATTTACCAGATGTGATACACAGAAATCAAATTAACTACATATGTGAAAAGAGTCAGTGGAAAATGTTCATATAATCAGCCAAAACAAGGCCAGGAGCATAGTTGACTAGACTACCAATTGGTCAGGCTGAATCTGAAGAAAAAAATAAATACACAAGAGCCAAAATATGACTTTGAACATATCCCAATTGGATTAACAGATCATCTCAAGAACAGATTTGATGCATTAGGCACTAATGACTGAAAACCAGAAGAGTTGTAGGCTTACATAAAGAACATCACGCACAAAGAAAGCATAAGGTCATTAAGAAGACAAGAAAGAAAGAAAAGACAAAAATGGATGTCAGAAGAGACCCTGGAACTTGCTTTCCAACGTAGAGGTGCTGAAGAAAAAGGAAGATATAAGGAAGTAAAAGAACAGAGCAAAAAATTTCAAAGGGCAGCTCAAGAAGACAAAGTCAATATTATAATGAAATGTGCAAAGATTTGGACTTAGAAAGTCAAAAGCTAAGAACATGCTCAGCATTTCTCTAGTGGAAAGAACTGAAATAAAAATTCAAGCCTAAACTTGTAATACTGAAGAATTTTTTAGGCAGTATATTGAATAATGCAGAAAACATAAAAGAAGATGAAAGGAATACATACGGTGACTGTCTCAAAAGGAAATGGTCGCTGTTCAACCATTTCTAGAAGTAGCATATGATCAAGAGTCTATGGTAGTGACAGAAGAAGCTCAAGATGCACTGAAGGCATTGGCGAAGAACAAATCTATGGGACTTGATGGAATACATATTGAAATGTTTCAATAAATAGTGAGGCAGCAATGAAGGCACTTACTCAACTATGCCAAGAAATTTTCAAGACAGTTACCTGGCCAACTGATTGGAAGAGATCTATATTTGTGCCCATTCTAATGTACAATTTGATTTAAAATAATTCAAAAACAACTACAACCTTACATTGACAGGAAACTGCCAGAGGTGTGAGTCAATTTAGAGGAGGACATGGAACAAGGGATATCACTGTTGATGTCAGATGGATCTTGGTTGAAAGTAAAGAATACCAGAAAGATGGTTACCTGTGCTTTATTTGTTATGTAAAGTCTTGCAACTGTATGGGTCATCACAAATTGTGGAGAATGAGTGTTCTAGACACATAATTGTTTTCATGAGGAACTTGTACATAGACCAAGAGATGATCATTTGAACAGAACAAGGGGACACTGAATGTTTTAAAATCTGGAATGGTGTGGGGTTGTATTTTTTTCACCATACTTATTCAATCTGTATGCTGAGCAAATAATCCAAGAAGCTTGATTATATGAAGAAGAACGTGGCATCAGGATTGGAGGTAGACTCATTAACTATCTGTGATGTGCAGATGATACAACATTGCTTTTTGAAAACTAATAGGACTTAAAATACTTACTAATGAGCTTCAAAGACCACAGCCTTCTGTATAGGTTGCACCTCAATGTAAAAAAAAAACAGAAATCCTCATCACTGAAACAGAAATAGGATCATGGTAAATGGAAAGGTGATTGAATTTGTCAAAACTTCATTTTGCTTAGATCCAACATCAACAATTAACGGAAGCAGCAGTAAAGAAATCAATGGAATGCATTACTCAAATCTGCAGCACAAGACTCTTAAATGTGTTCAAGAGCAAAGATGTCAGTTTAAGGACTAAAGTGAATCTGACACAATTATGGTATTTTTAATAGCTTCATTTGTTGTTGTTGTTAGGTGCCATCGAGTTGGTACTAACTCATAGTGACTCTATGCACAACAGAACGAAACACTGCTGGGTCCTGGGCCAACCTCACAATTGTTGCCATGCTTGAGCCCATTGATGCTGTCACTTTGCTAATCCATCTCGCTGGGGGTCTTCCTCTTTTTCTCTGACCCTCCACATTACCAAACATATCCTTCTCCAGCAACTAGTCCCTCCTGACAATATGTCTGAAGTATGAGAGATGAAGTCTGGCCATCCTGGTCTCCAAGGAGCACTCTGGCTGTACTTCTTCTAACAATTTGGAGTTCAAATTCACCATCAGCTCCACAGGAGAAAGATGAGGCGGTCTTTTCCCGTAAAGATTTACAGTTTCAGAAACCCTGTATAGAGTTGCTATGAATTAGAATCAACTCAATGGCATTGAATTTTGGGGGATTGGTATATGTAAGTTTCTCATATGAACACTAGTTCTGAAGACTTCTTCAAATTATGAGATTAAATGAGATCAGAAAATAATTACCCCCAAAATACTATACATAAGCATTTGGTGTCAAATATGTGAGAATATTCCACAACTTTTACATGCACTTTAGCATGGTAAGGAATTCAGATTATGTTATATAGTATATATTATCATATAAAAATTAGAAGTGCATTCTTAGGCACTGCAGTGTTTATTGAATTAAGTAAACAGATGTATCTCATATAGGAGGAAAGTCAATAAAAAGTCTGTATGCTTAAAAATTTATTAAGCTGATATTGCTGCATGTTTTGTAATGTATTAGTTTCATTCAATTTTATATTAAAACATCTGCTGTTAAAATATGTATTACATATGATTTTTAATTTTAATTATTGAATATATTACTATTTATGGCTTAAAAATAAATTGTTTTTAAAATTCAATGCTTAAAAATACAACTTCAAGTTTAAAAAAATACACATTTTATACTTTGATAATATTAACATTTCATTTAAGTATTGGCAATACTAAAGTTGAGTGTTCAAAATTAATTCAATAGTGGATATACACATTTGTGTTCTTTCATAAGTAAAGGTTTATTGACCTACATTAGAAAACTTTAACTTGCCTCCTGATGTGATGTATATACATTTTTGAATAAATATGTTACTACATATTTATTTATTTACCTGTTTGCAAGTACTTAAGTGCTCTGGGGAATCTTTTAGTGGTACAAATGCTTAAGCGCTTGACTACTAACCAAAAGTTGGGGATTCAAACCCATCCAAGTTTACCTTAGAATGAACGGTCTGGTGATCTGCTTTCAAAGGATCACAGGTGTGAAAACACTATGGAGTTTCTGCTTTACACATAAGATCTCTATGAGTTGTAAACAACTTGATGGCAGCTGATGTGTGTATGGTACATGTGAGCCAGATATGGTTCTGTACATAGTTGAATAAATGCATAAGTGAGAATATAGCATCTCTCATTCAGAATTTTTCAGTCTTGTCTTCTGGTTTTCTGTTTATGGCTATGCCATGCAACTTTGAGAAACTTTTATTAATATTTAGAATTCATTATATAGCAACAGACTAAATGAACCACATGTCACAAAACTATAATTTTTAGCTCATTAATACCTTAATGAACTGAGCATCTAAAATTTTAAAGTTAAAGATTTCTCAGCTATTTCCAAAATTTCAACAGTCTAATCAAATATTTGAGCCAAAGGTATTGGCAAATTTTATATATGATCTATATCAGTAAAATTATAATAACTAACACTGTTTGATAAATAGTAGCTGTTATGTTATAATGTCCATATTAGAGTAAAACCAAATTTCTTGATTTATTGTCTTTTGCAAATATTACTGATATTACGTGTACACAGCAAGCAAATGTACATACACAAATGCACAAAGGATAATGTATAAAAAATTCTGCAGTAGTTTACACTTCAGTTTTCCTTAAGTTAAATTTTACTCCATTATGTTCGGGAGCTCTGGTAGTGTAGTGGTTATGAATCTGGCTGTGAACCTTAAGGTCAGCAGTTCAAAACTCCCAGCTGCTCCGTGGGAGAAAGATGAGGCATTCTGCTCCCGTAAAAATTTACAGCCTCAGAAACCCTGTACAGGGTCCTATGAGTTGGAACCGACTCCACGGCACATAACAACAACAACAACAATGTTCGATACAATTTTAAAAATAGCATTCTTTCATTATTAGGGCTTATATAACAAGGAATAATTAGGATTATATAATTTAATAAAAATGCTTCTTGTGTTAGTCTGGTTTTGGGCATGATTAGCTCAATCCAGTCTAGGTTTAATAATGCAGAGAGACATACTCTTTGTTTTGTTTTTTTTAACCACTGTCTTAAATAAGCCCCACTATGCCAATAAATATTGGACACATATGGCTAATTATTACTATTTAGAGGTCCATTTTACCATATAGATTTAATTAAGCTGCCTTTTGGGTACAGAGACCACATATACATATAGTAATTTTAAGAAATACAAACAGAATGCTCTTTAGAAGTGAGGATGTTGAGACTTTGGCTCCCTTCATTTACACATGTCATCAGAAAGACCAATTACTAGAACAGGGTAGCTTGATTGAGAGTTTAGTATCAGCAAAAAGGAGGGACACCTTCAATAATATGGAATCAGACAGTAATCATAACAATGGACTCAACTGTACCAGGGATCACAAAGATGGCACAGGCCCTGCAGTATCTTGTTCAGTCATATATAAGATTGCTGTGAATGTGTCAATGAAATGTCAATGAAACATTAGCTGAGTCTGTCATTATTTAAGATAAATTATTAACTATGTCATTAATGGAAGACATTTTTAAAATATACACAGGGTGTCACAATTGTTCCACTCAGAGATAATACAAAGTTCTTTACAAACTCAGTGGGCCAACTACCACTACGATCATGACAGTAGTACATGTGGCAATCTTTTTGAAAACTGTGACATATAACCATAGAAAGTAATATATCTTTATGAAGTTGGATTTTTCTAAAGCTTTTTTCTAATCTACATCTTATTTTTATTCATTGTCATTTATTATTTTTACTTTTTATTTCTCAATGTTTTGTTATAAGAATATCTTTCTGATATTCTCTGCTTTCAGCCAAGATCCATCTGACATCAGCAATGATATCTCTC
>NW_006408533.1:10190809-10191374 GCF_000296735.1 Chrysochloris asiatica | reverse complement strand
GGTAGTGAGGTTGGCCCAGGATCTGACATTGTTTCGTTCTGCTGTGCATGGGGTCACTATGAGTCAGTTCCAACTTGATGGCACCTGACAACAACAACAACATATTGCACATGAATATTAAAATATTGATATTTGATCATATATTTATAAGATTTCTACTTCATTTTAATCTTTGATGTTTTTAAATGTTTATGCATTCAAAGGTATTAAATCTTTTTCTTTGTAATTTCTTCTAAAAGAACTCTCAAAATCAACATCAGACAATCATTTTTATTAGGAGTCCTGGTATGATGCTATAGGATAAGCATAAAGCCCTCAAGGTTAGTTTCAACTGAAAGACTGGCAGTTCAAACCCACCAGTTGCTTCTCAGAAACCCTATACAGGATTCACTATGAGTTGGAACGAACTCAATGGCACTTAACAACAAACAACAACAAATGATAAATGGAAAAAAGATTGAATTTGTCAAAACTTCATTTTGCTTGCATCCACTATCAACTATCATGGAAGTAGCAGTCACGAAATCAAATGATATATTACTTAAGGCAAATCTGCTGCAAAAAA
>NW_006408533.1:10187049-10189083 GCF_000296735.1 Chrysochloris asiatica | reverse complement strand
AAGCAAATAAACAAAAACTGGCTTTTGCTTCTGCCTTTAAAGGATTTACATAATTATTTTCTGAAGACTTAGATGGTCTCTTGTTTAGCAGAGTGGTTTGATAGGAATCATTGAATACAAAATATAGGCAATTTTGATAGAGATTAGATGTAAAGAAGCAGGTTTACATTTCTCTAGATAAGAAAGTAACTGGAAACTGACAGTGAAGGAATTATGTTGAGGGAGGAGGTACCCACGTAAGTGTTCTACCCTCAATTGTAGTCTAATTGGAATTCTTGGATGATGCAGAGGTTAATATGCTTTGATGCTAACCAAAAGGTTGGAGGTTTGAGTTTACCCAGAAGCACCTAGAAAGAAAGGAGTAGCAATCTACCTCAAAAAAAGTATCCACTGGACCCTTGTGAAGTATAGTCCTAGTCTGACACTCACCACTCACTGAGTCACTAGGAGTGGGAATTGACTTGACTTGAACAGGTTTGTTGATTTTTTTCACTTTTTTTTTTCAGTCAAGTGGCTTCAAAAGTAGATTCCAAAGTCAGACCTCCAAGGTTTAAGACTTATTAGACCAATTTTCCACTGTGCAATCTTGGACAAGTTACCTTGTTTCTCTGTTCTTCATTTCAATTTAAAATGAAAGTAATAATCATCTTTACCTCATAAGATTAAATAAGATAATACTAGCAAAGCACACAGAGCCATACACAGCCTGTGTAGGAATTTTTCAATATTTTTGTTGTTGTTGTTGCTATGTGCCATTGAGTTGGTTCTGACCCATAGCAACCCTGTATAGGATTTCAAAGAAGCAACTGCTGAGCTTGAACCATTAACCTTGTGGTTCAAACAATTTTGCAGTCCAGCATATTAGCCCACAGTGCCACACGACAATCAAATGTCAACTCTTCACCTGTCATAGATTGAGACAGTGAAAAAATTATCATGCGGAACAATGTCCACCATAAAACCACCGAGTACATGGAAATAGTAATAGACATTATGAATGGGATATGGCATAAACTGAGTAAGATGCACTGAAGACACAGGGAAAAGCCAGTGTGTTTCTCTGTAGTTGCTGAGTGCTTCAAAACACTTTATGAAATTCTCCTCTGAAACCATTGGATGATCATATCAGATTACATTATGGAAGATGAGTACGTTACACTGCATTATAGGATAGTAACAAGTCCAGTATATCTCCTGATTACAAAGAATCTAGCTTAGCCAACTTGACACATAAAATTAACCATCACATACATATATAAGTAAAATTTAAATGAATATGTATGCAACTTTACATATATATGAATGTGATATAATATGTAAATATAAACAATATATGATCATATGTAACATTCACAATCACGTATGTGAGAAGGCTTCAAAGAATTTGTTGAAAAATAGAAACATTTTGAAGTCCCCTTGTTGCAGATTTTTTTCTTGATTTCAAAAATAGTAACTTACAGACATTTTTGATATTCTTATTATTTTAAGAATGTGTTGCTGCAATGATCATTTATGGAATATTTTGATCTTTACTACAACGATTTATTTTTATATTCACTATTTTATATAAAAAATTCATTAAAGGCATATCCCAGTTTTATATGGACACTATTCATACTTTGATATGAATATAAAATAGTAGACTCACTTCAGCCCACAGTCCATGTAATGTCTATCTAAAATTCTACTAAATGATTACTTCATTAATTGAAGAAATTACTTTTTCTCTGTATCTCTCTTCTGTCTCTCCACCCCACTGCTCCTCTTTTACCTCCTTCCTTTCTCTCTATCTTCTTCTATTTTTAATCATACTTTGCTGATGGTATAAAAAGAACATGGACTTATATAATCATACATATTTGAACAGAAATGGATTCCCTCTTTTGAAAAAGGCACTTAATCATTTAAAGTTCTAGTTTCATTTTTTTTTTTTTTTCAGGTGCTAAGCAGTAATAAAACCTTGTGGAATTGGAGAAAAGCTTACATGAGATGTCTGTCTAATAACTTTCCAAAGAATTCCTAGTAGGTCCTTCA
>NW_006408533.1:10180328-10186414 GCF_000296735.1 Chrysochloris asiatica | reverse complement strand
TTAAGTGCCATTAAGTCAGTTCCAACCCATAGCTGCCTTATTAACAACAGAAAACACTGCCAAGTCCTGTGCCATTCTCACAGTCTTGTTAAGCTTGAGCCATTGTTGCTGCTTATAGATGCCTTTGAGTCAATTCCAACCTATGTGTATCAAAGAACAATGTTCCATAGAGTTATCAATGGGTGATTGTTCAGAAGGAAACCACCACCAGGCTTTTCTTCAGAAAAGCCTGTGGGCAGACTAGAACAATCAGCGATTCAATTGGCAGCCAAGCACATTGCCATTTATACCATCTAGGAACTTTACCTATTAGTTTGTCTTACTGTGATGGCTTTCATGTTGTTATGATGCTGGAACCTATGCAACAGATATTTTAATTACTAACAGAGTCACCCATGACGGACAGATTTCAGAGGAACTTACAGACTAAAGCAGACTAGGCAGGAGGAGATACAGACTACTTCTGAGTCTTTAGCCATTAAAAAGTTTATGAATAGCAGAAGAACATTGTCAGATATAGTGTCAGAGATGAGCCCTTCAGGTTGGAACACACTCAAAATATGACTGGGGAAGAGCTGCCTCCTCAAAGTAGAGTTGTCCATAATGATATGAATGAAGTAAAGGTTTCAGGACCTTTAATTGCTGGTGGAGCACAACTCAAAATGAGGAAAAACAGCTGAAAACATCCATTAATAATCAAAACTTGGAATGTACAAAGTATGAATACAGGAAAATTGGAAGTTGTCAAAAATAAAATAAAACATCAAAATCAATCCCTTAGACATGGTTGTTGCTGTTAAGAGTGATTGAGTTGGTTATGACTCATAATAACTCTGTATAGAGTTTCTGAGAATCAGCTGGTGGGTTTGAATCCCTGAATTTGGTGTTAGAAGTTCTGTGTGTATCCTAATGTACAACACCAAGTCTCATCCTAGGCATTAGTGAGCTGAAGTAGACTAGTATTGGCCATTTTGAATTTGACTATCATATGGTTTGCTAGGCCAGGAAAGACTAATTAAAGAGGAATGGTTTTGCATTGATCATCAAAAAGAACAGGTAAAGATCTGTTTTGGAGTGCAGTGCTGTCTGTAATAAGATAATATATGGAAGCCTAGAAGGAAGACAAGCTAATCCCACTATTATTCAAATTTAAACTCCAGTCACTAAAGCTAGTGATGATGAAATTGAATTCTACTGATTTCTTTAGTCTGAAATTGATCAAACATGCAATCAATATGCATTGATTATTAGAGGTAATTGGATTGCAAAAGTTGTAAACAACGAGGAAGGATCAGTAACTGGAAAATACGGCCTTAATTATAGAAATAAAGCTGGAGATAGCATGATAGAATTTTGCAAGAGCAATGACTTATTCACTGCAAATACCTTTTTTACAAACAACATAAAAGACAATGATTATGCACATGGACCGCACCAGATGGGATACACAAGAATCAAATTGACTATATCTGTGGGAAGAGATGGTGGGAAGGCTCATTATCACAAGCAGCAACAAGGCTAGGACTCAACTGTGGTACAGACCATCAATTGCTAATATACAAATTTAGACTAATGGTGAAGCCAAATTAAAAAAAGTCTCCAAGAGCTAAAAGAATTATAATTTGTATATAAACCATATAAATTATAAATTATAATTATAATGAAATGTGCTAAGACCTGGAGTTAGAAAACCAAAAGGGAATAAGAGGCAAAATATTGAATTATTCAAAAAGCATCAAAGAAGATAGAAGCAATACACAGAGTCATGGTACCAAAAAAAATGGGTGGATGTTAAACCTTATTAAGAGGTAGCATATGATCAATAATCATTGGTACTGAAGGAAGAAGGCTAAACTGCACTGAAGACATTAGTGAAAAACAAGGCTTCAAGAATTGATGTAATACAAATTGAAATCTTTCAACAAACTGATGCAGCACTAGAGGTGCTCAATCATCTGTGCCAAGAAATTTGGACGGATGAGAAGAGATTCATATTTGTGTCCATTCAGAAAAGAGATTACCCAATGGAATGCAGAAATCAAACAATATCACTAATATCAAATGCAAGTAAAATTTTGCTGAACATAATTAAAAAATAACTGCAACTATATATTGTCAGGGAACAGCCAGAAATTCAAGCTGGATTCTGAAGAGGACTTGGAATAAGGAAAATCATTGCTTTTCTCGGATGGATCTTGACTGAAAGTATGGAATACCAGAAGGATGTTTATCTGTGCTTTATTGATTATGCAAAAGTTATTACTGTGCAGATCATAACAAACTATGGATAATATTGTGAAGAATGGGTATTCCAGAACAGTTAATTATGCTCATGAGGAACTTGTACATAGACCAAGAAGCAGTCATTCAAACAGAACAAGAGAATTTTGAATGGTTTAAAATTAGGAAAGGTGTGCACAAGGCTTGTATTCTTTTACCAGACTTATTCAATATGTATGCTGAGCAAGTAATCTGAGAAGTTAGAATATATTATGAAGAATATGATTTCGGGATTAATGAGAAAGACTCATTAATAATCTGTGATATGCAGATAAAACAACCTTGCTGGTTGAAAGCAAAGAGGACTTAAAATGTTTAAGTGTGGATTTAACCTCAGTATTAACAAAAACAGAATCTTCACATATGGACCAATAAATAACATCATGATAAATGGAGAAAAGACTGGAGTTATCAAAGACTTCAAATTGCTTGGGTATATAAACAACTTTCATGAAAGAAGCAGCAGTCAAAATTCAAAGGACACATGGATTGTATTAGGCAATTCTGTAACACAAGACTTCTTCAAAGTGTTAAGGAGCAAAGATGTCATTTTGAGGACTAAGATGTGTCTGACCCAACCTATGGTATTTTACATGGACTCATACACATGTGAAAGTTAGACAATAAAGATGGCAGACCAATCTTTGCACTTGAATTATGGAATTGCAGAAGAATATTAGATGTATCATGCACTGCCAGAAGAACAAATAAATCCATGTTGGAAGAAACGCAGCCAGAATGCTCCGTAGAAGCAAAGATGATGAGAGTTTGTCTTTCAAACTTCAGACATGTTATTTGGAGGGACCAGTCTCTGGAGAATCATCATACTCGGTAAAGAGGAGGGTGAGTCAGTGATAAAGAGCAAGACTCCTAAGGAGATGGAATGACAGTGGCAGCAGCAATTGTCTCCACTGTAACAGTTGTGAGGATGGTGCAGGACCGGGCAGTATTTCATTCTGTTGTGCATATGGTTGCTATGAGTTAGAAGTGACTTGATGGCACCTAACAACAACAATCGCTGGGGATTCCTTTGGCCTTTTTTATCCTCCCTCTTTTTTTTTTTTTTTTTCACCTATCCCTCCCTCATGTTTGCCATCATTTTGTCCTGTTTCCTACACTAAGATGTATGTATGTAAATATTTTTTTAAGCATGAAGTGGAAAGAATAAAAGAGGAACCAAGGGAGAACATGAACAAAGGAGACCAAGTCTGGCTGTTTGCTTCCTTTAAAAAGAGAAAAGAGAAAAAAGTGTCAGCAATGTTGTGTGATCTGGAAGCATTCATGTCCAGTACCACCTAAGAAATTTAAATGCTGTCATTGTTGGTATCCATATTAATGGCCCCGCCTCTCATATTTACTGCCATTAAGTCACCATGTGAGAAAAGAGTCATCCATCAAGCATTAGCATGATTTCCATGAAGTTGTTGAAGCTTGCTTTGAAAAGTTAAAATGTTTCTGCTCCAAGAACTTTAATTATAATATAAGTTTTTCAAAAGCATATTGTGAAATTGTGAAGAGAATCCCAAGCGAAGACTTGAACACTTTTGCCATCTCCAAAAAAAAACCATGTTCATTCAATTTAAGTGTATTTTGAGAGTCAGGGGTACTTAAGGAATTTGTCAAGCTAGAATAGAAATACGAATTTCAGAAGTGCTCTACTGGATATGTTGTTAAAGGGAATTCTCACTCTGATTTCAATAGAATGCTGTCATAGAATTCATATGCTGCATGTATCTGACTGTGTGGTTCCTTTGATATACTTATTAATTTTGCTATATATTAATTATTCTGCATTAAATTTGCCTTTTTGAATAAAAGATGGGATGGATGAGACAACACATACAACTCTAGAGTTAGGAAAGAAAAGCTTAATCATGATGTAAGTACCAGGCACCAAAAGACAAAAAGAACTTTGTTGTTTTATGGTAACTAAAGTCATAATAAAAATATTAAACTGCTATTATTAAAAAGGAGTCCAGGTAGGGTGCTGCAGAATAAACACTGAACTGCTAACTGTAAGATCAACAGCTCAAACCCATCAGCCACTCCTAAGAAACTCTATACAAGGTCACTATGAGTCAGAGATGTCACTTAACAACAACACTATAATAAAAATAAAAAATAAAAAAAGGTTCATTAACAAAAATCTTAATTTAAAAAGCAGCATACATTGTCTTCTTAACATATTCTAATTATTTAAAGGAAATAGTTGTGTCCACTTCAAGACCAAACTTAATGCCTAGTACATAAGGACTTTCCAATGTCTATTCCAATGCTGTCAAGTCAGTCCTAACTTATGATGTAACTATGTATAGCCAAAGCAAACACTGTCAGCTTGTGTGTCATCCTCACAATTGTTATTATGTTTGAGCCCGTTACTTATGATGTATGTTGTTGTTGTTATGTGCCGTGGAGTCGGTTCCAACTCATAGCGACCCTGAACAGGGTTTCTGAGGCTGTAAATCTTTCTGGGAGCAGAAAGCCTCATCTTTCTCCCGCGGAACAGCTGGTAGTTTCGAACTGCTGACCAGCCTGAATTCGTAACCACTACGCTACCAGAGATGTATAGATGATTTGTTTATTGTTATTGTATTTTCAATAAAGTTGACAAGTGACTGCTATTTAGTGGGGTTCCCATACATTTTGTTTTTTAATGGATAAATCAGCAAGCTTAAAGTTTAGTCAGGCAGTACTAGATACTTCTGAACACAATTCAACTGATCTCTGATATCCTATTCCAGCTGTCTTTATTCTAGCTACCATCCCATGACTATTTATGCATAGTTTAATCCACACAGATACAAACTGACAGCACTACATCTCAAGTCCATGTCATGCTCTGTTGTCTCTCATTGAGGGACTTTCTTACAGGTAATGAGGTTTGAAGAACTATAGGTCCGTGATTGACATCTTTGTACATATAGCCCACAGATTTGGGAATTTAACAATTCATAGGGTCAACCTTTGACCAAGGGGACACAGCAAAACAGTGAGTATATTTTTCCCTGTTACATCAGTGGATGGATTGTTCTAAAATGCAGCTTTCTGGGATCTCAGTGAATGACCCTTCATATTAAACCATTACTAGCACTTAGCAGCAGTCTTTCACTGATGCATCATATTTCTCTCTTTCTCTCTTCTTCTCATTCTTACTCCCTATATTATACTCAATAATATGGTGGTATTGTTGTTGTTAAGTGCCATCAAGTCGGTTCCGACCCATAGAGTCCCTGAACAGGGTTTCAGAGGATGTAAATCTTTATGGGAGCAGAAAGTCTCATCTTTCTCCCGTGGAGCAGCTGGTAGTTATGAACTATATGGTAATAGGGAATAAATCTTTACTTCAGCTTCTGCGATTGGTAAGGCAACCCTAGCTGTTATGATTTGAACATTTCAGTACTAAGTCTAAGATTCTTTTGTCACATATCTATGTGTGTACATGTGTGTTGTTTTGAGTAAAGTTTACACCACCATAAATAAATACAAAAGCATAATGCCATCCTCTAAGTACATTAGTTTTCCAGATCATTTAGATTTAAAAAATACCACATTACATTCAATTGAACTCTGAGTAAACATTCAATTTAACTCGGAGGTATCCTGTAGCTACAAGAAGCATAGAACTCACACTGATCACATCCTTCTTACTCTGTACTGCTATCAATTCAATTTGACTTATAGTGAAATTGTAGGGTAGAATAGAACTGTGCCTTAAGGTTTTTGAGACTGTAAATCTTTATGGGAACAGATAGCTCATCTCTCATCCATCGAGCAGCTGGTGGATTTGAACTGCCAACCTTGCAGTT
>NW_006408533.1:10178864-10179938 GCF_000296735.1 Chrysochloris asiatica | reverse complement strand
GGTTCAATAATCCATTCCAACAGCCAAACAGAACTCAGACCCCCTACTTATATTTATGGGATTTATTAGGGAAGTCAACAGGCTACAATTTAGAGGCTACAATTTAGAGCGTAAAAATTCTCAGAGCACAATTCTTTGGTCAGGACAGCGTCTTCTCAGCTGTGCCTACAGGCAGGCCTTTCTCTGGCCCTTAGCTCTCTGGTCTGGCCCCTGCCCTGCTTAGATACTGTTACAAAGTTCTTTTAGGGCTGTTGATAAATGCTATAGGATACTCCACCACTATATATCTCAGTCCAAGATACTTCTAGCTTCCTGGATCAGCAAACCTAGCTTCACAAATAAGTGCCTGGAGGCAGCACCCCACTCCGCAAAAGCGCTCAGCTTGACTTGCTCTGTGGCCAGGGACTACATCATTGTCCTCTAGCTTTTGATTCTGCTGCTGCTGCCTCTCTGACCCTCCTCTGGAACTCTTGCAGAGTCACAGTGTTCTGTCTCGGGGTCAAGGAGATTCAATGTGCAGGAAACTTGGAGTCCAAAAGATATACTCAATTTCTGGCTCTTTTCTTGTGATGATAGTGATATCCCCTTTCCTGCTTCTGATATGATTTTTTTTTTACACCCATATGACAGATCCCAAGTTTTCACAATTACAATTAGCCCTGATAACAATCATTTATTACTGAATCATACCAGTCTATCAGCATCTCCTCCCACTTTCTTTTACCCATATGCATCAAAAGGTGTTTGGAGGGAGTTACAGACTATGGGCCAAAGAGTCATATGAAGTAATTCTCTGCACTCCTATATGTATGTGTGCATACATATATACAGAGTCCTGGTGTGACATTTGAGGATAAGTCCTGGATTGCTAACTGCAAGGTCGACAGTTCAAACCTTCCAGCTGCTCTTCAGAAACCCTTTACAGAGTTGCTATGAGTCAGAACTGACTCAATGACACTTAACAACAATATATACATACATACGTACATATCTCTCTTTAGATAAATAAGTAGATAAATTGATAGGCTGTTAGATATATAGGACTTTGGGTGGAATTCTGAGCCCCATCTAGAA
>NW_006408533.1:10146423-10177874 GCF_000296735.1 Chrysochloris asiatica | reverse complement strand
GAGCAGAAAGCCTCATCTTTCTCCCACAGAGTGACCAGGAGATCTGAACTACTGACCTTGCAGTCAGCAGTCCAGCTCGTAATCTACTATGCTACGAAGTCTCCTTGCGTAGCTATATCATTGTTGTTAAGTGCTGTGTTGGTTCTGACTCATAGAAGCCCAGGATAGGGTTTCTGAGGAGCAGCTGGTGAATTTGAACCACTGATCTTTTGGTTCAAACCAACCTTTTAGTCAGTACTTATCCTACAGCACCACACCAGGACTCCCACAAAAAGTGTTTTAGATTGTATATTAATACAGAATTTACTGGATGACTTAATGGATTGTACCTTCACATAGGTTCTCGCCAACATTGGTTCATATGAGTTTCATGAAGATATCATTCGTGTCTTATCTCTCTGCCCCTTTATAAATTCTGCCTTACGGTGGGAGGTAGAAAGACTTATCTGATTAGTAAAGTTATAAGCAGAAACTGACCAGCACTTTATTTTCTCTCTCTCTTTTTTATTTTAGGAGAACAAATTCTTTGAAGATGCAAGTGATCCTTGAGTCCCTTCATCAGCCCAATGTGGAGTAAGGTGTGACTAAAGCAAAAGTGTCCCATTTCTATATTGTCAGTGAATGTGTCAGACTGCAAAGTTGTTTGAACTGCAAGGTCAGTGGTTCAAGCTCACCAGCTGCTTCTTGGAAACTCTATACAGGGTCACTATGGGTCAAAATTGACTCGATGGCACTAGGGGATCACAGATTAGGACCCTTCTAAATCAATGATGAATTCAAACTTTTAAATGTGTTTTCCAGGCTCAAGGAGGGGACTCTCCAGGCAGGCTCAGCCTAGCCAGCTGTTGGGCTCATCTTCCTTCAAGCTCACCAGCTTCTTCTTGGAAACCCTATACAGGGTTGCTATGGGTTGGTATCAACCCAACATGTGGGTAAATCTTTCTAATTCTATGATTCACCATAAGGACACACATTGTCACTGTATATTTAACCCACGTTCTCCAATAAAACCTTTTTCTGCAATGAAGATGATACTATAAACTCCATTATTGTCTCTTGTTAAGGAATCTCCAGAGAAACAGAACTAATAATGGGATTGTGGGGCAGACAGGTGCAAAATATTTAGGGCCAATATAATTTCTGTTTTACAGTTTTGAGGTAGCTAGTCTTTCTGTTGGAAAATTCTGTTTTTGTTGTTAAGGCCTTAAACTTATTGGACAAGTGGTTACAAATTGGGCTGTGAACCGCATGGTCACCTGTTCGAAACTACCAGCTGCTCCGTGGGAGAAAGATGAGGCTTTCTGCTCCCATACAGATTTACAGCCTCAGAAACCCTGTTCAGGGTCGCTATGGGTCAGAACTGACTCGATTGCACTTAACAACAACAACAGCATGCTACCAGAGCTCCTTAATGGTGCTGAGAAGTAAGTAAAGAAAAAGTGACAATTAAGTTTCTGATGGGCAAATTACTGCTAAATTTTTGGTTGTTGAAATGAAACAGAAGTGTGGCACTATCAAATAATGTACTGAACTGAAAGGTCAGTTTCAATCACAACGTTGGAGGTTCAAATTCATCAGCTGCTTCTCAGAAACCCTATACAGGGTCGCTATGAGTTGGAACCGACTTGACAGCACTTAATAACAGTAGAAGTAAGTCCTGCTTTGGGTTGAAAGTCCTATGTGGGAGACAGCGAAATTTGTCCTGTTGTGGCACTGTTGGATAAGCACTGGATGGCTAACCTTTAGGTTATCTATTCAAACACACCAGTCTCTCCTTGGAAACCCTGTCCAGGGTCACTGTGAGTTGGAACTGACTTGATGGTATTTAACAACAACAATATGGAAGTTTGTTTAGATAAAGAGATGAAGTATGGAACAAGACAAAGTTGGTGATAATACAGTATGTGTAAAAATAAAACATAATTTTATAATATGCAAACTTTGTAAGAAAAAGCTACTAGAAAGAGAAAAAAACCTGTTTCCATCTAGTCAGTTTGACTCATAGGGACCACATAAGACCAAATCTGCCCAGTAAGGTTTCAATCCTTAGTGAAATGGACTACCACATTTTTCTATATATAGCAGAATGGTTAGCAGCTGAGTATGTAACCACTGTGCCAGCAGAGAGCCTCGTAGAAAAAGAAGAGAGAGAAAGTTAATAATCAATAGTACATGTTTATAAGACATAAAAGTGAAGGGGAGCCCACTATGATAAAAAGAACATTCTGGGAGAACAAGAGATTAATAGACCATCTTAGATCTAAGATGCTGGGATTTGAATATTGAAAGATTTAATTGGTTTAAAGTTTTCATTTTTTGATAGTAGATGAGGACTTAGTGGTATAAGTCTCATGGTACTCAAGTGGCCTCATACAGAGGCTCTTGAAAAAAATAAAGTATACGTATGTCATTTTCCCACTTTACACAACTGAATACCACCAAAAGTAAAAGTTTATATACTCAGGGGACATCCATACATGACTACAAGAAAATATTCCCAATAACTATAGGGCTTATCTCTGGTTGGCAGAATTATGAGAAAATTTAGTATTTTACCAAATAGTTTTCTTCTAATGTCTATATTTAAAATAATAAAGCATCTTTTCTCTCCATTTTGATTATGCCAGTAATTATTGTATTACAGTCATTACTTGAGAGAAATCATTATCTTGGTTTGGGTGTCAGCTTTTCAAATGCAAATTGCCTTAAAACCATTATCATTTAAACTGCTTAAAATTATAATGGGAATTAGTTTATTTGATTAAGTGAGAGCTTTAGAGAGCTTTTGAAGAGCAATGTGTGTACAAGATAGTACTATTGGTGTTATTGCTGTAAAGTTGATTCTGACTCTTGGAGATGCCAAGTATGCTGAGTAGAATAACTCTCTAGTGTGTTCCATGTGTGACCTCTCAAACAAAACCTCATCAGGCCTGTCTGCCAGGGTGCCTCTGGGAAGGTACTACTAATAAAAATGATTATTGTCAGTTCAACAAACATCTTTATTCACTGGTATGTCTTGCTCTTTGAAGACAATTTGTGTTTCTGCAAGCTATCTATTTGTGGGAAAATATAAAAGATGGTTTTTGCCTACAGATATGAAACTGAACTTATTGCCATCAAGTTGACTCTGACTCAGAGATCCTAAAGATACTAGCTAGAAAGGAAAACTCTAAGAGAAACAAATATGGTATGCACATCACAGATACCAGTACCACTTTGGCCATTTCCAATCTCCCTGCTTTATATTTTTTTCCTATTAGTTTATTTATTTATTTTTATTCTAGCTCCGCATTTGGTACCTGACAGCTGGACATCTAGATGTGGTCCAAAAAAGCAAAAAGTTAATCATTAATCAAGTGTTCCTCATTCATGGCAAAATCACTTGTTTAGTTAAAATCATTTCTTCACAATTCAAGTGTTGAATGCTGTAACATTTTTATTACAAGTGTCTCTGAATTAAAGTTAAAGTTTTAAAGTTAAATTTTGTCCCATTGGCCATTGGTACCTGTACTAGTTTTCTAGTTATCCAGTGCTGCTACAACAGAAATACCACACGTGGATGGCTTTAACAAACAGAAATGTATCCTCTTCAGGGCATAGCTCTAGGGAAAGATTTTCTCTGTTGGTTAAGTAATTGTCTCTTCAATTTTTGTTTCCTCATTCCTGGAAGATCTCCAAGAGTATTGGAATTTATATTATCCAGCTTCTGCTCTACTGGCTTATTTAGTTTTTTGATATTTCAAAATGCACCCTACACTAATCCTGCCTCATTAACATATCAAAAGCTGTCCATTTCCAAATGGAATTATAATCTCTATAGGCATTGTTGTTTAATGAGTCAGCTCCAACAGTAGGGACCCTGTTTCCAAGGAGCAACTGGTGAGCTTGAACCACTGGCCCTGCAATTCAAATGGCTTTGTAGTCTGGCTCATTAACCCATAGCACCATACCAGGACATTGGAATGTGTTTTGGGAAGACATAAGTCCGTCCATAACTATTTCATCATGCCATTCTATTTCTTTTTCTATAAATATTGCTTAAAAAACAAAACACAGAAATTATATATGCATATGACTAAGTCATCCTTTATATTTTGATGTTGTTTAAACAGGATAACAAAGTTTTCTGTGTCTGGCTGATTTAGGGAATGTTAATATTAATAGCCAAAGGAAAGCTTAGTAATGTATTTATCTGAAACTCAAAATCATTATTAGCTTAAGTTATGCAATGCCCTCAATAAGTAAATGACAATTTTGAGCTGAGGCACATTTTTGCTACTATTGCATTAAATATTTGTAGGAAAAAATTATGTGGATCATTTGCAAGTTATATAAGCCATTAGTGATGATGGCCCAAGGTATTAACTGAAAGTTATGTAAGTAATTTCCAAAGCCTGTTCCATAGGAGTCCAGGCATTAATCATCTGTTATGTCTGTTATACACATAGAAACAATTAAGTGAAAATTGCTAGGTTTACATAGAAGAAATTATCATTGGCAATTATAGTATTAGAGAATAACTAGTGATTTAAATTTTGTTGATGGAAAACAATACCAAATGCCATATTGTAATGGCCCTTTAAAAAACAAAACAAAGGAAATTACAAATAAAGGGAATTTATTATAATATTCAAAGAATACTGGTGGTATAGTGGTTAAACCACTGACTGGGCTGCTAATTAAAAGGCTGGAAGTTCTAGCTCACTAGCTACTCTGTTGGGGGGAAATGTGGTGCTCTGCTTTCCAAAAAGATGTATGGTGGTGGTGGTTATGTGCCGTGGAGTCGCTTATAACTCGTGACCCTGTACAGGGTTTCCGAGACTATAATTTTTTATGGGAGCAGAAAGCCTCATCTTTCTCAAACAGGACAGCTGGTAGTTAGAACTGCTGACCTTGTGGTTCGCAGCCCAATTCGTAACTACTATGTTACCTGAGCTCTTTAAAAAAAAAAAAAAGATAAAAGATGTATAGTCTAGGAAAAGTTATGGGGCAGTTCTACTTTGGCCCATAGTGTTGGCAATGGACATGTTTGCAGTGAGTTACTTTATTGTGTTTTGTTTTTGTTCATTTATAGGCATATTCATGGTACCAGAAAGAAAACACTTGTAATTATTCAGTAAATAAAGCAAAGTCTCCATTTGAAGTAATAAAATACACAGTTGTTAAGTGCTATTGTCTGATTAATTTTATAAGTTGTAAGTTTGGGGAAGGAGGTTATTATATAGTGTTCCTTTGATAGTTTAACTGAAAAAAAAAAAAAATTGGGGTTAGAAATGATGTATATATCAGGTTCCAGTCCAAACAATTAATAGCAGCATTAAATAAAGAGTTTTCAAGTCTGTAAAATCTTCCTGGGAGCATAAAGTTTCATCTTTTAGTCTTAGAGCATCTGGTGGTTTGAACTGTCAACTTTGTGTTAGCAAGTCCAGTGATTACCCTCCAGTGCCTCCATGGTTCCTTATATATTACATAGCTGAAGAATTTTATATAAAATCTATTTGTTATGTTTATGTTCTTTTGTTAACAAATTTTAATATTTTGCATTCCCTTTAATGGAAGAGTAAATGAACTGGCGTTAGCAAAGAAAAAAAATATCTAATTAAGCTCAATGAGTTCAGTTATATTTAAAAGCAAAAGCCAACTGTGAATTTCAACTGTGGAAAATTAAGTATAAATCTGCACACGTGTCCTTTGAGTTAGAAAAAGAAAAAAAAAAAAAAAAAAAAAGTGGGACTATTTCTCGGACCAAGTGGAACCTTGCTGACCTACTTGTCTCTCAGTGATTGTAAAGAGAAAACTATTTAAGTATTGCCATTATGATACTTAAATTCTTAAATAATTTTTTGGCTGCCTGTGGAACACTGTGTCAGAAGATCTGAGGTAGGTATTTTCACACATATCTTTGTGGCTTTTTTAATTACAGACATCATTGGAAAGAATGGGAAAATTTATTATTTTGGCTGCTTTACACTTGACTGATAGATACTTTTCATGACTTAAGGAATTGGGAAAAAAGAAATCATTCAACAAAGATAAACCTTGTCTATGGAGTTCTGGTGTGGAGCTGTAGGATAAGCACTGAACCATAAGGTCTGTTTGAACTACAAGGTCAGCGGTTCGAACTCACCAGTCACTCCTCGAAAGCCCTATACATGTTTGCTATGAGTTGGAATTGACTAAATGGAATGTTCCAACAACAGTGGAACTGAAGGGAATTCCTAATATAGATAACTCATGCAAATAAAACAAATTTTTTAAAAATCACCTATTTTCTGTAGGATGCAAAATGGCCTTTGTTAATATAATTTCAGGATACAAATTCATAAAACTTTCTTCCCACTCCCTTTGCAGAAACCTAAGAAGACACTGAAGAAGAGCCTATTAAGAAAACACATGCAAATTATAACAATAACAATTAAACACATGCAAACAAGGTCAGCAGTTTGAAACTACCAGCTGTTCCATGGAAGAAAGATGAGGCTTTCTGCTCCCATAACGATTTACAGCCTCGGAAACCCTATACAGGGTCACTATGAGTCAGGACCAACTCCACAGCACATAACCACCAAGGGTGGCAGAATGATTCACACTCTGTTCTGTTCTAGCACTATTATTTTAACAACTAAAACATCAATAAAAGTGTTCAAGTGACATCCACTGATTGGAGGAAAATTCATTCATCTTTTCCAAATTTATTGAATCATTCTGATATTTCCCCAAATATTCATTGAATAATGTCTATATTCAAGGCCCTGTACATTGTTTCTGAGTTAGTTCAGAAGCATAGCAACCCTGTATAGGGTTTCTGAAGAGTGGCTGGTGGGTTTGAATCACCAGTATTGCACTAGCAGTCCAGTGTTTATCCTACAGCACCACAGTAGAATTTCAAGGCCCTGTTATAAGACACTGGAAATAAAATAAGTAAATCACTAAGTCTATCTACTTGCTTTTTTGGAGCTTAAGATCTGGTTGGGCAGTATATAAAAGGATAAACACAAGTGTGATGAGTGTTATAAATTATGAAAGTACAAGGTTATGAGAGCATATAAAATAGCCCAACAACATATAACTTAGATCACTTACTCAGAAAAATATATACCTTCAAGGGTGTAAAATGAATCATAAGCAATTTGAATTTTCCAAATATAATCTTGATACATTGATTGATGTCGGTAAGAAGACAGAAAAAGAGAGAAAAAGTAAATCAATTGCTGACTGGTGTTAAATATATATATACTGCAAGACATTGAAAGACTCCGAAATTAAATCTGAAATAAGGCCCTTATATTTACTGTGAAATTTCACAAAATTGTGCACTAGATATATTTACTTTCTGTATATGTTTTATATTTTTAAATAATTAAATTAAAAAATAAATTCTAGTTAGACAAAATTATCAATGCAGAACATCATCTTAATGATTAAGAATTGTTAAGTACCGTGGAGTCGGTTCTGACTCATAGCGACCCTGCACAGGGTTTCCGAGGCTGTAAATCTTTACCGGAGCAGAAAGCCTCGTTTTTCTCCCGTGGAACCACTGGTAGTTTCGAACTGCCGACCTGAGGTTAGCAGCCCGATTTGTATCCACTACAAATACACACTTGTAAATATAGAGAAATTAAAGTGAGAAATGTTGGTAAGACAAATACATAGAAAAGGTAACACTGATTCAGCATAAGGAAGTTACTCATTCTGGAAACCAGAAAAATGTGGTACAGAAGAAACGAATTTGTAAGAGACGCCATCCTGAGCTCCAAAAATACCTTTGTTTTCAGATCATACTTTTAAATTATTAATGGCCTGTTGTTTTGTTGTTAAGTGTCATTGCATTGGTTCTGACTCATTGTGATCCTGTATAGGGTTTCTGAGGAGTGACTGGTGGCTTGAACTTCTGAGCTTTTGATTAGTACTTTTCTTACAGTGCCACATGGCCTACGTTGTTGTCGCTGTTACGTACGGTCGAGTCGGTTCTAACCAACAGCTGCCCTGTTTCAAGAGGCAGCTAGTGAGCTTGAACAGCTAATCTTGCAGTACAAACTGACTTTGCATTCCAACGCATTAGCCCACAGTGCCACATCAGGACTCCACAATGGCCTATAGATAGAGTTTTTTAAAAAAACTTTTTTTTTTTTTTTTGGGTGGGGGGGAAGTGAGGAAACAACTATTGAAATACAGCAAAATTAGAAAAAAAGGGAGAAGATCCTGGAGTTACCATGAAGGTCATGAGTCAAGAATGTTGTAGTCAATTGCATCTCACTTACTAAAGGTAATGGTCTGAGTTCTCCAGTACTGCTAGAATAGACATACCGCAAGTAGATGGTTTTAGCAAAAGCAAATTCATTCCCTCACAGTTCTGGAGACTAGAAGTCTGAGTTCAGAGCATCTGCTCTAGAGAAAGGTCCTAGCCTTCTTTCAGCAATTGCAGCCCCAGCGTTCCTTGGAGATTTCCATGTGTCTTGGCATCAATTTTTCCATGAATCTAGGACAAGGACCCTGGGTCCAAAGGATACACTCCATTTGTGACTCTTTTTTCGGGGTGCCAGTAGGTCCCTCTTCCTCTGCTCATTTCTCTTTCCTTTTGTATCTTGTGGGTTAATGCGCTGGACTGCAAAGTTGGTTTGAAGCACAAGGTTGATGGTTCAAGCTCACCAGCCACTCCTTGGAAACCCTATACAAAGTTGTCGTGGTTCAGAACTGACTTGACGGCACTTAACAACAACAACATAGATATAAAAATCTTATAGGCCACATACTTGGATCCTTATATTGGATCAGGGTAGTGATCGAGTTAAGGGTATTGCTGTTGTTATTAAATGCCATCTAGTTTGTTCCAACTCATAACAACATTGTATAGGGTTTCTAAGGAACAGCTGGTGGGTTTGAGCCACCAAGCCTGCAGTTCAAATCAACCTTGTGGTTCAGTTCTTATCCTACAGTGCCACACCAAGATGACTAAAGCATTACTGGTTTATCACCTCAGATCACATCTTGGGGGATCATCACTTACCTACCACAGTACATCATTATGTAACCGCCTAACCAATGAGAATCATGGAGCAGTTAGAACATATTTTGTAGGGATACAATTCAATCCATGACATTAACCAAAATTTTCCTTGTTGTCAAGTTTTGAGAAAATATACTACTCCGTCATATTTTAAAATGCACTCAAAGATCTACCTAAACTGATATATTAATAAAATATTAATATTGAAAAAATTATGTAAAAATGAATAGTCAATGAGCAATTAACCCACCTAAATACAGTAAAATTAGGTAAATAGATGCATTTATCTTACTACTGGGATAATTTCATATGTAAATAATTGTCATTTGGTTTACAGCACAAAATTTAAGTGTTTAAGAAGTCTAAACACAGAGTTCATTATTTTAAATGGGAAAATGAAGCAGGGAAATTCAAGAATTAAAACATTTAAAATGATAATTTTCTCTTTTCTAACACATAGAGAAATCTAAAGTTATTCATTTGATAATTTTAATTAGGTAAATACCTCTTCAAAAGCTTGCAAAACAAATCTTTAGTTGAATATTCTTGTAATCGATGTTGTTAAGTGCCAGTGAGTCAGTTTGGACTCATAACAACCCTGTATAGGTTTTCTGAGGATTTTTAACTCTTCATTTGAGCAGAAAGCCTCATCTTTCTCATTCATAGTGGCTGGTGGACTCCTACCACGGGCCTTGTGGTTTGCAGTACAATGCTTATCTATTGGGTTAAAAACAGGATCTATATATTCCAAATCATCTCAGAATTATTTTTGCATCAAAAGAATTCACAAATGTCATATATATACCATAATAGTATAGTTTAAATTCAGTTTAAATAAATAATTGAGATTGTTAAAAAGCTATATTTAGAAAAATTACAATTTTAAAGAAAAAACCCTGATTACTGTGGGCTAAAATATATGGATTGTGGCTGTCATTATCTCAAAAACTTTCATTATTTTTGTTGTTGTGCGTTTGAGTTGGTTCCCACTATGGTGTGCCTATACACAACAGAAGGAAAATCTGCCAGTTCCTGCTCTATCCTTACTATTGTTTTCATGTTTTAGCACATTTTATGTTTTAGCACACTAGTTCCTGCTATTGTGTCCATCCATCTCATTAGGGGGAGGAGGTCTTCCTCTTTTCTGTTGACCCTCCACTTTACCAAGAATGATGTCCTTCTCCAGGGAGAGATCTCTCCCACAACATGTTCAAATTACAGACGACAAAGTCTAGCCATACTTGCTTCCAAGGAACATAGTGGCTGTACCTATTTGGGGACAGATTTGTTTGTTCTTCTGACAGCAACAAAATAATTCAAATGTATCCTTTCCTCTATGGACTTCCTTATTAATTGTTGAATTTTCACATTGATTTTAGATGATTGAAAATACCATGCCTTGGGTCATACAAACCATAGTCCTCAAAAATACTATTAAAGAGATCTTTTGCAGCAGATTTTCTTAATGCAATACATAATTTGATTTCTTTGATGATGCTTCAGTGAGTAATCATTGTAGATCCAAGCAAAATGAAGTCTTTGAGAACTGCAATCTTTTCTGTCTGTCATGATGTTGTTTATTGGTTCAGTTGTAAGATTTTTGTTTCCTTTACATTGAAGTCCAATGCATACTAAAATCTATGGCCTTTGATCTTTATCAGTATTTCAAGTCCTCTTTACTTTCAACAAGCAAGGAGGTGTCATCTGTATATTGCAGGTTGTTAATAGTCTTCCTCCAATCCTGATGCCGCATTATTTTTCATATAACTCATCTTCTTGGATTATTTGCTCAGTTTACAGATTGAATAAGTATTGTGAAAGGATAACCGTGTGGAACACCATTCCTGATTTTAAACCATATATTATCCCATTGCTCTGCTTTAATAACTGCCACTTGGTCTATACACAGATTCCTCATGAGCACAATAAATGTTCTGGCATTCCAATTCTTTACAATTTTATCCATAGTTTGTTATGATCCACACCATTGAATGCCTTTGAATAATTGGTAAGGTATGAATAAGCATCTCTCTGGTATTCTCTGCTTTCAGCTAAGATCCACCTGATGTCAACATTGATATCGCTCATTTCATATTCTCTTTTGAATCTGGCTTGAGTTTCTAGCAGCTCCTTGTTGCTGTACTGCTGCAACTGTTTTTAATTATATTCAGTAAAAATTTACTTTCATCTGATATATATAATACTGTTCCATGATTTCCACATTCTACTGGGTTATTTTTCTTTGGGACAAGCACAAATATAGATCTCTTCCAATTAGCTGGCCACTTAGCCATCTTCCACATTTCCTGACATAGATGAATCTGCGTTCGTTTTTTGAAGCATTTCAATTGATATTCAGTCAATTCCAGAAGCATTACTTTTCACTGTAACTTAGACATCTTCCTTCGTATCATTGGTCCTTGATTGTATGTTATCTCTTGACATGATAGACTATAGACCAATTATTTTTGGTACAGTAACTTTGTGTATTGCTTCCATCTTATTTTTATGTTTCCTGGATCATTTAGTTTTGACCCATGTTGTTGTTGAGTGCCACTCAGCCAATTTCAACTCATAGCAAATCTGTACAGGGTTTCCTAGAAGTGGCTGGTGAGTTTGAACCACCGCCCTTGTGGTACAAACCAACTTCGCAGTCCAGCGCATTAACCCACAGCGCCACTTGCAGTGAGTAGTCCTATAGTGCAATCCTTCAGTATTGTAAATCAAGGCTTGAAATTTTTCTTCTGTAATTTCAGCTTCTACAATGCTCATTGTGTTTTTCCCTTTTGGTTTTTTAACTCCAAGTCTTTGCACATTTCATTATAATACTTTGTCTTCTCGAGGAGCCCTTGGGAATTTTCTGTTCATTATCTCTTCCAGTCACTTTATCTTCTCTACATTCAAGAGCAAATTTAAGAATCAGAATTATATCCAATTTGGTTTTATTTCTTTCCTATTTTTATTAATGAACTTTGTTTTTTCATATATGATATTCTAGTCTTTGGTCTTTGGTGTCTAAAGCATCATATCTGTTCTTGAGATGGTTTTTAAATTCATGTGGGATATGTTCAAAGTTATATTTTGGCTCTCCTGCATTTGTTTTAATTTTCTTCAGCTTGATTTTTCATATGAGCAATTGATCAGTTCCACAGTCAGACTCTGGCCTTGTTTTGGCTGCTGATGCTGAACTTCTCCATTATTTCTACTCACAGGTGTAGTCAATTTGATTGCTCTGTATTTCATCTGATGAGGTCCAGGTCTATAGCAGTAATTTGCGTTGTTGGAAAAAGTTATTTGCAATGAATAAGCTGTTGGTGGTGGTGGTGATGGTGTGCCTTGATTTTGGTTCTGACTCATGGCGACCCTGTATAGGGTTTTCAAGGCTGTAAATCTTTACAGGAGCAGAAAGCCTCATCTTTCTAGTGCAGAACGGCTGGTGGTTTCGAACTACTGACCTTAAGGCTGGCAGCCCAACTCATAACCACTACACTACCAGAGCTCCTTGAATAAGCTATTAGTCTTGCAAAATTCCATCATGAGATCTCCAGCTAGGCCATATTTTCTACCTACTGATCCTTACTCTTTGTTTACAACTTTTACATTTCAATCATCAGTAATTATCAACGCATCTTAATTGCTTGTCTGAGCAATTTCAGATTGAAGAAGTTTGTAAAATTTTTTAATTTCACCATAATTGTCATTAGTGGATGCTGCATAAATTTGAATCCTGCAAACTGGTTTTCCTTGTTGTCGTTGTTGTTGAGTGTTGTCATGTGAGTTCTGACTCAGCAACCCTGTATAGTGTTTCCAAGGAGTGGCTGATGGGCTTCAGCCACCAACCTTACAGTTATTAGTCCAGTGCTATGCTACAGCACCATATCAGGTCTTCCTGGATATTATCCTATCATAGATAGCATTGTATTTTAAGATAGAGCTTTAAATGCTCTTTAGATGCTGAATGGGATGCCATTCCTTTTCAGTTTGTTGTTCCCAGAATAGAAAGCCATATAACTACCTGATTCCAAATGACCTATACCTGTCCATTTCCACTCACTAACGCCTAGGGTACTGATCTTTATGCATTCCATTTTATTTTTCATAAATTGCACAATTTTCCTAGATTGGAAACTTCATACATTCCACATCTGATAATTAATCATTGTTTTAAGCTATTGCATCTCATTTTGAGTTGTACCTCATCAGGAAATGAATGTTTCAAAATCTCTGCTACATCAGCATCATTAAGATCAACTCACTTTGAGAAGGCAAGTCCTTTCCAGTTGTATTTTCTGTGCCTTCCAAACTTAGAGGTACTATATCAAGCAATGTTCTATTGCTATTCATAAAGTTTTTTAATAGTTAACCTTTCAGAAGTGGTCTGTCTTTTCTTCTTCCTAGTCTGTCTTAGTCTGGGAGGTCTGCTGAATTCTATCTACCATGGGTGTCCATGTTGGTATGTAAAAAAAGAAGGTAGTATGGTTTCCAACATTACAGCCACACAAAAGGCTTTTACTAGTGTGGCTGTAATGTTGGAACTATGTATTTAAACACCTTCTGGTATTTAGAATATCAGTGGCATAGCTTCCAACATCATAGCAACCACAATATGACAAACTGACATAAAAATAGTAGTTATCATTATCTTTTCTCCATTGACAAGAATGTTGTTTATTGGTCCAGTGGTGAGGATTTTTGTTTTCTTTACATTGAGATGTAATCCATACCAAAGGCTGTGCTCTTTGATCTTAATCAGTAAATATTTTAAGTCCTCTTCACTTTCAGCAAGAAAGGTTAAATCCTACACATATTGCAATGGAGAAAAGAATGAAGTTGTCAAGGACTTCATTCTTCTTGGATCAATTATCAACACTCATGGAAGCAGTAGTCAAGAAATCAAATGACGTATTGCATTAGGCAAATCTGCTGCACAAGACCTTTTTAAGGTGTTGAAGAGCAAAGATTTCAGCTTGAGGATTAAGGTGCGCCTGACCCAAGCCATGGTATTTTCAATAACCTCATATGCATTCGAAAGCTGGACAGCGAATAAGGAAGATCTTAGAAAAATTGCTGCTTTTGAGTTATGGTGTTGGAGGAGAATATCGAAAGTGCCATGAGCTGCCAAAAGAACCAACAGATCTGTGTTGATAGAAGTGCAGCCAGAGTGCTCCTTGGATGACAGTATGGCCAAATTTCGTCTCTCATACTTTGGACATACTGGCAGGAGGAACCAGCCTCTGGGAAAGGATATCATGTTTGGTAAGGTGGAGGATCAGAGAAAAAGAGGAAGACCCCCAGCGAGATGGATTGGCAAAGTGGCAGCATCAATGGGCTCAAGCGTGGCAACAATAGTGAGGTTGGCCCAGGATCAGGCTGTGTTTCGTTCTGCTGTGGATAAGGTCACTATAGGTTGGTACCGACTCGATGGCACCTAACAACAACAACATCATTATCTTAGTATAGTTAAAAAAATACTAAACAAAGAACTCAAGATAGACATTGGAAGCAGCCATTTTTTTAAATTAAGAACAAAAGCAAGCAGCTATAAATAAATCTGAATAATAAAACATGCCATTGATACACCTAGGATTTTGCTACTTAGACTAAAAATTGATAAAATGCATAAATCCCTGTAAAATATAATCAATAATAGAAGAACAGTTTACATCTATTGGCAGGTTCATGTTAAGTAATACACAAATATCATATGTAATTGGAAATTTTATTATATCTACTTTGTTTATCTAAAGAAATTTAGTGCTTTAATTTGACACAGATACTGCAACTTGCAAAGAATATAGATTAGTTCTCAATGTTGATGACCATGGATATAATGTTGCTGAAAAGTTATAGAGCAGAAAATTCTAGCTAACTTTGGTAGGTGAGTCTTTTGGCTACAATCAATATTTGCATACCCTTCATTTGTATACATTTGCACTCACAGAAGTTTTCAAACTGCTTTTCAAATTTAGTATCACTTAATACTAGTAGGTCACAAAATAAATTTTATAATAGTGCATTAAAATATGCTCCAAAATTTAAACAAATACATTGTATAGCAATTCCAGATATGTTGTGTGATACAGTCGTGTCTAGATCTTTGTAACTGAGTGCAGCAGTAAGAATCTAAATAAATTCATTCATCTATTCCCTCTTATGTCTAAGAAGTTGGGTCAAAGTCAAGAGAAGCAGCAATATTGGAGGTGGGAATAATGAGCTCTGGTAATCCTTTCATGAAAATGGGACACAATATTGTTTATCTGGCAGTTTGGCAGAAATTGTGGACAAACTTCCACACATGGGAACAATAACGCATACTTACTTGCTGAATTTCTATATATTGGAAGAACAATGGTTTGGGGCATGAGGACTAATTACAGTTATGGTTTCCAATGGTGTGATCAAGCTAAAGCACATATAAGCACACCTTTTCAATCATTTTACATTACTTAAAAAGTAATCATTCCACTTCAGAAACTGTGAAACAATCCATTTCTGATAGGGCAGGGTTATAAGACAACGTCTCATTAACTTCTATGTCTCCCATTGGCTTGTGAAATCTATTTTCTTTCTTTATCTCTTTTTCTTTCCTTTAGTCAATAAAAGGCATAGCTTAGAATCCATTTTCCAGCTCTCTGATTTGTCTTCCCAAATAGGGGAAAAAAAGATTCATATTCTCTCTTTCAATGCCTTGTGTTATTTAGAAACAAAAAAGAAAACTCAGCACACATTAAAATGGGCATACTCACATAAATATTTATCTAGTGATATTTTACTTAATTTTAATATGTTCACATAGTTAACGTTCAAAAAGTTATAAAAGGAATCTAGTAGAAAATCTTCCTCCTCCCACAGCCTCCTGAGCAGTCTGTTTCTCTGCCTAGAGGCAAGTAACATTTTTAGTTTCTTGTGTATCCTTCTGGACATATGTTAGATATATTGGAATATGTATTTACTCTCTTATCTCTCTTCTCATTCACACATACATTGTGACTGCTTACCAAGAGGCTGGAGGTTCAATCCCACAAGATATGTTCTGAGAGAGGAAGATAAGGTTGTCTGCTCTTATAGATTTACCATCTCAAAAATTGCTATATAGAATCAACTCAATGGAAGTGGGTTTTGGTGTTTTAAACTGCAATTAAATGCATTTTTTACGTGAATTTTAGCATACTTCAGTCTATTGCATTTTCAATTAAAATATCAGAGAAGAAATGATATCAAAGACTTTGCTAATTTTACTTAGTTTTTTCTGGTTTCAATAATAAGATGTGTCTAGAGCCATCTGCACAGTGCTCAGCACATGGTATGTCTTCATTAAATGGTATTTATTATTGTTGTGTTTCTTCATAATAATAATTTTAAAAATAACTTTACATTATTATTAAATGGATATTGAAAATATTCACTGCCTTCCCAGTTTGGATCACAGTGTATTTATGTACATGACTCATACTACAGATTACATATATCCTGAGTTTAGTTCATCTATAATATTCCAACTGGCAATAAAGATGGTGTCTGTTTTTCAAACTGTAGAGAATCTTTTAACTCAATGAAGAAGCAGAGGCACATATGAATTTTATTTATAATTCTAGATTTAATATTATTTTATGCTATTAAACTTTGATTCTCAGAATTCATTTCTTAAACTTCTTGCTGCTTAGTTTTTCACTGGACTATTGAATCCACCTGTAGATTCCTGGGGATCCTGGTGTGGCACTGTAGGATAAACACTGGTTCAAACACATCCTCGACTCCATGGAAACCCTACATGGGGTAGCTATGAGTCAGAACAAACTGTTGTTGTTAGCAAGTGCCATCAAGTTGATTATGACTTGTAACTACCCTAAATTGAGTTTCCAAGGAGCAGTTGGTGGTTTGAACTGTCAACCTTGTGATTTGTAGTCCTATAGTAACACCAGAATTCCAGGAACCGACAAGACAGCAAGTATTTAATAATAGCATATATTACTGATTCTCCAAATCATTATGGCCAACTAGGATCAGCACTAGTCTGCAAACCACAGGTTAACAGTTCAAACTCATGAGCAGCTCCTTGAAAAACCTATACCGAGTCTGTATGAATGGGAACGGACTCAAGAGCACTTAAAAACAACAAGTTCAAAGATCTATAAAGCCTGGGTGATGCACATTTTCATCTGAACATTCCAATGAATACCTTCCTTGATATTTACCAAACAGAATCTAACAATAATAAATTCCAAAACTCTATTTTCCTGCCAGTATTAACTCCGTAACTCCACCAGCCAAGACAGAAATCTCTAAACATCATAGGTATCATTCTCTGTTATCAATCTAACAAATCAACTTTGTTATTAATGACAAAAAACATTACATTCTATTTTTAAACTATTTTCTGTTGCATATATCCACTGTAATTTCTAATAATCTGATGCTTATTTACACTCCAGAATTGCAAACTTCCAATTTATCCTCCAGATTGCTTCCACTATTATTTCCTTCATTTAAATTGCCATCTGAACTTCATTGCCTTTTAGACATGTTTCCTTCTTGTTTCCTTTTACAAGAATGAGCCATTAGGTGCCTCCTTGACCTCCACGTCTAGGCTTACCACATTGCTTTTTGTACTTATACCATATTCTGTCTCAGCTTTATGCCTTTACATTTATTGCCATTCCTTTCTCAGCTGCCTCCCTCATTCCTTACTTGTTACCACTCAGAGTTTATCTATAACATTCTCTTTGATTTTTCATATAGTAAGTTGCTCATTCCTTTCCTTTTCATGAAATCTTTCATTAACCTTCATGCATTTTCAATTTCAAGTTCCTTTTCTGCTTTGTTTGATAATATATGAAGTTATGCCCATATAATGTTAGTATGCTGTTGTTGTTCCAACCCATAGCCACCCTGTACAGGGTTTCTGAGTAGCAGCTGGTGAGCTTGAACCACCGATCTTGCAGTTCAAACAGTTTTGCAGTCAGGAGCATTAACCCACAGTGCCACACCAGGACTCATATATATCTGTACCTATATATGTATATATAGGAGGGGTTGTGTTGTTGTTGTTAAGTGCCATCGAGTCGGGTCCGACCCATAGCGACCCTGTACAGAGTTTCCGAGGGTGTAAATCTTTACGGGAGTAGAAAGCCTCATCTTTCTCCCGCGGAGCAGCTGGTAGTTTCGAACCGCTGACCCTAAGGTTCGCAGCCCGATTCGTAACCACTACGCTACCAGAGCTCCTTAGGAGGGGTAGTGGGATTGAATTACTGACCTTGTGGTTTGAATTCTAGTGCTTATCCTACAGAATCACTGCTCTCCCATACAGGTTCCCTATGAGTCAGAATTTACTCGATGACTGTGGATAATCCTAACATGATATAATTTACTTAAAATTATTACTATTGGAGTGATTCTCTCTATAATATAGAAAATTCAAACCACAAGGTCAGTAGTTCATGCCCACTACCCCTCCTCTAAAGAACAATAAGGTTTTTCGCTCTGGCAAAGACTCGTAGTTGCTGTTAAGTGCTATTAAGTTGGTTCTGACCCATAGCGACCCTATATAGGGTTTCCAAGTCTCAGAAATCCTATACAGGGTTTCTATCAGTTGACACCAACACGAGGACACTTAACAGCAACAAACAACAATAGGGTTTCCAAAGCTGTAAATCTGACAAAAGCAGAAAGCCTCATTGTTCCCTCACAGAGCGGGTGATGGGTCGGAATTTCTGACCTTGAATTTACCAGTGCTTATCCTACAGTTCCACCAGGTTTCCATGGTAGGAGTGTTGTTTCAAAGTCTCTTTTTCCCCCGTGTCTTTTAAATTACCTTTTGCTTTCTTCCTGTATTATGTTCTTGATGTCATCTCACAGCTTTTCTGGTTTTTGTTCATTAGTGTCTAAAGCATCAAATATGTTCTTGAGATGGTCTCTAAATTAGGTGGGATGTGTTCAAGTCATATTTTGGCTCTCATGGACTTGTTTTAATTTTCTTCAGCTTCAGGCTGAACTTTCATATGAGTAGCTGAATGTCGGTTACACAGTCTACCCCTGCCATTGTATTGGTGGATAATATTGAGCTTTTCCACCGTCTCTTTCTACAGATGTAGACAATTTGATTTGATTCCTGCATATGCATTCTGGTCAGGTCCATGTGTATAATCACCTTTTATGTTGAACAACAAGATTGGAAGTTCAAACCCACCAGCTGCTCTTTGGAAGCACTACACAGGTTTACTATGAATCAGAACAAACTCACCGGCATTTAACAACAATATTTCTATTAATACTCGGTTTAAAATTTGTACCATAGTTAGCATATAATTTTGTTAGCATCCTGGTGTGGCACTGTTGAATAAGCACTGGACTGCAATCCACAAGATTCACAGTTCAAACCTACCAGCTGCTCCTTGGAAATGCTATATAAGATCTCTTATGAGTCAGAACCAATTCAATGGCATTTAACAGCACAACAACAAAAACAATGCATGTATTGCACTCCTTGATCTATCAGAATACAAATAGAAGGGAGTTGTAAAGAGAGTTATTCTCATTTTATCCACTTTATGCTATGTTCAAGAGCAAAGATGACAGTCTGAAGACTAAAATAGGCCTGACTCAAGGGATAATGTTTTCAATAGCCTCATATGCATGTTGGATAGTGACTAAATAAGGCCATGGTAGAATTGATGCATTTGAGTTCTGGTGTTGGAGAAGAATATGAAAGGTAACATGGACTGCTAGAAGAACAAATGTGTGTTGGAAAAAGTACACCAGATGCTACTTAGAGGCCAAGATGGCCAACAATAACATGCTATGTTAGTGATACATCTTTTTAAAAAATTTGTCCGATAGTACAATATTAACCCACCTCAAGGCATACATGTTATCATCCTTTATCTGTGAATGCACTAGTTTACACGAAAAGGGGGAATTTATAGATGCAGTCAAGAATCTTGTGAAGAAGCAATTATCCTGAGTTTTCTGGGTGGGCCCAATACAAAGAGGGAGGCTAGACGGTTGATCATACAAAATGTGCCAAAAGGAACAGATCAGAGTAAGAGACAGAGAGAATGAAGGTGCTTCTGATTTTGAAGATGGAGTGAGGGATCACAGCTAAGAAATAAAGTCAACATATAGAAACAGGAATAGAAAAGGAAACCTACATCCTTATAGTCCCCGGAAGGCATGCAGCCCTGCTGATGACTTGATTTTAGGATGTGTGACCTCCAAAACCGTAAAATGATAAATTTGTATTATTTTGCACCTTTAAGGTTGTGATAATTGTTACAATAGCAGTAAGACGCTAATACATGGTCAATACTGGAAATGTTTGGGATGATAAACGTAGGTGGTTTATTAAAGACACAGAAATGAATTCATATGAATTTAACTATTCAATATATTAAGAATGACTAAGAATATACACAATTATACATTTAACTTTATTTTTAAAATTTTATGAGATAAACCATACCTCATTTTACAGCTAAGATTTGTTAGCTTTAATAGCAAAAATATTCACATCTTTCAGGGAAGGCGCTTCATTCAAATCCAGTACTCCTAGTCAAAAGATCCATTGTTTTTCCACTGCATATTTGAGTGACATTTTAGGTCAATATTATCTCTGAATTATCACTCTTTGCTTGGTTATTTTATTATAAAAATAAGTTTTAATTGACCTAACTACACCTTTAGGCATTTTTAGAATAAAATTTTAAAAAATGCTCTATTTAAAAAGTAAAGATAATATAGATATTTGTATGTCTAGAGCAGCATGGAGCAAAAAAAAAATTGAAAATAAAATTATTAACTTGAATTTCCAGTGATGGACTAATAGTTTATTATTGCATAGTATTGCTGCTTTTGTTATGTGTTGTTTACTTGGTTCCAACTCATCACAACCCTGTATAGACTTTCAAATGAGCCACTGGTGTGTCTGAACCGCTGACCTTCCAGTTAACATTCCAGTGTTTAGTCTACAGTACCACACCAGGACTCCCCATTTCATAGTATGTTGATAAGTGCCTTCAAGTTGGCTTTGACTCATAGTGACCGGTAAAGGGTTTCTGAAGAGTGGCTAGTGAGTTTGAAATGCCTATCTTATGGAGTCCTGGTGTGGCTCTGTAGGATAAGTACAGAATGCTAACCACAGGTCTGAGGTTCAAACACACCACCTGTTTCTAGAAAACCGTATACAAATTCGCTATGAGTCAGAACTGACTAGATGGCACTAAACAACAATCTTATGGTTAGCAGCCCAATGCTTATATTACAGTTCCATATTGTTTTTGTTATTATTAAGTGCCATTGAATCAGTTCCAACTCATACCAACCCTGCATAGGGTTTCCATGGAGCAGCTACTGAGCTTGAATCACTGACTTTGTGGTTCAAACTGACCTTGAAGTCTAGCACATTAACCCACAGTGCCATACTAGAGATACTATATAAAATATTGTAATTTTCTGTTGTAGCATTCATATTTCTTATATCATTACTTTGCAAACTTTAGCAAAAAAAAGTTGCAACATCATATATTTTAGTTGCCATCTCATCTCAGATATACACAAATTAAGATATAATCTGATTATACTGTATAATTGCTGATCTTTATAGTTAAATTTTTAGCTTTACAAATAAAAATCTTTTCTTTTTAGCCATTACCTTTTTACAATGCAGTTTCTTTTTAAATAGAGCTCTCCAACTGGAATTATCAAAGAATCACCAAAGGGAAGTCTCAAGATTTCTATTAGTTTTGATTTCTTCTGTTGTGGTTAAATACCTCTCTTCCTGAATCAATATTTACATCTTAAAGTTCCAACAGGATTGGGGAGAGAGATGCACAGTTACACTTCAATGACATTACTCAATGCAAATATAAAACTGGAGTTCTTAGGGGAACTTCAAGTACAGACGCGGCAGGATGCTTATCTTAGCAAAGAGATGCATTTAAGACCTCAGAGGAGTGACTCCAATCACCATGGAAAGCATCCTGATAAGATGTGCCTCTACCTGCTTAAAGCTCTCTACATTCATAGGGTTAGAATGATCACTGAGCAAGGGCTTTGCTAGAAAATGTTTATTGCTGGAAGATAGTGTCTAGTATCACTCAGATTTATGTTAAGCCTATTATGTGTACTGAGTCAGCTTTTTTAAAAGAAAGGAAAAATAAACTAGAACCGGGGAGATTTTATCCATGATTAGCAGAACCTGGGAAACTTCAAGTGGTAACCTCTATTTGTCACATAGAAAACATAGGTCCAATCACATGCTAAGTCTATGTTGTTGTTGTTATGTGCCTGGAGTCGGTTCCAACTCATAGCAACCCTGTAGAGGGTTTCCGAAGTTACAAATCTTTATAGTAGCAGAAAGCCTCATCTTTCTCCCACAGAACAGCTGGTAGTTTCAAACTGTGACCATGAGATTAGCAGCCCAATTTGTAAGCACTACGCTACCAGAACTCCTTAGTCTATAGTTGGTGTTATTGTTGTTAAGTGCCTTTAAGTGAGTTCTAACTCATAGTGACTCTGTATAGTGTTTCCCAGGAGTGACTGGTAAGTTTCAACTACCTACCTTTTGTGTTTAGTAATCCAGTGTTTATTCTACATAAGTGCCACATAAGAATTCCAAAATCTATAATGGTGGTGGTCATGAGCCACCAAGTCGATTTTGACTCATAGTCACCCTGTAGGGTTTCTAAGGCTGTAAATCTTTACTGAAGTAGAAAGCCTTATCTCTGTCCCCTGGAGTGACTGGTAGATTTGAACTACTGACCCTGTGGTTACTAGCCCAGCTCATAATTCACTACACTACGAGGTCTCCTGAAAGTCTACAGCAGTGGTTATCAAATGTTTACATACACAGTTACCTGGATGGCATGTTAAAACACAGAGTGCTGAACTCCATTGCAATTGCTTATCATTCAGTAGGCATGAAGTCCTGGTGTGATGTTCTAGACAAACACTGGACTTCTAACCACAAAGTTGGCAGTTCAAACCCACCAGCCACTCCTTGGAACCCTATACGAGGTCTCTATGAGATGGAACTGACTCAACAACACTTGACAATGACAAACCACCTTTGGACAGTGCCCACTTCAGACGGATGCCCTTCTCCCTAATCTTTACCTGACTAACTTTCACTTCTCTGTACACAGTTCACCTCTTTCAAGAAATCACCTTGGCCCCCATAACTTTCGCCAGCTAGTACTATGGATCAGCGGTGGGATCAATGGTGATTTCTTGAAAAAGGTGAATTGGTGGATTGGTATTACATACACTTGACCCATGCTACTGTGGCATTGTGGGTTAATGCACTGGACTGCAATCTCAGTTTGAACAGTAAGGTTGGTGGTTCAAGCTTACCAGTCACTCCTCAAAAACCCCCATACAGGATCTTTATGGGTTGGAGCCAACTTGATGGCACTTAACAACAACAAACATTTCAGAAGTATTTTATTTCATTGTGTTTGATACCAAAATATTACTCAGAAATAATATGTACCCACAGTATTTAGTGGAGAGACAAATATTATTATTCATACGTCTCAGAAAAGAAGAAAATTTATCAGAAATTGCAACGCCTTTCCTAATACCAAACCAAACTGAGAAATGAAATAAGCTCCAGGTACCCAGGTAAACTGACAGCATATAGTGTTTCCTCTTCTCAAGTGTGTCTCCATTTATTTCATGGTGTATATAACTTCTAAGGCATTTTATCCAATGTTTTCAGTCCTGAAAAAGAGCTAAAGTTAACTTGGATTTATACATATTGGCTCAGTCACGTCTGGATCCTAGTCCTACCACCCACTAATAAGCTGTTCCCTGTCGTGAAGTCAAAATGTAAAGTGTAAAACTCATCAGAAACATGCTCTGCTTCAACAGCAAATCTGAAATAAACAAAATAGTTGTTGTGTTTTTTTTAAAAAAAAAAAAAAAGATTGTAGGAGAACAGAAAGCAATTATATGATTTTAATATAAGAAATACTTACCTGGTAAAACTGTATGTGGTTTACCAAACACATAAGAGACAAGAGAGGAAAACTGTGAAGAGAGGTATGTACACATCTTTGGACTTTGTTTTATTCAGAAATGACATGAGCTTTGACTCCTAAGATTTGTAACAGAAATCTGACTTTTTGAGATCAAGAATTTGAACATATGGGGAAGTATATTTTTGTATATGCTGTGTATTTCTTAATCTAATGTGAGCATGGAGTAAAAATGTTTAATCAATTAATTATTGTATATGTAGTGTGTAGTTTGAACAACATTAATTATACTCAAAACACTAATCTATCTTGAACAAAATTTAATGTTTTCTTTGAGAATCCAAAATTCACTTTAGAATACGCGATGTCTCAGAAACTTCCCTTTTATCTAAATTATAAAATGCAAAAATGTCATGGAGAAAATAATTCAAGTAGGATGGTGCTGGATTGTATTTTTCTCTAGTTGAAATAAATCATTCAGAAGTGTATATTTCTTTTATTTTTTAAAAAAATATCATAAAGTTATATTTATTTTACCAATACTAATAAAATTGAATTTTGAACAGTTTCAAAATCTAAGGATGCCATTTAGACTTTTGTGAGCCGTACAAATATGAAAACAGTGTCATTCCGTTAATAATGATGATGATGATTAAATTGTCAATTTTTTACATTAATGTTAACACAATATCCAGTTTCATAGTGTTTATTTTAATGACCATCTTTTGTTTTTGTTTTTCTCAGCATTTCTTATCAGATTGGAATACACTGACAAGAATAATAGCCAACTTTCTATCCAAGTTTAGTATAGTGATTTAGTGGAAAGTTTGAGAGTACTTCTTTATTCTTTGAGGACTTATAAATTTTCTTCCTTTAACAGGGTGCAGTCTTACCATGCTTCTATCATTCTCTACTAGTGGAAATTTTAAGTTTTCCTTCCCTGACAGGTTTCAGCATTACTTAGGTTCTGGCTTTCATTTTTTTTTTTTTTTCTGTTTTTTCTGTTTTTTAATTTCTACTGGTGAGTAAATTGAATGTTTCATTTAAATGATGTGGAGGTGAGTAAATAATTTTGGTCATCTATTTTGACATTATTACATCTAAGAAATATAATAAAATATTTAAAGCAAGTAAGAAGGGTGTGTGAACCCACAGGATAAGAGTACGGAGCTGAGTAAACATAAAGTCAACCTTGAAGACATCTGGACATGTTTGATGTTTGTGTTTGGTGTAAACCAAACACAAATAAAAAATAAACAAACAAAAACAAGCAAGCAAAATAAACACAAGCACTATAGAAGTTTTACCTAAGTATTTCTAGCCTGAAGAGGAATGAAAAATAAAACCAAATTAATTCTCCAAGAGCACTGCTTTTCTTCTTTGAGGCCCCTGGGATTTATTATATACCAGAATTAATTCAACCTGTGCTTTAAAAGTGGCTCCAAATCATCTACCTGTATCATTCCCAAGTCTAGTCTGAATATGATTGAATCGAAGATATCAAAGGTCATTGGAGTAAAGGACAATAATAGCTCTATGTTAATGTTGATAATGAGCCATATAACGAACTAGACTTCATTTTGGAGATCTTCAGTGACCAAAAAAAGAATTGCAAATGAGGTGGAAATTTAGAGAAGATTAGTCAGGGGTAAAGAGAAAAGACTATTTTAAAAGGTAAAATTTCAGGTTGGTTGCAATTTAGTATAATGAGATTCTACTGCTAAGTGAAAATCTATTAAATGACAGAAATAATTTATATAGTGAGAAATTCTATGAGATGAGACAGCAAAGTCCATATATCTAGAAGAGATATTCTATACTTGCTCAGTTCCTGAAAACCACAAAGAATCTGTTTCATCCACTGGTCCATTTTGATCAATTCAACTAATACCATACATCAAATAACCTAAATGCTTTTTTACTTGAGTTAACTTAATTTATTGCCAATATTTTGAATTTTTGCCGAGAAAATAAATGAATATCTTTTATTATTTAAATATGTAAGTCAAAAATATATTGCTGCTAGGTTCTAATTCATAGATGCACAGATTTATACCAAACAAATAGTGTGTAACATGTCTCTTCAATTAGTAGATACTACTTCTTTCAGTAATATGCTTTGCTTAGTCTGTTTAGGGTGACTACAAAATAAAATAAGTAACATCAAAGCAGCAGATTCTAAAATTGGTCAGTTAAATTCAAGGCAGAGAGGTCAGCTCAGAAGGCTATGTATGGCAACTGTGTTTAGGTACTCCAAAAGGGCAATCTTGATAAAAATTTCTATAAGAATATAGAATAATCACAGGGGTTTATTATGAAAAGGTTTTAAGAAAATGGAAAACTAAATTGATGAGAAAAATGGTGAGGAAAGTTGCATCAAGAAATGTTTTTTTGCCATCACAATGCAAGGGCTGTCCTATGATAATTTAATTGAAAAACCTTACCGTATCCACCCAACAGCCTTTTCAGGTGTCTTTTTATTCTCAAAATTCAAAGATCATTGGGAGGAACCAAAATTTGAGTCCCTTGGGGATACCCAAACTGTCATTTTGAAATATGATATAGCAAATAATTCTTTGGGAAAGGGTTAGAGAAACGGAAACACTTCCTTTGGGAGTATATAGACTTAGATGGAGGATATGTGAAGAAGCAATAGCTTCACATTTTGATGGTTTTATTTAATTAAGATAAGTTGTTGGATAAGCACTGTACTGCTAACCCCAGGCTCAGTGGTTCATCCTCAGAAATCCCATACAGGGTCACTATGAGTTGGAACCAACTCAATGGCACTTGGCAACAATAACAAATGTATGTAAACAAAGTATGTACCAATACTCTCAGACATATACTTGCATCCACCAACAATTTGCTGTTTGTCATATTATGGCTTTTGTGTTGCTATGATGCTAGAAGCTATACCACTGATATTGCAAATACTAGCAGGGTCACCTATGGTGGACAAGTTTCAAGGAAGCTTCCGGACTTAGACAAGGAAGAAAGACACATGTATATATTCCCCAAAATTAGTTGTCCTTCAGGGTTTCTTTGGGCATGTTATAAAGAGGAATAAATCAGTAAAAACTAAATACCATATTTGGTAAAACAGAGGGCCTACATTGATGGGATAATATACTCATACAATCTGACAACTATAGAATGATACAGGATTTGGCAAAGTTTTGTTCTATTGTACGTAAGAGTGTCATGAGTCATTGTCAGCTCCAGACAGGTATCAGCAGTGACAGTGATAGGCAAAGAGAGAGAAAAGAAGAAAAAGGGAGAAATAAACCAGACAGGTACAACAATAATTTATCTATGCAGTTAAAAAATAAATAAATAAAAATGCCTTTAACGCCAAAAAAGTCTCTGATAAAAAGGTAAACCAGGTGCCATCAAGTTGATTTCCACTCATGGCACCATGCTCATGTAAGGGTAAAATAATGCTCCATGGGGTTTTTTAAAGATAAGTTTTTGGAAGCAGGTTGAAAGGCCTTTCTACTGAGGTACCTTTGAGTGAATCTGAATTTCCAACTTTATGATTAGCAGCTGATTACTGTAATCATTTGTACCACTCAGGTAACTCTGATAGAAAGCTATTTTTCCACTAAATGACAATGCTGTCTTCCATTGCTATGAGGACAGACCTAATCCTACCAGCTATCATCTTCAACAAAGTTTTCATCCACTCTGAACCTCAGTTATTGATTGCTGAAATTGGGACAACAGAACTATTCTCACAGAGTTTGCTAGAGGAATACATGAGTTTACTTGTTGTTGTTGTCAGGTGCCATCGAGTCGGAACCGACTCATATTGACCCCATGCACAGCAGAATGAAACAATGTCCCATCCTGGGCCAACCTCACTACCGCTGCCACACTTGATGCCATCAACGAGGCCACCTGGCTGATCTATCTCATTGGGGGTCTTCCTCTTTTTCTCTGACCCTCCATCTTACCCAGCATGACATCCTTCTCCAACGACTGTTCTCTCCAGACAATGTGTCCAAAGTATGAGAGATGAAGCTTAGCCATCTTGGCCTCCAAGGAGCACTCTGGCTGTACTTCTTCCAAAACAGATCTATTGGTTCTTTGGGCAGTCCATGGCACTTTCAGTATTGTCCTCCAACACCACAACTCAAAGGCATCAATTCTTCTACGATCTTCCTTACACACCATCCAGCTTTCACATCCATATGAGGTTATTGAAAATACCATGGCTTGGGTCAGGCGCACCTTAGTCCTCAAGCTGACATCTCTGCTCTTCAATACTTTAAAAAGTTCCTGTGCAGCAGATTTGCCCAATGCAATACGTCATCTGATCTCTTGACTGCTGCTTCCATGAGTGTTGACAGTTGACCCAAGAAGAATGAAGTCCTTGACAACTTCAATCTCTTCTCCATTGATAAGAATGCTGTTTATTGGTCCAGTGGTGAGGATTTTTGTTTTAACATTGAGATGTAATCCATATCGAAGGCTGTGCTCTGTGATCTTCAGAAGTATATGGTTCAAGTCTTCTTCACTTTCAGCAAGCAAGGTTGTATCATCAGCATATCTCAGGTTGTTAATGAGTCTTCCACCAATCCTGACGCCACATTTTTCTTCATAGAACCCAGCTTCTCGTATTATTTGCTCAGCATACAAATTAAACAAGTATGGTGAAAGAACACAACCCTGTCTCACACCTTTCCCAATTTTAAAGCATTCAGTGTTCCCATGCTCTGTTTGAACAATTGCCTCTTGGTCCAGGTACAGATTTCTCAGAAGTACAATTAAGTGTTCTGGAATACTCATACTTCTCAATATTGTCCATAGTTTCTCATGATCCACACAATCGAAAGCCTTCGTGTAGTCAATAAAGCATAGGTAAACATCCTTCTGGTATTCTCTGCTTTCAGCCAAGATCCATCGGGCATCTGCAATGATATCTCTCGTTCCACGGCCTCTTCTGAATCCAGCTTGAACCTCTGGAAGTTCTCTGTCAATGTATGATTGTAGTCATTTCTGTATTACCTTTAGCAAAACTTTACTCGCTTGAGATATCAAAGAGATTGTCCGATGATTTCCACATTCTGTTGGGTCACATCTCTTTGGAATGGGCACAAATATTGATCTCTTCCAATCAGTCGGCCAGATAGTTGTCTTCCAAATTTCCTGGAAGACATGAGTGAGTGCCTCTTGTGCCGCCTCACTTTCTTGAAAGATTTCAATTTTTATTCCATCAATTCCTGGTGCCTTGTTCTTTGCCACTTCTTTCAATGCATTTTGGACTTCCTCCCTGAGTATCATTGGCTCTTGTTCATATTGTACCTCTTGAAATGGTTGAACATTAACCATTTCCTTTTGATACAATGACTCTGTGTATTCCTTCCATCTTTTCTTGATGCCCTCTGCATCATTCAATAATTTGCCCAGTGAATCTTTCAATAACGAAAGTCGAGGCTTGAATTTTTTTCTTCAGTTTCCCCAGCTTAAGAAATGCTGACTGTGTTCTTCCCTTTTGGTTTTCCAACTCTAAATCTTTGCATAGTTTATTATAATATTTGGTTTTATCTTCTCGAGCTGATCTCTGAAATTTTCTGTTCAGCACTTGGACCTCTTCAATTCTTCCATTTGCTTTAGCTTCTCTATGCTGGAGTGCAAGTTTCAGAGTCTCCTCTGACATCCATTTTGACCTTTTCCTCCTTTCTTGTCTTCTTAATGACTTTTCACTCTCTTCATGTATGATGTTCTTGATGTCATCCCACAACTCTTCAGGTTTTACTTAGATTATGTCATATTAGGGAATTGTTGTTGTTATTAAGTACCGTGGAGTCAGTCCCGACTCATAGTGATCCCTGCACAGGGTTTCTGAGGCTGCAAATCTTTATGGGAGCAGAAAGCCTCATCTTTCTCCCATGGAATAGCTGGTAGATTCAAACTGCCGAACTTGAGGTTAGCAGCCCGATTCGTAACCACTACACTACCAGAGCTTCCTATATTAGGAAATTCGAGATTGGGAAATTGATCATTTAGGGGAAATTGTTGATATTCATCAATAAACTATATCACTAACATGCCTTTCAAAAATTCTAGCCCTTTTTGTCATTAACAAATAAGGAAACTAAAGATGAGAAAGTGTAATGAGTTATTAAGGTTATAGACTTTACTAGAAACTGGTGATGCTAGAATCCAGTATTCCTGGTGTGGCACTGTATGATTAAGCACTGGATGGCAAAACACAAAACCAGCAGTTCACACCCACCAGCAGGTCCTTGAAATCCTAATACAGGTTGCTATGAATTGGACCTGATTTGATGGCACTTAACAAGAACAATAAATATGTCCTTAATAACTTTCTATAATAATTCTAATAAGTGAATGGCATGAAATGTATTACATACATTTAAATATCCTATAAATGTTCAGTATTCACATTCACACATACTCAGCAACATTTGTAAAAAATAATATTTTATTATGTTTCTGGTGAAAATTTCACAGCAAATTAGGTTCCCATTGAACAATTGCTACACAATTTGTTCAAAGACATTGGTAACATGCTTACACACTCTCACTGATTCCCTTCTGGATGTTTCATCTCAACTTACAATCAATGTTTAAATAGAACAAAGTTAATAGGCAGCGCTTGAAAAAAATGCCCAATTGTTATTTTTTTGGACACTGGGATTTGGGGGCACTGCAGATTTTTCCCTTATCAGTCTTCAGTATTCTTTGTTCTGATTTAACAGGCTAATATGAGTTCAATACACAAATTTAGGCTTACATTTTGAGTCATGAACAGAAAATAATTGTAGCAATATCTTCTGTCAGTTTTATGAAGAAAATTGAATTCTAGTATGTTGTATCATGTGGTAGATTTCAAATATAAGCTATAGAAGATAATAATATTTTTTACTTATTGATATAACTATCTGGTCCAGACCAAGATATGGTAGTACTTATTGTACAATATACATAGCTAAAAGGAATTATGTAGTGCACATTCTTGATAATTTGTCTTATGTATTTTTAATAATTAAATGCCAACAACTACATCTAAATAATAATAGACATTACATATTATATTTTGGGGTGTTCACTTATATAACATTTGTAGTTGTTGTCAGGTACCATCGAGTCAGAACCAACTCATAGCGACCCCATGCACAGCAGAACGAAACAATGTCCGATCCTGGGCCAACCTCACTACCGCCGTCACACTTGACGCCATCAGTGATGCCACCTAGCTGATCCATTTCATTGGGGGTCTTCCTCTTTTTCTCTGACCCTCCATCTTACCCAGCATGACATCATTCTCCAGCGACTGTTCTCTCCTGACAATATGTCCAAAATATGAGAGATGAAGCTTAGCCATCCTGGCTGGCCTCCAAGGAGCACTCTGGCTGCACTTATCCAAAATAGATCTATTGGTTCTTTTGGCAGTCCATGGCACTTTTAGTATTGTCCTCCAACACCACAACTCAAAGACATCA
>NW_006408533.1:10141715-10146293 GCF_000296735.1 Chrysochloris asiatica | reverse complement strand
ATCAAGACACTCAGCTGTTCCAGGAGCCACCATCTTGGGAGAGAACATCTTGATTTATTGTATTAAGATTGATAGTATCAGGAGAGAACATCTTGATTGTATCTTGATTGTATCAGGATTGACATCGAAATTTAAAGTGACAGTATCAACATAAAACCAAACGGTCACCACTCGTCTCTCTGTCGTGCTGTGGTGGGTTGAGTTGCTGTGATTCTGAGGGCTATGCCATCAGTATTTAAAATAACTGGCAGGGTCACCCATGGTGGACAGATTTCAGATGAGCTTCCAGACAAAGACAGACTAGGAAGAAAGAGTGACAAACTACTTCCGAATCACTAGTCACTGAAAACTCTATGAATAGTAGAGAAACATTGTCAGATATAACATTTAATTACTTACTAATATTTCAAATTTATAATTCATAAATATACATTGCATTAAAATGACCGATGATACATGTAAACAAATGAAAATGTTTCAGTTGTAAATTAATGGTGATTAATTATTTTATTTGAGCTGGAATTTTGTTTTCTTTCCTAGTTTTAATAACAAACTCTCCTGGACTTCCCAAGTGAGGTAGTTAGAAATAGTATATTACAAGTATAAAACTCAGAGATCGTTGTCAATAATGAACTTAGTTAAAGAAACATACCCAGTTCTCATGGTTAGCAATTTAGAACGAAGAGGAAATGAGTGATTATATTATCTTGAAATTCTCACCATGAGTCTGAGTCTTTTGAAGTCTTGCTAGAATATCACTAGCTGTATGGATTCCTTGTGGGCCCTACTTACTGAAATAATCAACAACAATTTTTTAAAACGCCATTTCCTGTAACAGAGTCTTGTTTGGTCTGAACTTGAGAAATATTTCTTTTTTAAATCAACTTTTTAGTGTAATTGTATTAAGCTGTTTCTACATATTTATCAGTAATGAGAAAACAAAATGACCACTACTCCTCATTCAGCAGTCCTGGTCTGGCACTCTAACGTAAGCACTGGACTGCTAAACACAAGGTCAGCAGTTCAAACGCACCAGTTGATACTTGGAAACCCTATACAGTGTTGCTATGAGTCAGAACCAACTAGATGACACTTAGCAACAACACATACCATAAAATGGAGTCCTGAACCATCCACCTTGATGTTAGCAGTCCAGTGCTTATCCTATAGTGTCATACCAGGACACCCAAAGTACTATGGTGGTGGTGGTTATATTCTGTGGAGTTGATTCCCACTCACAGCGACCCTGTACAGGGTTTCCGAGGCTATAAATCTTTACGGGAGCTGAAAGCCTCATCTTTCTCCTGCGGAACAGCTGGTAGTTTCAAACTGCTAACCTTAAGGTTCACAGCCCAATTCGTAACCACTATAAATAGTCAAAATTAAATTATTTCATTGATTATTTCTGTGAAAAATGTAAAGAATGTATGCTTAATAATACATTCATATTCTGTGTTGTCATTAGTCATTAGAAAGTGTGACCATCACATAAATCTACTGCATAAGCTCATAACCTTGTTCAATAAGGGATCATGTAAAAAAGTCTGTCAAAAATAAAACACAAGATAACATCCAATTGTAGTTAGAATGTATTTCTAATTTAGTGAATAAATCTTTCTCAAATGCTCCAACATTAAGCTCTTTATACTTGAAGTGGCCTCCTCTAATTATGCTTTCATTAGCTTTGAATTTATAACATAAACAAATCTATCAGATCAAAAAGGGGTTATTAGAGAATCAGCTGTGAAGACATAATCTGTAAGCACAATAAGTAAACTCAGTAAGTAGTTCAGAACTTACTTGTTGAAATGGTATTTACTAACAATGCATAATATTGGGAAGAGAAAAGTGTATACGATTTTATATGTTGTATAGTTCTATTATTCATTAAAGACTTTTGTCTAAAGTTCCAAAGAAAATCAGTGATCTGTTTCTGTGAGGGGACAGCAGAGGGCAGTAGGTATCATTGAACAATGATTGAAGAAAGATCAAATTGTCTTTATCAAGGGTCTCCTTCCAAACTCTTAAAAACAAACCTGTTACCAACAAAATCACTTTGTTGTTTCTTTATTAGAGTTTTTATTCACCTGCCTTGGAAATGAGGTGGTATAAAATGTAAGCTATTAAAAAAATAACACAAAACAAAAACCCAGCAAATTCTAAATCTTAATTTTGCCCCAGAAATTATTAGCTGAGTGACTTGAGTTTAAAACAGGAGAAATATAAAAGTTCCATAATGAAACAACAACAACAAAAGTTTATTCGGATTTTTTGGTCCAAGAAGATAAATTTGATATAGGTGACCTATCACCTGGTTCCCCATGCAGTTTCGAAAGATATTTATTAATGAATTTTTGTTTTTCTTTAAATTTTAGATGAAAACAACATTAAGAATATAGAATCCTATAATGCCAAGGCTTTTTTTAAAAAGTCACTAAAATATTAAAAATAACGTAATGTGTTGTAATTTTGAAAATGCTTCAATCAGTGTTTTTGCTTTGTTTTGTTGACTGAAGCCCATTTAAAATAAATCCCTCTCAAACTCTTCTTATCACAGTGGTTACTGCCGCATAATGGTAGCTGATTATATGATAGAGGTGCACAATAATAATTTGCAGTCTGTCATGTGTGAAATCTTGCACTGAAGCAGAGAAACCCAGGCTGCTAAAGTATGCTCTATATCATTGCATTGAATGTAATAGCACAGATTGCATAACAGTGTATAATAAAAACACTGTGTTTCTTCTATGATTAGAAATTTGATTACTGTAAATTATCATTCTGCCCAGTATTTTAATTTAAAAAAAATAAGCTTAACTGGAACTTTATATATTAATTAAAATGATCAACCACAAATGCAGAGATTCCATTAGAAAGAACAAACAAACTTTGATATAACTGTGGTTATTTTTTACATGCTGAAGAAGATGTGAGTAAATGCCATGTTCAATTCCATCCATTAGCCTACTGTTTTTGATTCTGTAATGAATATGGGAAAATGCAGGTGTTGAGTTCACAAGCGAGACTGGCCTCAATACTCATATGAGGAACAACATTTTCATGACTCTTATCTCCCAATAAACCAGAAAGTTCAGGTTTTTCTGCATGACTGTCATGTAATATTGAAGTATTTCATCTGAATATTATAATTAAAAAAATCCCACTGTATTCATACTGTATTTGTAATGTCACAACTTTTACAAATAAGAAGTTCTATGCTGTTGATGAAATTAGTTAATTGCTTCAGTCTATATAAGTTTCTGTAGATGTATCCAATAATCAAAAATATTGTCATATCCCTGATTTCAAAAAGAAATTATAATATGTATATATATGTGTTTGTGTGTGTGAGAGAGAGAGAAATTTAATCTATGTTGTATGTTTGGAACTAAAGTATAGCTAGATGTGATCTACAAAATATGAGGTATTAATTTAGCAAAGGTGAAAGGCTGGCTATTTGAGAATAGACTGTATAGAATAAGAAGATAGTAGTATGGTTAACTGATATCATTTTAAGCTGTATAAAATAAAAATGGTTGGTAGGACTGTCTGGCAAAAATAATTGTCTTGGATGTCAAGATAAAGCAAACAAGAAAGGTAATGTATAGCGATTCATAGGCAACAACTTATATTTTATCAATACTGAACACTTTCAATCTAAAAAATATTGGAAAAATGTAAGTTATAAGAAATATAAAAATTGATTAATAGTTCATATTACAGAGTTTTTAAAAAAAGCTTTATCAATCCAGAAGTTTATGGTAGTATCACATTTCTTAACTGGGACTCAGCTCTATCCTAAATAAGCTACAGTTAAGATAGTTTTCTAGGAAATAATAATAAGAAGCTCTGATAGCATAGTGGTTACAAGTTGGGCTACTAACCTCAAGGTCAGGAGTACAAAACTACCAGCTGTTTCATGGGAGAAAGTCAAGATTTTTTCCTCCCATAAAGATTTACAGCCTTGGAAACCCTATTCAGGATTGCTATGAGTTGGAAACAACTCCACAGCACACTACCACTACCACCAATAAGAATATTATAAAGATGGACCTCACCACATGAAATACACAGGATCCAAAATGACAAAAACCTGTGAGAAGAAATGATGGAGAAGCTCAAAATCATCAGCCAAAACAAGGCCAGGGGCTAATTGTAGAAGAGACAATTCATTGCTCTGATTTGGTACTGTGGTATAAGTGGACTGTTAACCACAAGGTTGGCATTTCAAATCCACTGTTGCTCCTTGTTGTTGTTGTTGTTAGGTGCCATAAAGTCTGTACTGACCCATAGCGACCTTATGCACAGCAGATTGAAACACTGCCCGATCCTGAGCCAACCTCACTATTGTTGCCATGGTTGAGTCCATCAAAGTTGCCACTTGGCCAATCCATCTAGTTGGGGGTCTTCCTCTTTTTCTCTGACCTTCCACCTTACCAAACATGATATACTTCTTCAGCGATTGCTCCCTCCTGACAATATGTGCAAACTATGAGAGACAAAGTTTGACCACCTTGGCCTTCAAAAAGCACTCTGGCTGTACTTCTTCCAAAATGGATCTATTGGTTCTTTTGGCAG
>NW_006408533.1:10138838-10140251 GCF_000296735.1 Chrysochloris asiatica | reverse complement strand
TTCTTTTTTGTCTTCTCAATGACTTTTTGCTTTCTTCTTGTATGATGTTCTTGATGTCATCTCACAACTCTTCTGGTCTTCAGTCTTTAGTGTTTAATGTATCAAATCTGTCCTTCAGATAATCTCTAAATTCAGGTGGGATATATTCAAAGTCATATTTTGGCTCTCGTTGACTTATTTTCATTTTCTTCATCTTCAGTTGGAATTTGCATATGAGTAGTTGATGATCTGTTCCACAGTCTGCCCCTGGCATTGTTTTGACTGATGATATGGAGCTTTTCCATCTTTTCTTTCTGCAGATGTAGTCAATTTGATTTCTATGCATTCCATCTGGCAAGGGCCATGTTATGCTGTCTAAAGAAGGTATTTGAAATTAACAAATCATTCGTTTTGCAAAATTCTATCATGTGTTCTCCAGTATCATTTCCACCATGAAGGCTATATTTTCCAACTACTGATTCTTCCTCTTTGCTCCCAACCTTTGCATTCCAATCACCAGTAATGATCAATACATCTTGATTGCATGTTTGATCAATTTCATATTGAAGAAGTTGGTAGAATTCTTCTATTTCATCCTTACTGGCTTTAGTGGTTGGTACATTAATTTGAATAATAGTTGTATTAACTGGATGTTAGAAGACAGGAAAAAAATAAAAGACCAAAATGGATGTTAGCAGAGACTCTGAAACTTGATCTTCAATGTAGAACAGCTAAAGTGAATGGAAGAAATGATGATATAACAGAGCAGAACAGAAAATTTCAAAGCATAGCTTGAAAAGGTGTTATAATAAAATGTACTAATCCCAAGAGTTAGAAAATAAATGGGAAGAACACACTAAGCATTTCTCAAGGTAAACTAGCTAAAGACAATTCAAGTCTCAAGATGCATTTTTAAATGATCCTATGGGCAAAATATTGAATGACACTTCAAAAGAGATCGAAGGAATACAGTCACTGCACAAAAAAATAACTGGTCAATATTCAATCCTTTCAAGAGGTAGCATATGAGTAAGAACCAATGGTATTATGTTGTTACTGTTAATTGTGTTGAGTCAATTCCAACCCATAGCAACCCTGTATAGGGTTTCCAAGGAGCATCTGGTAAGCTTGAACCACTGACCTTACAGTGCAAATAACTTTTTTAGTCTGACACATTAGCTCACAGAGCCACACCAGGACTCCAATGGTATTATGTTGTTGTTGTTAAGTGCCGTCAAGTTGATTCTGACCCTTAGCGACCCTGTATAGGGTTTCTGAGGATCAGCTGGTGAGCTTGAACCACTGACCTTACAGTGAAAATAACTTTTTTAATCTGACACATTAGCTCACAGAGCCACACCAGGATTCCAATGGTATTATTGTTGTTGTTATGTGCCGTGGAGTCAGTTCCGACTCATAGCGACCCTGTACAGG
>NW_006408533.1:10133605-10138738 GCF_000296735.1 Chrysochloris asiatica | reverse complement strand
CTTTACGGGAGCAGAAAGCCTCATCTTTCTCCTGCAGAACAGCTGGTAGTTTCGAACTGCTGACCTTGTGGTTCACAGCCCGATTCGTAACCACTGCGCTACCAGAGCTCCTTAATAGCATTGGCTAAAATTAGGCTCAAAGAATTGATGAAATACCAGTAGAAATGCTCCAACAAACTGAAGCAACACAGGATACATTCAATAGTCCATGTCAAGAAATTTGGAAGACATCTGGCCAACAGATTGGAAGAGATCCATATTTGTGTCCATGCAAAGAAAAGTGAACCAATAGGATGTAGACATTATCTAACAATATGATTAATATCACATGCAAATAAAATTTTTTGTGATGATAATTCAAAAATGGTTGATGATAATTCAAAAATGATAATTCAAAAGGGAGAGATGCCAGAAATTCAAGCCAGATTCAGAAAAGGATATAAAACAAAGGATATCATTGCCGGTGTCAGATGAATTTTGATTTAAATTAGAGAATACCAGAAAGACATATATTTGTACTTCACTTACTATCAAAAAACATTCAATTGTTCAGATCATAACAAACTATGGATAACATTGTACATAATGGGAATGTCAGAAAAGTTAAATAGGCTCATATGGAATCTGTATATAAGCCAAGAGGCAGTCATTCAAACAGAACAAGGGTATACTGTATGGCTTAAAATCAGGTAACCTGTCATCAGGGCTGAATTCTTTTACTATGTTTATTCAATCTGTATGCTGAGCAAACAATCCAAGAAGGTGGACTATATGAAGAAAAATGTGTCATCAAAATTGTAGGAATGTTCTTTAACAATCTGTGATATTCAGATGACACAACCTTGCTTGCTGGAAGGGAAGAGGACTTAAAATAATGATGAAGTCCTTCAGTATAGATTAAACTAAATGCAAAGAAAACAAAAATCCTCACACCAGTACAAATAAACAACATCATGGTAAATGGTGAAACAATTGAAATTGTCAGGGATTTCATTTTACTTGGATCCACAATCAGTAATCATGGTAGTAATTAAAAATCAATTATAGCATCATGCTATCTGGGTTTAAAATCTGTATCTGTCACTTAATTAGCCATGTTACTGTAAGCAAGTTATTAAAGCATTCTATATTTTAATTTTCTCATCTGTAAGATGGGTGTAATGACAAACTCTACCTCTCTCTTTGTTTTAAGAAAATAGCATAGACAAGTGACCAAATAAAGTCTGGTGTTTGTATGTACATACCTAAAAGTAACTATAAGTTTACATGTATTGTGAGTTTATTTCTTATGAGTAAATTTTATTGCTGCTAGAGAACTAACAAATCTGTCTTAGAAGATATAAAGCAGAATGTTCCTTAAAAGTAAGGATGGCAAGACTTCATCTCATATTGGAAATTTATCAAGAGGAACCAATCCGTGGAGTAGGATATCATGATTGGAAAAGTAGAGAGTCAGCAAAAAAGAGGAAGATCCTCAAGATGCATTGACACAGTAATTGCAACAATGGGCTCAAATGTATCAATGACTGTGAGGATGGCACAGGACTGGGAAATATTTCATTCAATTGCACACAGGGAACCAATTCGATCGCACCTTACAAGAAGAAAAACAAAGATGCAATATCAGTAAACTTTACATTTGTCATACATCACTTTTTAAAATCATTAAAATTTTTGCTAACTATAAAACTTTAAATTCAATTCTGCAGCTTTCTTTTCAAACATCCAATCCTCACCATGTACCAGATGAAATAAATTGCAAGACCATGCAACATTGCATAAAATTAAGCCTCATTATAAAGAGTAGCCTGTTTGAGGGAATGAAGCAAGGATGGGGATTAGGTTTGATTATCAAAGCTTTAAATCACTACAAAGAGAATAAAAATAATTTAAAAGATGAAGTTTATGTAGTGCTTCTATGATCAGTTTGAATTTCTGACCTTATGGTTCAAGCCAACCTTTTGGTCTAGTACTTATCCTACAAATTCACCAACTGCTCCTTTGAGACCCAATACAAGGTCAATATGAGTTAAAATCAACCTGAAAGCACTTAACAATAACACCATATACTCTTTGAAATGAGAAGTGGTGTTGATGACCAAGTTGATTATTTTCTGTTGCTCTAGCCTGGTTCAACATTAAATATTGTTTCCCCTGAGTAAATAGTCTCATTAGAAGGCATTACACTCCTACATAAACCAGTTGAAAATTTCTAATTTATTCTGCTATAGTAGTTACTAGAGTTATTATGGAGCACTGGTTTAGCACTGTAGGATATGCACTGGAATGCCAGGTTGGTTTGAACTGCAAGGTCAGCAGGTCAAATCTACTAGCTGTTCCTCAGGAAACTATATACAGGGTCCCTATGAGTCAGAACCAACTTGACATCACTAAAACAACAACAGTAGTTATTATGTACTTCTGGTTTGGTTTTATAGGATTAGTTTCTGGACTGTGAACCACAAGGTCGGCAGTTCAAACCCACCAGCTGCTCCTTGGAAACCCTATATAGGGTCACTATGAGTTGGAACTGACTTGACGGCACTTAACAACAACATTGCTATTGTATTTAGTTTCCAATAACTTTTCTCAATATTAAATAAAATATACATCTGTAAATTTGTATTCCTTATAATTAGGCAAAGAAACTCTGGTTGTGTAATATTAAGTCACTTGACTACTAACTGAAAAGTTGATGGTTCAAACCCACCAATTTTTCCATGGGAAAAAAGACCTGGCAAATGCTCTGATAAAGATTTGTTGTTGTTGTTATGTGCCATGGAGTCGGTTCTGACTCATAGCGACCCTGTACAGGATATCTGAGGTTATAAATCTTTACGGGAGCAGAAAGCCTCATTCTTCTCCTGCAGAACAGCTGTTAGTTTCAAACTCCTGATCCTGAGGTTAGGAGCCCGATTCGTAACCACTATGCTACCAGAGATCCTTCTTGTAAAGATTACGGCCTAGGGAACCCTAAGGGGCTGTTCTACTTCCTTTTATATGATCATTATGAGTTGGATTCTACTCAGTAACCCACAACAACACCCACAACAACACCAACATCATTAAGTAACTATAAGCAACTTACATGTGTATATGTAGAACTTAAAATTACAAGTTATTTTAAGTAACCAACAATCTAACATTTATAGAAATTTTGTGTCTAAAACTCCTTGACACTATGAGAGTGACCAAAATAAAAGATAGTGTCTTTGTGCACAAAGAACAGGAGAAAATAAGTGAAGTCCAATTAGGAGCTAAAATGTGAAAGATTGATATTAAGAGCAATGGAATGCAGAGAATGATGAGCTCACTGTGGCCTGTAACTCCCTAGAAGGGGTCAGAAGTGAATCTTCAGGAAGAAGAAAGAAATTGAAAGGTATGAGCCATAGTGCGATTTAAAGGAATCTGGACAAAAAGACTGAAATAATCCCTTTATGTAAAAACCCACAAGTTTGTAGTTCTTTAGGTTACTCGTAAGATTAGATACTAGAAGATGACCTGAGCAAGCCCTGGAGAAATCACTGGGGATCAGTACAGAGAAAGAGAGCCAAATTTGGAAGGAAATAAAAAAGGCTGTCAAGTCAAGAGATGAATTCTCTGTGTTGATACAGAAAGTGAGAGTTAAGAAAAAGCCAACCACTGACTTCAAACTGAGTTTTAAACTTTTAATGTGTGGAAACAGAGAAGACATATTTTTTAAGTCAAAATTACACTTAAAGGAAGAAAATAAATTACATTAATGAATGCAAACTAGTCCCTGGATTGCACAAATGATTAATTCCTTGATTACTGGCTGAAAGTCTGGTTGTTGGAAACCACCCGAAGGAACCTCAGAAAATTTGCTTCTGAAAGGTCTAATGATTTGCTTCTGAAAGGTCACCTCCTGGAAAACCCTACTGAGCAATTCTCTCTGCAACATGGTGTTACCATGACTCTTAATCAACTCAACAAAAATTAACAGTACAATAAATGCAAGATGTGAGCACACACACATGCAAGAACCTGCAAGCACAATTTATTTTTATAAATTTATAATTTATTTTTTAAGAGTAGTCGTGATAATGATTAGAGACAAAATGAAAACTATTTAAATACTACCTGATTACTAGTATAATTAAAATAATGATAACAACCTTCATTTGTATGTTGTTGTTAAGTCTCATTGAGTTGTTGCCAACTCATAGCAATTGTGCATGGGCTTTCTGAGGAACAGCTGTTGGATTTGTATTGCCAACCTTTTGGTTAGCAGTCTATTGCTTACTCTAAAGCACTACAAATTGGTACTGAGACATAGAGCATGTCTTCATATTCAGTACACTTCAGTAATCATTTTGGGAAGAGGGATAATACGAGTTAAAAATTTCCTCTTTAACTTTTGAGAAGAGAAATATCAATTTGGAAAGTTAACTGTTTGTTTGTTTTTCAATTGTCCATGGTAACAAGACTAGCAACTTTCAGAAACGAAGCAGAAAATTTAAATTCTAGTAGTATATTCTTTTATCAGTATACCCATTTTGTTCTTCATCTGTTGGATAAATATGTTTGTATATATGAGATGTGGTGTGAATAATATACACACATATAGTAGTCATCTTTATGCATATATGTATGCAAACTTTTAATTTAAGTAGTTTTTCATTGTCTAAATTTCTTTTTTTTTTTTCTTTTTTCACTTAGGGTTCAATGACATTTAAAACCTCTTTATGGTCATGATAATTTTCTCAACCTAAGTTTTGTAACTCCTGACCTTACCAAACACTGCTATCAATATTATGATTGATAGTCATTGCTGTTGTTAAGTGCCATAGATTGGGTTCCCAGTCATAGCGATTCATAGGATTTCTGAGAAGCCACTGGTAGCTTTCTACCACTGACCTTGTGGTTAGTGATCCAGTGCCCATCTAACAGTGCCACACTAGGGTTGGTAGAGATCATTGGAATTTAAATTGTCAGAGTCCAGAATGTGTCTGAATTAGCACTCACTCTTTTTTGATCTGACTTTTTTACTCAGCATACATATATATATATATATTGTTGTTGTTGTTAAGTGCCGTCGAGTCGGTTCCGACCCATAGCGACCCTGTACAGGGTTTCCGAGGGTGTAAATCTTTACGGGAGTAGAAAGCCTCA
>NW_006408533.1:10131019-10133405 GCF_000296735.1 Chrysochloris asiatica | reverse complement strand
GGTAAGTGCCATCAAGTGGGTTCTGACTCATAATGACCCTGTATAGGGGTCCCAAGTAGCAGTTGCTGGGTTTCAACCATCAACCTTGTGGTTCACAGTATAGTTTTTATTGCATGCCTCTAGACTATATACTTTAGTTAGAGTTCCCTGAAGATTTAGGTGTGCCTGATTCCAATTCTTAGTATTTTCAACCACCTCATAATGCATGTAAAAAGTGTATAAAGAGTAAGGAAGACTAAGAAGAATTTATCCATTTGAATTATGGTATTGGCAAAGAATAGTAGATGAACCATAGACTTTTCCCAAGACATGTTTATTTGCCACAAGAACAAACAAATATGTCTTGAAAAAAGTACAACTAGAATTTCCTTAGGACTAAGGATGGAAAGACTTTGACTCATGCACTTTGGGCACATTATCATAAGGGCCAGTCCCTGAAGAAAGATATCATGATTTGTAAAACAGTGAGTCAGTGAAAAAGAGGAAGATTTTCGACAAGATGAATTGACACAGTGGTTGCTACAATGAGTTTAAGCATAGCAATAATGTCAAGGATTAACAGGACTGGGCAGCATTTCATTCTTTTGTACATAGATTCACTCAGGGTTGGAACTGACTTGATACCTAACAGCAGTGAGTTAATTCTTTTTAAAAAATTCTTTGTATAACTGCTCTTCTTCAGGATAATATTGTGTCTCTTAATTAACAAATTTTTAATGTCTGCTGATTAAAAAAAAAAGTACACTTGTTATTCATTCCTTCTTCAACACTTTAACACTACATACACTTCTGTTTGTTTTCATGAAGGAAGATTATTTAGTAACACTTATGTAAATGAATCACATTATTCAACAAACGTAATCTATTTCAAAAGTAGTCATGTTAAGTACCATAATAATTATTCAATAAAACTGTAATTTCTTTTCCTGTTTATAAATAACGCTGTCCTTTTTAAGATTAACATTTACAATTAAAGAGATGTTTTATCCAATTATTTTTTCAATTATTTATTTAACCTACTTAACAAGTTTCTTTAAAGCAATGATAAACTTTAATAAGTTTGTTTTTTCAATTTACATAGCCTTTTGATAAAGACATGCTGAAAACTATGAAGAAAAAGTCAAACTTTCCAAATCCCAACAACTTTCTTTATAGAACTGGAAAAGCAAATCACTTTGTATAAAAAGAAAGAGGACCCGAATAGCCAAAGCAACATTGGAGAAGTGGAATAAAGTGTTAGTCCTCTCATGTCTTGATTTTAACATGTATCATACAGCCACAGTGATCAAAACAGCCTGGTGCTGATTTGATCACAGAGGAGAACGTAGACCAATGGAACAAAACTGAGAACATGAAAGTGAATTCATCCTTCCATGTGTATCTGATTTCCAACAAAGTGTCCATGTCCATTAAATAGAAGAAAAAGTCTCTGACAAAAATTGAATTTCCATTTGCAGAAAAATGAAAAAGTATCCACATCTCAATGTAAACAAAAAGCATCAGGGACCTAAATAATAAAGCTAAGTTTGTAAAGACTCTAGAAGATAACATAGAGACAACTATAGGACTAAATAGTTTTTCAAAAATAGACTATCAAAAATGCACGAGGAGCAGAAGAAAAGTAAGATAAATGAGTCTGCATGAAAATTAAATCACAGCTTCAAACTAGTTTAAAACAGTTCAATCACGACTGACAGAAACAAAGGCAATGTATGTGTTACATAGCAAACAGATCTCTTGCACATTCAATTTTGACCTGAGTAGGATACACTGTAAGATAAGCACTGAACTACTAACTTTTAGGCTGGCAGCTCTCACCCACCAGCTGTGCCTCAGAAACCTATACAGGGTCACTATGAATTGTAATACCAGAAAGAGGCTTACTTATGCTTTGCTGACTATTCACATTCAGCTATGGATCAAAACAACAAACTTTCCATAACATTTCCAAGAATGTTTATTTCTGAACACTTAATTAAGCTCATGAGAAAGCTGTACATCCACCTAGAGCAGCTTATTCAAATGGAAGAGAATACTGAATGGTGAAAATCAGGAAAGCTTTGTGCTAGGGTTGTATCCTTTAACCGTACGTATTCAATCTCTATATGCTGAGCAAATAATCTGAGAAACTGGATTATATGAACAAGAATGTGGCATAAGGATTGAAAGAAGACTCATTAACAACCTGCAATATGCAGATGACACAACCAAGCCTGTTGGAAACAAAGAGGATTTGTAATACTTAACTGATGAAGATCAAAGACTACAGACTTTTGTATGGATTGCACCTCAATGTAAAGAAAACAAAATTCTCACAACTGGACAAATTAGTAATTTCATGATAAAAATAGACAGATTGAAGTTGTCAAACACTTCATTTTGCTTG
>NW_006408533.1:10127573-10129919 GCF_000296735.1 Chrysochloris asiatica | reverse complement strand
CGCTATGGGTTGGAATTGACTAGATGGGTCTTGACAAAAACAACAACAAACACATGGAGTCATGGTGTGGCTCTGTGGGTTAACGTACTGGACTGCAAATTTGGTTTGAACTTCAAGGTAGGCAGTTCAAGCTTTCCAGCTGTTCCTCAGAAACCCTATGCAGGGTCTCGATGGGTCCCTATGGGTTGGCACTTAACAACAACAACAAACACATGGAAAGATATTCATGATCATTAGCCATTACAAATATGCAAATTGAAACTATAATCAGATGCAAGATCACCACCTAAAGAAGAAAACAACCTAAGTGCCCATCAATGGATCAATGGATAAAATGAATTGTGGAATATATAAAATGAAATACTACAGTTATAAAGAAGAGTGATGAGTTCTTGAAACATCTTAAATCTTATAATATGGATGAATCTGGAGGACATAATGCTAAGTGAAATAAATCAATCACAAAAGGTTAAACATTGTATGTCCTCATTTTTATAAAACAAGAAAAGGTATATATAGAGAAAGCAAGTCTTTCTTGTGATCACTAGGAATGAAAGGGTGAAGGAGAGGGAATCACTTGGTATTTTTGGTGATGAGAAAAGCAATACAAAAAATGGATGAAATCTACAGAACTTGACCAAGATAAATGATAACTCTAAGGCGTACACAAGAATAAGGTATAATTTTGATAAATGCTGCAATTTTATAACAATGGTAGTAACAAAAAGTTATGTGAGTTGCTACACAGACAGATATGTACACATGTCTGTGTACAAGAAAACATATGGAAGCACACGGGTGTGCAAACTGGCATATTTGTAGACATATGTAAATGAATGTTGACTCTGCATATATATTCATATGTATAATAAATATCATATAGGGCATGTTGTTGTTGTTGTTAAGTGACCTCAAGTTGATTCTGACCGATAGAGACCCTGTATAGAGTTTCCAAGGAGCAGCTAGTGAGCTTGAATTGTTGACCTTGCAGTTCAAATGGCTTTGCTGCCTGGCGCATTAACCCACAGTGCCACACCAGGACTCCATATAGGGTATGGTAACGTTGGAACTGACTTGAAGGCAGGTAACAAGGAATTATCTGTTCCAACTCACAGCAATACTATGCACAACATCATTCCCACAACAGTTGTTACATTTGAGCCTATTGCTTCTGTCTCTGTCAATCCATTTCATTGGAGTTCTTCCTCTTTTTCACTGACTCTCCACTTTACCAAGCATGATGTCCTTCTCCAGGGACTGGTCCCTCCGGATAATACATCCAAAGTATGAGAGATGAAGTCTCCCCATTCTGTTTTTTAATGAGATTTGTTCATTCTTCTGGCAGTCCATGGTTCTTTTGATATTCCTCTCCAATGGCATAATTCAAATGCATTGGCTCTTCTAAGGTCTTTCTTATTCATTGCCCAGCTTTCATATGTATATGAGACAATTGAAAATGCTATGGCTTAGGGCAGGCACACCTTGGCTATCTTTGCTCTTTAGCACTTTAAAGAGTTCTTTTGTAGCAAATTTGTCTAATGCAATGCACAGATGTCTTCACTGTTTCTTCCATAAGTGGTGATTGTGAATCCATGTCAATGAAGTCTTTGACATCAGCAGTCTATTCTCCATTAATCATGATGTTTTTATGGGTCCAGTTGTGAAGATTTTTGTTTTCTTTGCATTGAGGTGCAATCTATTCTGAAGGCTAGATAGTCTTTAATATTCAGTAAATATTGAAAGTCCTCTTTGCCTCTAGCAGGCAAGGTTATGTCATCTGCATATTGCAGATGAATCTTCCTCTAATCCTGATGCCACATTTTTCTTCATATAATTCAATTTCTCAGATTATTTGCTCAGCATAGAGATTGAATGTTGTTGTTAAGTGCTGTTGAATCAGTTCTGACCCATACAGACCATGTGTACTGTTTCCAAGTAGCAGCTGGTGAGCTTGAACCACTGAATTTGCAGTTCAAATAGATTTGCTGTCTGGTGCATTAACCCACAGTGCCACACCAGAGATTGAATAAGTATGCTTAAAGGATACAACTCTAGCACACACTTTCCTGATTTTAAACCATTCAGTATCCCCTTCTGTTTGAATGAGAGCCTCGGTGTCTATGTACAGCCCCTCAAGATCACAATTAAGAGTTCTGGAACACCCATTGTGCACAGTTATCTAACATTTGTTGTTATAATCCATACAGTTAAATTCCTTTGCATAGTGAATCAAGGACAAGTAAGCATCTGCTTTTAGTTGAGATCCATCTGACATCAGCAATGATGTCCCTAATTCCACATAGTCTTCAGAATCTAGCTTGAATTTCTGTCAGTTCTCTGTCAATG
>NW_006408533.1:10109098-10127264 GCF_000296735.1 Chrysochloris asiatica | reverse complement strand
CAGTTTGTTTACCCATTCTTCAATTGATGGGTACTAATGTGGGGCCAGACTGCAAAGCCATTTGAACTGCAAGGTCAGTAGTTCAAGCTCACCAGCTGCTCCTCAGAAACCCTATACAGGGTCGCTATGTGTCGGAATCGACTCGACAGCATTAAACAACAACAAGTCTGTCTCCATCTTTTTACTATTGTAAATAGTGATGCTATGAACATCGGTGTGCATGTATATACTTGTGTTATGTCTCGTAGTTCTTGTGGGTAAATACCAAGTAGAGGAATTGCTGGATCATAAGGTATTTCTATTTTCAACCCTCTGAGGAAGCGCCATATTGCTTTCCAGAGTGGTTGGACCATTTTGCAACCCCACCAACAATGTAGGAGAGTCCCAGTCTCTCCTCATCCTCATCAGCATTTATTGTCCTCTACTTTTTTTTATTTTTTTTATCTTTGCTGTTATTGCTGGTGTGAGATGATATCTCATTGTTGTTTTGATTTGCATTTCTGGTGTGGTGCTGTGGGTTAATGTGCCAAACTGCAAAGCCATTTAAACTGCAAGGTCGGTGGTTCAAGCTCACCAGCTGCTCATTGGAAACCGATACAGAGTCACTATGGGTCAGAACTGATTCAACGGCACTTAACAACAACAATGTCTAGTGATCACGAACATTTCTTCATATATTTGTTGGCTGCCCGGATCTCCTCCTTGGTGAAGTGTCTGTTCATATACTGTGCCCATTTTTTAATTGGGTTATTTGTCTTTTTCTTGTAGAGGTGTTGTAGATTCCTATATATTTTAGAAATGAGTCCCTTGTTTGATGTCTCATTGCAAAAGACTTTTTCCCATTCTGTGGGTTCCCTTTTTACTCTTCTGGTGAGGTCTTTTGATGCACACAAGTTTGTAATTTTTAGTTTGTCCCAATCATCTATTTTGTCTACTTTTGTATGTGTAGTTTTCAAAATATTTGATAGTCTGCATATTCCCTGAAGTAGTGCCCTTACATTTGTTCCTATTTTTTCATTGATGGTCTTCATAATTTGGGATTCACATTTAGGTCTTTAATCCATGCTCAGTTGGTTTTTGTATAAGGCTTGAGGTAAACGTTTTGCTTCAATCTTTTTCATATCGCTTTAGGTTCTGCCAGCATCCTTTGTTGAAGAGACTCTCCCCTCCCCATGCAATATATATAAGTACTTTGTCAAAAATCAGTTGGCTGTGTGTGAATGGGTTAATTTCTGGATTCTAGATTCTGTTCCATTGACCAATATAATTTTCATTGTACCAGTACTAAGCTGTTTTGACTACTGTATCCATGTAATACATTTTGAAGTTGGGGAGTGAGAGGTTTCCAACCTTGTTCTTCTTCTTAAGTAGTGGTTTTCTTATTCTGGGTCTCTTTCCTTCCCATAAGAAGTTTTCATTGTCTTTTACATCTCTTTGAAGAATGTCATTGGAATCTGGATTGGGATTGCATTATTTGTGTAAATTGCTTTGCGCAGTATTGGTATTTTCACAATGTTAAGTTTTCCTATCCAGGAGCATGGTACATTCTTGCAGTTTTGTAGGTCTCTTTTGGTTTCTTGTATTAGTGTTTTGTAGTTTTCTTTGAAAAGGTCCTCTGTTTCTCTGCTTACATTTATTCCTAGATATTTCATCCTTTGAGCAGCTATTGTAAATGATATTGCTTTCCTAATGTGCCTTTCAGTTCTGTTGTTTTAGGTATAGAGTAATCCAACTGATTTTTGTATATTGATCTTATATCCTTCCACTTAGCTGACTCTTCCAATGAGGTCTAGTGGCTTTTCTACTGAGTCTTTGGGGTTTTATTTGCCTCCCTGGTGTATGGCAGTTGGTATTATTTCTTGCCTGGGTTTTGGTATTTTATAGAGTGTGATTGTAGTTTGACTATATGGCAGCATTTCTTGTCTCTTCTTGGGTAATAGAGGGAGAGAAAGAGTACCCCACAGGTAAAAGGGGGAACATAAAACAGCAACAGCAAAAAAAACAAGAAAAAAAAACACCAAAACATCAACAACAACAACAAAAATGAGATTGGATACTATAGTCTATAATCACAAAAAAGGGAGAGGAGGGAAAGAAGGGGAAAAAAAAAATCTGTAGCCTAATATGTTGTTGTTGTATTGTCAGGTACTGTGTAGTCGATTCCGACTCATAGTGACCCTGCACAGGGTTTTCGATGCTGTAAATCTTTATGGGAGCAGAAAACCTCATCTTTCTCCTATAGAATGACTGGTAATTTCGAATTGTCAACCTTAAGGTTAGCAGCCTGATTTGTAACCACTACGCTATCAGACCCTAATCCAACCCCATAGTAACATTCAAGCCAGCACAGCACAACAAAATGACAGACTAGTGGTGGAAATACTTCCTAGACATAACCAAATACCTTGTGGAATTGGTTTCCTGGGTTTGAAAGTTTAGCACCATAGTGTTATTGGGCAACTTGGTCATTTGATATAACATAGTTCATAAAATAATATTTTACATCCAAATTTTGTTAGTAGCATTTGCAGTCTTATAAACAGTCATTTAAGATACAACTATTGATGTGTATTCATCTGGAACAAAAGAAAAAGAAGGAAAGTAAACATTCAAAAAAGAGACTAGTCTATAGGACTAATAGCTCACATGGAACGTGTCCTCATCTATCATGAAGCCAGAAGAACTTGAGGGTTCCTTGGTAGCACCACCAACCATTCTGACCAGGAACACAGTAGATGGTCCCAGATAGAATGGAAGAAGAATGTAGAATAATACTAAAATTTCAATTTCTAAAAGAAGTCCAGTCTTACTGGTCCAGTTGAAATTAAAGATGTCACAAGGCTATCATTTTGAGATGCCCATAAAATGGGAATTGAAGCCACTATTGGAAATCATCTTTCAGCCAAATAACAGAGTGACATATCACACCATAGACATTGCGCTACTTTAAATAATTACCTGTATGAGACCAACCAGTCAACATCTACTCTAAAGCAAAGTTGAAAAGTTAAGGAGGGCAGGGAAGTTACACTAATGGAAACAGAACAACTACAATGGAAATAATGACACATGTGGAAAATGTAACCACTATCACTGAGGAATATATGTGTTATTGTTGTTAAGTGCCGTTGAGTTTGTTCCCACCCATACTGACCCTGTATAGGGTTTCCAAGGAGCAGCTGGTGAGTTTGAACCACTGACCTTATGCCACATCAGGATTCCAAGCTATATGTATTGTTGTTGTTAAGTGCTGTTGAGTCAGTTCCCACCCATAGTAACCCCAGTGAAGCTTACGTATGTATATATAAAAAGAAGGTTATATAAAGGTAGTGGCTCACACAGTTGTAAAGGTGGGAAATTTCCAAGTCTGTGGGTCAGATGTCAGTTGGAAGCTTCTGATTCACATAGCTGCAGGGTTTAAGAACTAAGTTTGGCAAATCAAATGGTAGACAGGAAGGTCTGGTAAGTAAGATGGCAGGCTGCTGACACCTCCCAAGACCAGCATGCACTATAGCAAGCCACTGGCTCAAGTACAAAGAACTGAAGGTGGGATGATGAGCAAGATATTATGATTGGCTGTTCATAGCAGATCTGAGCATAGAAGTGATTGCATATTAGATCTCATCATGAGAGATGACTACATTTCATCTGTCAAACACTGAAAATCAGTCAAGTTGACACAAAAACCTTATCAAAGGGTCTTTTCTTCAAAGTTATAGTATTATTTTCATGACTCAATTGCATTTGTTAAAGATAATTTTAATGTCAGATAAATGAAGAATACAATATGCCAAGAAAATCACTTTTTAAAAAATTGCTCAATTCAAATAGTATAAATCAGAGAGAAAAAAATGTCTATTGTCAACAAATTCAATGTCAATAGAAATGACATTCTTTTGTTACTGTCTGAGTGAATGGCATTATGAACAATACGGACAGGGAAACCAACGTCTTTCAGAGAATCATCCATATCTTCCTTCAACTTTGAATTAACATTTTTTGTACTATAATGTAAATATCCACCAAAATGGTTATTGTATTTTATCTATGAAAAACAGTATATATTCTTTTTTGTTTTTTCTGTCAATAACAGCATGCTTAGAAAGAAAGACTTTACAAAATTTTACCATTGTTTCTGAAGGTGTATGTGGAAGGAATTGTATTTGCAAAAGTCTTATAAGCAAGACTTTCTCATGAGAAAAATATTGCAAAAGGGAATGTTATTCTGCATTTTGATTATTTGCATCTATTGTTATGCCATAAAATATATTTGGTTCTTTGATAATTTATTAGCAAACTGAGGCATTGGATTTTTTATTATTGTAGTAGATTTCATTCTGGCACTTTAAAATTTGCTTGCAATTTTAGATTCAAGAAATATGCCTGGTAGCAGTACATTCAAACAATCTCTTGACTGAAAAACTAATGGTGACATATATATATTGTGCAGCCAATACAATTTGTACTGTGGTTTGTGCATTTTCTTCATTTGTGTTTTTCTGAATAAAAGTGTGTTATTAAGTCACTTTGTTTGTAGTTGAGGAAACCATAAATCTCATATTTAGCAGGTTTATATTTGAGTTCCCACACAAAATTACATACCACACAAAGAAATTCAAAATAACTTTTTCTCCTTTAATAAAATGGACACAGTTCATAAAACACATTAGAAATTTATACTTGTGTTTTGGCATTTTGGGATTCAAATATATACAATAAAAGTTTATATAAACTATTATAAGAATTGGAAAAAAATGAGTTCCATAATCTCATGACCCCATGAGTGTATTTGTAACTCATAACTGACTAACTATAAACTGCTGTTGAACCATTAAAAGGATTGCAAACTTATGAAATAAAAATAAATATAAATAAATAATAATCACTGTGTCTTGTGAACAGTTAATGCATAAGGTATACTGTTTATCTATTTGTAAATAATGTTACTTTTTGAGTATACAATCAATGTAATATCTAAGATATTTTATGCCCAGAAGAACAAATTTTCAATGCCTTGTCAATGTTGCCTGTGTGGAGAGTGCATTACTTAAGGCTAATTATTTCTCTACTTGAAGTAAGACTCTATCTTGGTACTTTAGGCCAGACATTGTGAATCATAAATAGACACTCTTCCTTACCCTATGTCCATGCTAACTATGACCATCTCTAACTCATTTAAGTGGCTCTTCCTTTGACCTTGAATGGCTCCTCAAAGTCACGCATTGATCTGTACTTGGATAAATACTGATGGTGTAGCCTCTGTAGCTCTCTGGAATTCTCTCTGTGCTGTTCTCTTCTGCCTGAGGATTTTGTTTCCTGGCAACTGTAGCTGGTTTGCTCTCCCATGATTCCCAATCCACCTACTTCGAGAATATATTAGGTTCTATCTGGATTTTCTCTTCCCGGAGCCCTCTTGGAAATTCTTTCAATAAGGTAAGTTCGCGAATAATAATGATAGGGTTCAGCATGTCATTTGTCTCATAGACAACAGTGACCTTCATTTTCTGACGCTGGTGTCTTGAAAACCATTGCTTATATGCATTGTATGCACTTGCTTGTTTGGGATGAGAGGATAAATCTGGTCTATCTTACATCTTGTATGGAAGCAGAAAATTCCCCATGTAAGATTTTGGAATGACAACCTAAGATAAAATTGTAAAAAGGACAAAGGTTTGAGGAGAAATCTTCCAAACTCGTTTACCTCTCAGACCAAAGGACAGAACTATTGTTTATGCCTAGTCTTTCCCTTGCTTATAGGAAATGATTATTTCTTTTAGATAATACTCAAAGCTTTGAACAAGCATAGGGTAGTAGAAGCAGGTGTTAGAACAGTAAAAACCAGTTTCACCAAGAAACAATAAAAATCTATCCAGAGAACTAAAAAATATCCCAGAGAATCTTATTTCTGAGAAAACAACCAAAAGAAATAAACTCAACACTGCAGAATGCCAATGAAAAAGCAATTGGAAATCAATTCTGGATGAAAATGATCTCATTGCCTTGGGTGATATGGCCTTATGAGAACACATAAAAGATTTCAAATTCATACACCTTACTAAGTACTGAATCCAGATCCAATACAACAACGTTCCACCAAAACCATGCTTAAGTTTGTATTTCTGTTAATACCCACCACCTAAAGATGGAGCTCTGGTAGCGTAGTGGTTACGAATCGGGCTGCGAACCTTAAGACCAACAGTTCGAAACTACCAGCGGCTCCGCGGGAGAAAGATGAGGCGTTCTGCTCCCGTAAAGATTTACAGCCTCGGAAGCCCTGTACAGGGTCGCTATGGATCGGAACCGACTCGACGGCACTTAACAACAACAACAACAAAGATGTGGCACTTTGGGCTAATGCGCCGGACTGCAAAGCCATTTGAACTGCAAGGTCGGTGCTTCAAGCTTACCAGCTGCTCCCCGGAAACCCTATAAAAAGTCTTTATGGGTCAGAATTGACTCAACGACACTTAACAACAACAACAAAGATATACAGGAATATGCCTGTAATCAAGGATCATTAAGTATCATTTTGTTTATTGATAGCACAAAATGTTGTGAGGAGCTTGTTACAGTTTACATGCATATGTTCAGAAATTTGGAGGAGGATTTAAGGAAGGTTGCTTCTTATCTATATAAGCAATCCTGTGGTTGTATTCTAATAACTTCTAATTGCACATGAGAGTAACAGACCATGACTAAACTGCATTTGACAAAAAAGATGCAGTCCCTCATTTGGTCACTATTGTGGACTGTACAGTGATACTTTTTTCTGTGCTCATGATTTTATAACCTTCTTATTTTCCTCTCAACCCACCATTTTCAAAACTAACACTCTGGTACTGAAGCTCTTTGAAATGGTTTTTGCTTAACAGAAGAACATTGCATCTTAAGTTTTTGTTGGGTATTAATGCAGCCAGCTCCTAGTTAATAGATGTCTCAGGGTATTTTTTTTAATCTTTATAATTATCAAACGTATCTACAATATATTTAGATAATATAGACACAAACTGGAAAACTCAAATTATCTACAAGACTGTTAATGAAAATCAAAAGTTCCTATATTTGTCCCTAACTTTCTGCATTTCATGCTACAAAAGAAATTTTATTAAGGACACTAACTGTTTAATTCATGGTTGTTTTTATATGGTTTGCACATGCATAGCCCTACATATTCACACAGTCCCTCCTCTCATTCTTTACATTTGTTGTTGTTGTTAAGGACCATCAACTCGGGTCCAACCCATAGCAACCCTGTACAATTTCTGAGGAGTGACGGCTGAGTTTGAACCTTCAAACTTGTGGTTCAAACTGACCTTGTGGTCCAGCGCATTATCCTGCAGCGCCACACCAGACCTCCTCTAGAGGGCTTACTGGGTTCTAAATCTTTGCTAAAGCAGAAAACCTCATCCTTCTCAGCTTTTTCGAAGAGGCTGGAGAGTTCGAAATCCAGTGCTTATCCTACTGAACCAACGTATTTCCCATTATATCAATGTTGTTGTTGTTAAGTGCTGTTAAGTTGGTTCTGGCTCATAGCGACCCTGTATAGCGTTTCTGAGGAGCAGCTGGTGAGTTTAAACCCTGGACCTTTCAGTTACCCTACAGCCCAGTGGTTACCCTACAGCGCCACAACAAAACTCCATTGTATCAATGTTGTTAAGTGCCGTGGAGTCGGTTCTGACTCATAAGAACACTGTATAGGGGTTTCCCAGGAGCAGCTCGTGAGTTTGAACCAACAATGTGATTCAAACAAACCTTGTGGTGCAGTGCTTACCCCACAGCGCTGTATCAGAACTCTTACTATATCAATGAAGCCATGTTGTCAAAATATGTGTCAAAATAAGGGACTCTTTGAGTCCCTTTATCTATAGGCATGATGTGCATTCTTCATCCAGGAATCTCTTTCTTTATGAAGCACGCTTTTCTTATATATTGTTAATGATATTTCCCGGATTTTGTGACTTCTTTTCTTAGTTTAACCCCTCACTTTTATAGGTCATATGTTCAGTAGTTTCTTGAAAAAAAAAATTATTATTAGATTCTATATATTAAATATGTATGCTCATATTTTATGTGGAATTCTATGTTGCAAATGATTTCCTACAGATTTTGCAGGCATTTCTTCAAAATGCATCATTTTACTTTTATTTTTCTTATCCTATATAGCAGATTTTTGGAATTTCTTTTGATCCTTTGTGCTTGAAATTTAACAGTGATGTGCTCAGTGTGGGTCGTTTTCTCCAAAGGGTGCTAAAGATGTGGTGGCTGTGGTGATGTGCAGTGGAGTCCGGGTTTCCAAGGCCGGAGCAGAAAGTTTTGTCTCTCTCCCATGGAATGGCTGATAGTTTCAAACTGCTGACCTTGAGGTTCGCAGCCCGACTCGTAACCACTACGTTCCTTTAATCATATGGTTGTTGTTGTTGTTAATTGCCGTCGAGTCAGTTCCAACCCATAGTGATCCTGTATAGGGTTTCCAAGGAGCGAGTGGTGAGCTTGAACCGCCGACTTTGCCGTTCAATCTGAATTTGCAGTCCAGCGCATTAACCCACAGTGCCTCACTAGGCCTCCAAGGCCCCTTTAATCTGGAAATTAGTGTCTATGCGTTTTGCAACAATTTGAAATATAGCTGCTTGAATATTTCTTCACTGTTTTTATACATTTTTTTTTCCTTTACATTATCTATTTTTGAACTTTGGATTTATAGATTGTTTCACTAATATTATTTTTTGTCTGGAAATTTATGCAAATTTATGTACTAAACAAATTATGGATTAAAAATGCTTCATTATAAATATTTTGGGGGCTTTTTTGTCTTTATTAATTCCTTTTATAGCGTTTTTTTCCTTTTATAAATGTAGCATGTCCTCTTATTTCTAAAGTAATACTTACAATTCTTTCAAGTGTTTGTTTCTTGCTCAATCCATTCTAAATTTTGCTTTCTAATTTCAAGATAGAGTTTTCTCAAATCTCTATAATCCTGGGTGTTCACTTAAATTTAAAAGTGAGGCACACATAAGCAGAACTGTGTAACTTCTCTGTACTAAGTTGATTGTTTAAAGTTGTGCTCTGCATTATCAGTATAATGTGTAAAAGGTGCATATAGCAATATTATTAGGGGAGTCTTGGTTGGCACTATAGGATAAGCACTGGACTGGTAACCACAAGGTCAGCTGTTCAAACTCACCTGCTGCTCCTCAGAAACCCTATACAGGATCGCTATGAATTGGAACAGACTTGATAGCACTTAGCAACACAACAAATTAAAGGTGAAGAACCTTTGTAGGCCATTTATAGAAGAGATAAACTAAGTATTCAAACCATTTTCAAAAGGATGAATGGGCCTGTAGGGCAGAGTAGCATTGAATCACAGAATTCATCCATTTGAATTGGAGGTGATTCCATGACAATGTGCTAAGAACTAGGGGAGCATATTCTGAGTGATGTGGTGTGGACTAGCTTGTATAAGAGTTAAAGAATCATTTTCCATGACACTGAATTCTCTCTCTATTGGAAGTATAAAGAACATTGGTATGCAACCTAGCATAAACAGCAATTAACACTGGAAGAAACATAAAATACTTGTAAATTTTTGCACTATTGAGATGAGAGTGATAGGAAATGGACAAGGAAAAAGTTCATATAGTTTATGTAAATATTGTACTATTACTTATTTTTAAACTACATCATGTAAAATTAAAAAGTATATAAATCTGTACATTTTATTATTTTGTACAAGAGGGTAACACTTTCTTTACTATTTTCCACATTATATTTGTTGTTGTTAAGTGCCGTCGAGTCGGTTCCGACCCATAGCGACCCTGTACAGGGTTTCCGAGGGTGTAAATCTTTACGGGAGTAGAAAGCCTCATCTTTCTCCCGCGGAGCGGCTGGTAGTTTCGAACTGCTGACCTTAAGGTTCGCAGCCCGATTCGTAACCACTACGCTACCAGAGTATTTTGATCTATCATTGACTTAGCTATCTCTTAAAAATCCAAAGGAAAAAGCTCCCCTTTTATCATTATGCAGAGTATAAGATCACAGCCCAAATTGTATTTTTAAGGTGCTATTGTCATTCTTCTTTTCCATAAATAACTTTGTTAATTGACCATTTCTAATTTCTGTTTTTCCAGTTTTCTAAATAGCATGCCAAATATAAAGACAAGTCATAAACCCACGTCATCTTCAATCAAGTTCCCTAATCCCCGAAGAAAAACTGAAAGAGAATATAATACTTTTTTATTTTTAAAAATTAACACAAGATTTATTTTTACTTTTAAAAAATTTAAACAATCACTTCTACTCCATGTTTCACTATTTGTAAACAAAGAGAGAATGAAATCAGTCATATTCGTTGCCAAAAGTTAATCATTTCAGCTATATTACTAATCCTTGACAAGGAGAAAATAGCAGAAAATAATACCTAGAAAGAGTAATTCATTAATTATATCAAGCACCATCCATTGATATCATGGGACAGCAATATAAATCAACACATGTCATGCTTTAACATGCTCATTAATATTGTTGTTGTTTTCTGCTGCTGTCCAGATTCTATGCACCACAGAACAAAATACTACCCTGTCTTGTGCCAGCTTCACAATTGTTTTGTTTGAACCCATTGTTGCAGCACCGTATCCCTCCATCTCATTGGGGATCTTTCGCTTTTTCTGTGACCCTCTAACAAGCATGATATCCTTTTCCAAGGACTTGTTCTTCCTGATAATATGCCCAATGTATATAAGACAGAACCTTGTCATCCTCACATCTAAGGGACATTGTAACTGTACTTCTAAGAAAAATTCGTTTGTTCTTCTGGAAGTCCATGGTACTTTCAATATCTACTGCCAACACTATAGTACAAATACATCAATTCTTTACTCTTCCTCTATGATTGTCCAGTTTTTACATGTATGAGGGGGATGAAAACAATGACTTGGGTCAGGCACACTTTAGTCCTCAAAATGACAGCTTTTCTCTTTAAAAAGGTCTTTTGCAGCAGGTTTTCCTAATGCAATATGGCATTTGATTTCATGATTGCTGCTTCCAAGATCTTTGACTATGGATGCAGCTAAAATGAAATTCTTGGTACATTCAGTTTTGTTTTGTTTTTTTCTTTTTCCTACATGCCAGAATTTTATTTGAAGACAAGGTAAAATAATAACAACATACAAGAATTTATCATTCCGGTAAAACAAGTAGGCTTTCCAGTTACAGAATTGCTTGATGCCAAAAGATTTCTCTCTTTTGTTGCATCCCAGGGTTTATTTGAAGACAGAATTCAAAAAGTAAAATAATAGCAACATGCAGGCATTCATCATTCCAGTATAATGAGTAATGGTCTGGGTTTCCAGTTACAGACTGGCTGGTGCATGCCAGTTATGCAAAAGCTGCTGTAACTCATTGGACATCACATAACAGTGTAAGGATGTTACATTTTTGTTTCATTTTTGCCTTAATTAGAGAAAAGCTCAACATGACCCTCTCCTGTGCCCAGGGGACAACAATGGCCCAAATTCCCATTTTAGGTGTTCTTTAAGTGATACGTTGTTGTCATCTTTGGGGTACAAAATGCTCCTGTACCTTTAATGAGCCCCTTGCTTTCTGGTCATTTGGATTGTAACTAGCCCCAAGACTGAGGTCCATAGCCACACCCCAGTCTCCCTCTCATTCACAATGGACCTGAACCTGCCTCAGTCTTCATAAAAAGTGTCTTGCCGCCAATGTGAAGGCCTTCTGTCTTCAATGTGCTGCCCGAAACAGAGTCCACTTTCCAAGTTCCTACACCTTCTTCTTCAACCCAGGTCCTATGGCATTTTCATCAACCCCAAGACCTGTACCTTCTCCTTCAACACCAGATCCTGCACCCTCGTCAACCCTACGTCCTACATGTCTCTTTTAGACCCAGGTCCTTCTCCTTCAGACATCAGGTCCTGAACTTTGTCTTTCTTCCTCAGAGTTCTATACCTTCTTCTCCATATCTAGGTCCTGCACTTTCTCCTTCAACTCAAGCTTTACACCTTTTCCTTCAATCCATGTCTTTCATCTTCTCCTTCAGACTGCAGGTCCTTCACTTCTCCTTCAATCAAAGCCCCTCTAGGACATGTCTGTCTTCTTTACAATTTACCTTTCTTCTTGCTCATTGGTTACTACATCTATGTCAGGGATTGTAAATTATCAAGAAATTATCATGATGCTGTTTATTAATCTAGTTGTGTGGTTTTTTTGTTTTCTTTACAATGAGTTGTAATCCAACAAAAGGTTATATTCTTTGATTGTTATGAGTATGTGCTTCAAGTTCTCTTGACTCTTACCAAGCAAGGTTATTTCATCTGCATAATTCAGATTATTATGAGTCTTCCTCCAATCTTGATGATTGAATGAGGTTCTACTTCCGATAGCCTAGCTTCTAAAATTATTTGCTCAGCCTAATTTGAATAATTCCGACAAAAAGATACAACTGTGGTATATACTTTCCTGATTTGAAACTATGGCGTATCCCCTCATTTTGTTTGAATGACTGCCTCTTGTTCTATGTACAGGTTTCGCATGAACACAATGAAGTCTTCTGGAATTCTCTTTTTTAGCAATGATAGTCCTAATTTGTTATGATCCACACAGTTGAATATCTTTGTAAAGTCAATAACACACATGTAAACATCTTTCTGATATTCTCTACATTCACACAAGATCCATGTGATGGCAACAATAAAATTCCTCATTCCATGTCCTCTTCTTCAGCCACTTTGAATTTCTGGCTCTTCTCTGTACATATACTGCTTCAACAGTCTTTTAATTAACACTAGCAAAAATTTTACTTGCATTATTTGGTGTTAGATCATCTGCACCTTCTACTGGGTTACCTTTCTTTGGGATGGGCACAAATACGGATCTCTTCTAGTAGGTCAGTCAGGGAATTGTCGTCTAAATTGTTTGCATAGGACAGTGAGTGCTTCCAGAGCAGCATCAGGTTGTTAAAACATTTCAATTGGTATCCCATATCAATTAATTGATCTTTGTTTTCACCAATGCTTTCAGTGCACCTTGGACTTCTTTCTTCAATATCATGGGTTCTTGCTCATATGTTGCCTTCTGAAAAGTTTGAACATCAACCAGTTTTGCTATAGTGACCCTGTATATGTATTCCATCTTATTTTGATGCTTCTGTGGGAGAAAGATGTGGCTTTCTGTTCCCATAAATATTTAGAACCTTGGCAACCCTACATAGAATTGCTATAAGTCAGAACCAAATCGATGGCATGTAGTACCAGCATCATTCAGTATATTACCTGTAGAATCCTTCAATATTGCAAGCCGAGGCTTAAATATGTTCTTCAGCTTTTTCAGCTTGAACAATGTGGAGTGTGTTATTCCTTTTTGGCATTCTAATTCTAGGTCTTTGCACTTTTTTTTTATTATTATTATACTTTGTCTTTTCAAGCTGTCCTTTGACATATTCTGCTCAACTCTTTTTCTTCATAAATTCTTCCATTCAGTTCAGCTCCTCTATCTTCAAAATCAAGTTTCAGAGTCTCTGGCATTCATTTTGGTCTTTTACTTATTTTCTGTCTTTTTTGGTGATGTATGATATTCTTTTTTATGTATGATATTCTTGATGTCATCCCACAGCTCCTCTGGTCTTTGATCATTAGTGTTCATTGCATCAAATTTGTTCTTGAAATGGTTTCTGTGGGGTATACTCAAGGTCATATTTTGACACTTGTGAACTTGCTTTCATTTTCTTTAGCTTTAATCTCCCTTCGGCCACTGACCTTGTTTTTACTGATTATTTTGAGCTTCTCCATTGATTCCTCCTACATATGTACTCAATTTGATACCTGTGTAGCCCATCTGGTGAAGTCCATGTTTATAAGGTGAAAAAAAAGAAAGGTATTTGGTCTTACAAAATTTTATCAGAAGATTTTTATCACGAAAACCATATTCTCCAACTCTTGATTCCTCAATTTTGTTTCCAAAGTATACATTCCAATCACCATTAATTATCAATGTATATTGATTGAATGTTTGATCAATTTCAGACTGCACAAGTTGGTTGTTGTTGTTAAGTGCTGTCAAGTCAGTTGCAACACTTAGCGAACCCATATGGTGTTTCCGAAGAGCAGCTAGTGAATTAGAACCACCAACTTTGTGGTTCAAACAATCTTTCAGTCCAGTGTTTATCCTTCAGCACCATACCAGGACTTGGTAGAATACTTCAGTTTCTTCATAACTGGCTTTGGTGACTGGTGGTTAAATTTGAATAATCGTTATTATGTCAATTTGTCTTCCTTGTATGCATACAGATGTTATTCTATCACATTGTACTTCAGGATAAATCTTGAGATGTTCTTTTTCATGATGAATGTGACTCCATTTCTTTTCAATTTGTTATTCCTGGCTTAGTAAGCTTTATGGTTTCTGGTTCAAAATGGCCAATATCTGTCCATAGTAGCTTATTAATGCCATGGATATTGATCTTTATGCATTCTATTCTATTTTTGACATTGGGTGACTATGAGACAAAATCGCTTAGCTCACATAACAAAAACAACAGTAGCCAAAGATGAACTTTTGCTTGTTAAAGATAACCCACAATTTGAAGTAGAAGCACAGCCAAAATTTCTCTTTGTATCGATGCTAACAAAGAGATAAGTTTGTCCTTTGTTATTCTCGATTTTTATCCTTTAGAAACTCTGGTGCCATTTCTAAAGAGAGGTGTGTGTGTTCTGTAAAACAGTCTCCTGTTCCAGTTAACCCATAATTATAAGAGGTATGATTTGTGATTGTCAAAAAAACTGCTACATAGGATTTTCAAGGCCATAAATCTTTAGAAAAGCAGACTGCCACATGCTTCCCCTACCTCTGCTGATTGGTTTGAACCAACTTCTCAGTTACCAGCTGAGTGCTTTAACAACTATACCAGCAGGGATCCTTTTCTGAACTTCCTACTATAGCTAAATACCAATTTTAAGAAATGTTACAAGTTTATATACAGTTTAGTTAAAAATTTTTGGCATTCACAAAAGTTTTAATTAATTAGCATGTGGATACTTGCTTAATTATGTAAGCTAAGATTTCTTAAGGATTGTTCAGTCTATTTATAATATAATAAAAATAAAGTTTTTTTTACATTCTTTTTTTAGGATTTATTACAAGATTCAAAACTATCTTTAAATACCTGTTATTTTTCAACTATTAAACATAGCAGCATAACAAATATGTAAGAGTTTTACCTCTGTAAAATTAGTTATACGTATTTTAAAAAGTGTTGATTTTCAGGTATATCTGTGATTTGTGTGTTGTTAGTATTAAAATTTAGCATATTTCAGCATTTATTTGAATGTCTTCATTTTTTGTAAATCAATATAATATATCTGGGAAGTGAAAACAAAGTACTTTCATATTTATTTTCATAGGCTATTTTATAGCTACTGATATATATACTGTGTGAGTCATAATAAATTACAGATAACATTGTCAAGAACAGGAATTCCAGAATCCTTCATTGTGTTCCTTCAGAACCTATACATAGACAAAGATGCAGTTGTTAGAACAAAACAAGAGTATACTGCCTGGTTTAAAATCAAGAAAGGTGTGTTTAAGTGTGTAAGTGTTGTTTCCTTTGACCATAAGCATTCAAACTGTATGTGAGAACATAATCCAAGAAGCTAGACTAGATGAAATAGAACGCATATTGAGGGTTGCAGGCAGACTCATTAACAACCTGTGATATGCAGATCACCCAACTTTTCTTATTGAAAGCAGAGGACTTGAAGTTTTTACTGATGACTATTAAACACTACAGCCTCAGTGTGCATTACATCTCAAAATAAAGAAAGCAAAAATCCTCCCGACCAATAAACAATATTCTGCTAAGTGGTACAGTGACTCCATCTTCTTTTGATGTTTCAATATTTTGCCCATTGTTGTGTTGTTGTGAAGTTCCATGGAGTTGATTCTGACTCATAGTGAACCCCAAATACAGTTTCTGAGTAGCAGCTATTAGGCTTGGACGGCCAGCCTTGTGTTTAGCAGTCCTGTGTTTATCCTACAGTAGCTCACTAGGATCCCATAGAATACTTCAGTATTGTAATCGGAGACTTGGATTTTTTTCTTCAGTTCTCTCAGCTTGAGAAATGGTGAGCATATTCTTTTTATTTGGATTTCTAGCTCTAGGTCTTTGCACATTTCGTTATAGTATTTGACTTTGTCTTCTCCAGCTGCCTTTTGAAATTTTCCATTCAGCTCTTTCTCATTTCTTCCAATCACTTTAGTTTTTCTATGCTCATTTTAAAGCTTCAGAGTCTCTTCTTACGTCCACTTTGATCTTTTCTCTCTTTCCTGTCTTCATAATTACTTTTTGTTTTCTTCATGTATGTTGTTCTTGATGTCCTCCCCAAATTATTCTTGTCTTCAGTCATTAGCGTTTAGTTTATCAAATCTGTTCTTGAGATGGTCTCTAAATTTATGTTTGTTAAGTGCAGTGAGTTGGCTCTCGCTCAGTGACCCTGTGTAGTGTTTCTGAGTAGTGGCTGGTGAGCTTAAACCACCAACATTAGCAGTCCAGTGCTTATCCTACAGTGCCATATGAGGACATTCAAGTTCATGTTTGCGGTCTCTTGTACTTGTTTTAATTTCTTCTGCTTCAGCCTGAGCTTGCATATGAGCAATTGATGATCTGTTCCACAGTTGGCTCTTGACCTTGAATTGACTGATAATATTGAGTTTCTCCCTTGTCTCTTCCCACGTATGTAGTCAATTTGATTCCTATATATTCCATTTTGTGAGGTCCACCTCTATGGTCAGCGGTTATGTTGGTGAAAAAAAGGTATTGCAATGAATATTTAGTTGGTCTTGCAAAATTGTGATAACCAGTATCCTTTCTGTCACCTAGGCCATATTTTCCATCTGTTGATCCTTCCTCTTTGTTTCCAACTTTCACATTCCAACCACCAGCAATCATCAATTAATCTTGTTTACATGTTTGATGAATTTTTTACTGAAGAAGTTGATAGCATTCTTCAGTTTCATCATCATTGATTTTAATGGTTGGTGGGTACATTTGAATAATAGTGTTGTTAACTGCTCTTCTTTGTAGGCATAAGGTTATTATTCTATCACAGACAGCATTGCACTTCCAAGATAGATCTTGAGATGCATTTTTTTTACAAGGAATGTGATGTCATTCTTCTTCAATTTGTAATTCCCAGCTTAATAAACCATATGGTTCTCTAATACAAAGTGGCCAACACCAGTCCATTTCAGCTCATTAATTGCTATGATATTGATTTTTATGTGTTGCATTTTATTTTTTAGGACATTCTATTTTCCTATATTCATACTTTGCACATTTGACATTCTGATTATTAATGAATGTTTATAGTTGTTCCTTCTCATTTCAAGTTATATCACATCAGCAAGTGAAGGTCTTGAAAGGTTTTCTCCATTCACATCATTAAGATCAACTTTACTTGGAGGAAACAGCTCTTCTCCATTCATATTTTGAGTACTTTCCAACTTGAGGGCTCATCCTTTGGCAGTATTGATGGCAATGTTCCACTGTTATTCATAAGGTTTCCTGCATCTAACCATTCAAAGTGGTTTGCCTCTCCTTCTTCCTAATCTGTCTAAGTCTAGAAGCGCTGCTGAAATCTGTCCACTATGGGTGACCTTGATGGTATTTAAAATATCAGTGGCATCACTTTCAGCATCACAGCAATACAAAAGTCATCATAGTATCCCAAAGTGACAGATGAGTGTAATCATTTTGCTAAATTATTTCTTATTAGAGATGGATGAAATTTCATCTTCAAAAGTTGATCAACTTCTCCTGAAACCAACATGATTGTGAATATCTAATTAACAGTCTACTCCAGAGAATCAGAGAATTTGACGCAATTGAAAAACTTCAGAATTTCAGAGAGAACTTTTACCTATTAATATAGGCAGTGAGATCTGCGAGGCGGCGAGATCTGTGAGGCACAATCGAGATCTGGAGTCCTGGTGTGGTGCTGTGGGTTAATGCCCCAGACTCCAAGGCTGTTTTAAATATAGGAAGCAAAAAGCATCATCTCTCTCCCACGGAGGGCCTGGTGGATTCAAGCTGCTGACTGCAGAGTTCGTAGCCAGATTCTTAACCACTACACTATCAGGCCTTCCACCTTCAAGATGG
>NW_006408533.1:10099597-10105753 GCF_000296735.1 Chrysochloris asiatica | reverse complement strand
ATTGATGGACTCAAGTGTGGCAGCGGTGGTGAGGTTGACCCAGGATAGGACATTGTTTTGTTCTGCTGTGCATGGGGTCGCTATGAGTAGGTTCCTACTCGATGGCACCTTATGACAACAACAATAACAAAACAAAATACTGTATTATTTATTAGTAAAACAGGAATGACTAGAACTTGCAAAACAGTCACATAAATCTTAGACTCTGGTTTTAGATGAACTTTTTTTATATATAATTAAGGCAATTAGCAGATTGTCATGTGTAAACAAGCAAGTTACAGGTTTTACAGGTGAAGATAATGTGCTAAAAATTATTTGATTTTAAAAATATATTCTGCAAAACACAGTATTAAATGTGAAATTTAACTGTTTTGTGATTCCTTTAATAATTTTAAAATGTACTTGTATTTTAAGGCAACTTAATCAATTAATTTCTGATATTAACTTTGAAATTCTTTCTCTATATTTTTTTAACTTCTCCCAATGAGTTTGAAATGCAGTTGTCCCTTGTATCTTTGAAGTAGGGCTTCAAACTGGTTCAATACTGTTCAGTAATTGCTAATCTAAACAAGGATCCTGTATGCATTGTAAATTTGCTTCCCATGATATTTTGTTTCATGTACCAGTAGAAGCTCTGGTGATAGCGTAGTGGTTATGAGTCTGACTGCAAACCTCAAGATCCGCAGTTTGAAATTTCCAGCTGTTCCACTGGAGAAAGATGAGGCTTTCTGCTCCCGTAAAGGTGTACAGCCTCAGAAACCCTATGCAGGGTCACTATGAGTCAGAACCAACTTCACAGCATACTAACACCACCAGGAAAGATATTCCCTACAGAAAGATGGAAACCAGCCACATTGTTTTGAATGTGTATTGCTCTCTAGAGTTTTCCCAATTATCCAATCTCCTGAATTAGGCTTCTGAATCTTCCAGGAAGAAGGATGGTGGCAGGAATTTTGAAGAGCAACATTACTGGTAGGACTCTGGAGAGTAACACACATTCAAAGTGATATGGTCACTCACCACATTTTATAGCTGTTTGTCTCCTGGTCTGATCAAAATACCCTGGGCATCAGATTTCTTTCCTAAACAATACATATGCAACCCATGTTTAGGATGGCATTACTGAGCAAATTTGAATCTCTTAAAGCCCAGCTTTGAGAAGGAAATGAAAGCTTTTGTTGTTGTCTTTAAAAATCAGAATTTGAATTTGTCTTATTTTCTTAGAAATTCATCTATTACTGTTTCCTGTTATTTTACAGAATTTAAGTAACCAGAATTTTGTGGTTCTGGTGTGGTTAAGTACTGGACTGCTAACCAAAAAGTTGATGGTTCAAACCAACCTGCTGCTCCTTGGCAACCTTATACAGGGTTGCTATTAGTCAGAATGGACTCGATGGCACTTATCAACAACAACACCACCATTATATAACTATAATATAGTCATACCCACATATATACAGTCTGAGTTACTCAGTGTTGCTATAATAGAAATAAACACAATGGAGTTCTTTAACAAACAAAAGTTATTCTCTCACAATTTGGGAAGTTAGTAGTCCAAATTCAGTGTGCCAGCTTTAGGGTAAGACTTTTTCTCTCAGTATGCTCTGTGTGGGAGGTCCTTGTCTCCTTTCAACATCTATTGGCCCACTGTACCTTGAATATTTCCATTTATCTTGGCATCAATCTTCTCCTGGTTCTAGGAGCTTTTCAGTGTAGGAACCCTGAGTCCAAAGGATGTGTTTTACTTATGGATCTTTGTTGGTGGTAGCCAATCCTTTTTTCCCTGCGTACTTCTTTCTCCTTTTATCACTTATGAGAAAAAGGGTGATGCAGGTCACACCTAAGAGGAAAAGTCCTTATGTTAGGTCAGCGCTGTGATCTGAGTAAGAGTGCTGCACACCATCTTAATCTCCTTACAACTGATTGATTAATTAGATCACATTGTGTGGAGTGATTACATCATTACATAACTGCTAAACCACTGAGAGTCAGGGCCCAAACTGACATATATTTTTTGGTGACTCAATTCAATCCTTGAAACATACACACATACAGCAAATTGTCAGCTATAAGAATTGTAACTGCTGTGTACTTCAAATGTGACTACATTTTCCCATCTGGTACAAAGAAACTTCAGCAAATTTTTAACTTAATAGGAAATTCCCTGCATTATTAATTATTGAAAAATGCCCTACATTTGAAACATCTGAAAAATGGTTGCTAACAACTGGAAAATGGCAGAATTGCAATCTATTGTCTTGTGCCATTAAGGAAACAACACATTGTTAAGTGCTGGTAAAGTTAGGAACTCATCTGGATAAAAACAGTAATTGATAAATCCAGTAGCATTCTTGCTATTTAAATAAATCAAACTTGTAATATCATGACTATTTTTCCCCTAAAAGTAGTTTCAGAGAACTGTTATTTATATTAAGTAGAACATTTCACTTACATTTTAAACACATTTTTGAAGTGTTAGAAAAGTCTGATAATGTTTCAAAGTATTCTTATTTTATAGAAAAGCTTCTATCTGCCATTCAAAGAAAATCACTTTTTATTAGACCTCTAGTTCTATTGTAACTGTATTTAAGTGCTCTCATTCTGGCTATATTATAAAATGACTAGCTACCAGAACATGTACTTCTAAAGAGTATAACCTACTATGCCTTTTTTCCTCTTATAATCGTAGTTTCTGTATATTTTGTTTTTCTCTATCTATGAACACAGTAAGAAATAGATTCCTGTAGTTCTGTCAACACACAAAATTCAAATAATCAGCCAAGAATGCAAGCAGTAAACCAAAATCAATTCAATAGTATAAAAATCAGAGGGAATAGTTAGGCAGCCTGGTGGGTAAAACAGAAGAAATCTTAAAAATGAAAGTACATGAAAATGAGATAAACTTAGACTTTCAGAATCATAAATAAACATAAAGTATAAATAATCATGATAAAACAACCTTCAAATCACTAATTCAGAATTTTTTAAAAATTAGAGACTACCACACAATATTCATCTTTCAATTCTCTATGAAAGTAAACACCGCTCCATATAGAAAATTATTAGTTGGCCGACAATTTTACTAATCCAACATAGATTATGTTGCTAGACATACTTATGAAATGCTTTGTTTCAGCTTTGTTGTTGTTAATTGCCGTCAAGTTGGTTCCAACTCATAGTGACCCTGGATAGGATTTCTAATGAGCAGCTGGTGGGTTTGAACTACTGACCTTATGGTTTGCAATCCAGTGCTTATCCTATAGCACCACACCAGTTGCTTTAGCTTTAGGCTGTGTTATTTAAATAAGTATTGTAATCACAGCTGTCCACTGGTTAAGTTATTGCTTCACTATGTTATTTTTAAAACTTGGACAACATCAAATAAATTAGTTGTTGTTGTTGTTGTTATGTGCCGTCAAGTTGGTTCTGACTCATAGGGACCCATTATAGAGTTTCAGAGGCTTTAAATCTTCAAGGGAGCAGAAAGCCTTATCTTCTCCAAAGAAGCAGCTGATTGGCTCAAACCACTGAATTTGTAGTTCATACTCAAAATGATTAAATAGGTTATGTTTAATAACTCCATTAGATATTTGAAGAGAATCAAGAAAAATTCCTCTGTCCAAAACCATTCCTTATTGGTGCTGGAGATGTTGAGTCATAGGAGGCCAAGAGGCAGAGAGGAATCACTTTCTATGAAGGGAGGCAGGCAGAGAAACTGCCTTCCTAGGTTTGCTGTTTTTAGTAGTATCAGGAAATGTAACATTTCTTCCAGCCTTGCTAAATGGACCTGTGGGTATGGGTAAAACTGTCTCAGAGAGAATTTCAGAAAAAAATTAGTATGCATAGGAAGAAATAAAATACCTTAGGAGATATGAGAGATAAAAGGGATCAGAGGAAATGGAAGTATAAAAAAGAAAATCAAACAAAAGCATTCCCTCTCCTTGCCTCTCATAACACAGCATTTTATTTGAGGTAATGGTGCTCTACCAATCTCTAGTCAACCATTTACTGCCTCCTCTCAACCCCAGATGGGCTCTGTAGTAGTGTGCTATCTGTTTTCATAACCTCAGCTGCTTCCAAGAGCCTTGTAAGATGGCCTGAGGCAGAGGAATGGTGCAGGTTATCTCTTTTTCCTCTGCTCCCAATGTGCTTACTATTTAGTCCAGAGCAAATAGTCACATACTTAATTGTTTTGTAATTCTTTAATGCACTGTTAGTCTGATTTCCTCAATGAGATCTTAGGCCCAGGAGGGAAGGGATCCTGTTATTTTTGTTAGAATTTACAGTATTTAGTTCAAAGTACATTCTCAGTACAAACCAAGATGTTGAAAACACAGATAAACCATGCTTTTTAGTTTGATGTTTCCTTTCTTTTTTCTGTAAGAAATTTTAGATTTCAATTAGATAGAACATTGTTTTTGGAGAGGGAAAATAGTTTACCTCCAACTGAAACGTGAAATGTATATATATACATATATATGGAGCTCTGGTAGCGTAGTGGTTACGAATTGGGCTACAACCACAAGGTCAGTAGTTCGAAACTACCAGTTGTTCTGTGGGAGAAAAATGAGGCTTTCTGCTCCCATAAAGATTTACAGCCTCGGAAACCCTGTGCAGTGTCGCTATGAGTTAGAACCAACTCCACAGCACATAACAAGAGCAACATATATATATATATATATATATGCACATATTGTAAAGCGCTATCATGTAGATTCTGACTCATAGTGACCCTGTTGTGGTTTGCAGTCTAGTGCTAATCCCACAGCACTACACCAGGAGGTTACATATATATGTGTTTGTGTGTGTGTGGTGGTGGTGATGTGCTGTGGAGCTGGTTCCGACTCACAGCAACCCTGTACAGGGTTCCCCAGGCTGTAAATCTTTACGGGAGCAGAAAGCCTCATCTTTCTCCCTCAGAACAGCTGGTAGTTTCGAACTGCTGACCTTAAGGTTCACAGCCCAGTTTGTAACCACTAGGTTTAGAGAGACATATTACATAATTAACTACACTTTCAACACCTACATATATATGTGTGTATGTGTTTGTGTATACATATATACACACACACATAAAAGCTTTGTTTATAACTCCCACTGTATAATTGTATATGTATAAAACTTTGTCTTTATAGCTCTCACCAAACAATTCTTTTCCTAATAGATCTGGGTAAAAAGTAGGTGGAAGAATCTACTGAAAGGATGACATGAGGCAACTGTGTATGCCAACAGAGTAAATTGTAATTGTGAAAATTTGGAACTCTAATGTAGGTTTAAAATGAGCCATCTCAGAAGCAGAAGGTGGGGATTTCACCAAAAGCAAAGAGCAAGCAGTGGAGTGTGTCATCTAGACCCTTAGATACCTGTGCATTGAATGTCCTTGAGCAGGGACAAAAAGCTGTGACCCTGGAGTAGTGGCAAAGGAGGAACAGTAGCACAACCAATGACAAGAGCATGAGACAGAGCAATGGACTTCCCAGTCCATAGAGCAAGTAAAGTTCAGTGACTTTGAGCAAGAAGTTTGCTTGTAGAGTGGGCTGCCTCCAGGCACTTAAGTGGGGGAGTTAGGTTTGCTGAACCACAGAGCTAGAAATGAGTACCTTTAGGCTGAGGTTTATGGTGGAAGGTGTGCCTGTGATTTTACCAGAAACTTACTGAAACAACTGTGGCCTGAGCATTTTTGGATCCTATATTGTAACCTGTAAACTTTCCTAATAAACCCCTTAACTGGAAGCATGTTTTCTGAGTTCTATGTAGCCACTGCAATGGATTATGGAATCCAGCTGAGTAAGACAGCTGTGGAAAGATTGGTGCCACATTTTTTAAATATATGGTGGTGATGCTGGTTATGAGTCGTGGAGTCAGTTCTGACTCGTAGCAACCCTGCATAGGGTTTCTGAGGCTGTAAACCTTTATGGGAGCAGAAAGCCTCATCATTCTCCTGAGGAACTGCTGGTGGTTTCGAACCACTGACCTTGAGATTAGCAGCCCAATTCATAAACACTACTCTACCAGAGCTCTTTTAAAAATATATATGCATATCCAGAGAACTTCCAGAGTTTCAAGCCGGATACAGAAGAGGCCATGGAATGAGGGATATCGTTGTTGATGTCCAATGGATCTTGGCTGAAAGCAGAGAATATCAGAAAGATGTTT
>NW_006408533.1:10095746-10098922 GCF_000296735.1 Chrysochloris asiatica | reverse complement strand
GAGGAGAATACTGAAAGTACCATGGGCTGCCAAAAGAACAAACAAATTTGTGTTGGAAGAAGTCAGCCAGAATGCTCCTTGGAGGTCAGGATGGCCAAACTTGGTCTCTCATACTGCATGCATATTGTCAGGAAGGACCAGTCCCTAGAGAAGGATATCATGTTTGGTAAGGTGTGGAGGGTCAGAGAAAAAGAGCAAGTCCCACAGTGAGATGGATTGGCAAAGTGGCAGCATCAATGGGCTCAAGCATGACAACAATTGTGAAGCTGGCCCACGATTGGGTGGTGTTTTGTTCTGTTGTGCATAGGGTCACTATGATTCGGTACCAAGTCAATGGCACCCAACAACAACAATATATCAATACTTAACCTATACCCATACTTACACCTCTACATGAGTTCTGGTAGTATAGTAGGTTACTTGTTGGGCTTCTAACTGCACAATCATTCATTTGAATCTACCAGCTGCTCTTCAGTAGAAAAATTGGGCTTTCTGCTCCCCTAAAGTGTTGCATTTGCGTTAGCATCGCTATGTTGGAGAGAAGAGAGCAAGTTTCAGAATCTCTTCTGACATTTATTTCCAACTCCCCCCCTCCCCCTTCTTTCTTGTTTCCTAATGCCCTTTCACTTTCTTCTCATATTATGTTTCTGATGTTATCCCACAGCTCCTCTGGTCTTTAGTCTTTAGCGTCTAATAAATCAAATCTGTTTTTCAGATGATATCTAAATTCAGGTGGGATATGTTCAAGGTCATATTTTGGCTCTTGTGGAGTTGTTTAAATTTTCGTCAGCTTCAGCCTAAACTTACATATGAGCAATTGATGGTCTGTTCCACAGTTTGTTCCTGTTCTTGTTTTGGCTGATGACATGGAGCTTTTCCATGGTCTTTTTTCACAAATGCAGTCAATTTTATTTTTGTGTATTCCATCTGGTGCTATCCATGTATATAATCATATTTTTTGTTGTTTAAAAAGGGGATTTGCTATGAAGAAGTCATTGGTATTGCAAAATTCTATCATGGTATCTCTAGCATAATTTCTATCACCAAGGTCATATCTCCAACAGCTGATCCTTCCTCTTGTTTCCAACCTTAGCATTTCAGTCACCAGTATTATCATTATATCTTGATTACATGTTGGATCAATTTCAGATTGAAGAATTCTGCCAACTTCTTCAATTTCATCCTCACTGGCTTTTGTGGTTTCTGTGTAAATTTGAATAATAGTGGTATTAAATGGTCTTTCTTATAGGCATGTGGATATTATCCTATCACAGACAGATGAACAGTCATGGATGCAGCAGTAAAGAAATCAAACTACGTATTGCATTAGGCAAATCTGCTGCACAAGATCTCTCTAAAGTGTTCAAAAGCAAAGATGTCAGTTTGAGGACTAAGGTTTACCTGACCCAAGCCATGGTATTTTCAAAACATTATATGCAAGTGAAAGTTGGACAATGAATAAGGAAGATTGTAGAAAATTTATGCATTTGAGTGGTAGTGTTGGAGAAGAATATTAAACAGACCATGGACTGCCAAAAGAACAAACAAATCTATGTTGGAAGAAGTATAGCCAGAATGTTGCTTAGAAGCCAGGATAACCAGACTTCATCTCTCATACTTCCTGGTAGAAAGATGATCATGTTTGGAAAGTGAAGGGTTGGAGAAAAAGAGGAAGACCACCAAGGAGCTGGATTGGTACAATGGAAGCAGCAATGGGTTCAAGTGTAGCAAAGATTCTGAAGTTGGCGCAGGTTTGTACAGATTCATAACAACAACAAAAACTTGCAGCCTCGGAAACCCTATACAGGGTTGCTGAGTCAGAACTGGCTTCACAGCACTTAACTACCACTAACACATATATATGAAATCCTGATTTGGTGCTATAGGATAAAATCCTGATTTTGGGCTATAGGATAAGTATTGCAACTCAAACCCTCAGAAACCTTATTCAGGTTTGTATAAGTCAGAAGAGATTCAACAGCATTTAACATACACACACACACACACACACACACACACATACACAGCATTTAACATACATATACATATATATATATACACACACACACACACCATGGACTATGTGAAGAACAAACGTGTCTTGGAAAAAAAATATATATGTATATGAAATGCTGGCGTATCACTGTAGGATAAGCATTGAACTGTAAACCACAACGTTGGCAATTAAAGCCCACCAGCCACTTCTCAGAAACCCTAAACAGGATCACTATGAATAGAAACTGACTTGAAAGCGCTTATCAACAACAGCTCATATATGTCATTGTTGTTAGCAGGTGCCCTGGAGTCTCTTCCAGTTCATAGCAACCCTACGCTCAACAGAACTAATCACTGCCTGGTCCTGCACGATCCTTAAAATTGTTGTTATGCTTGAGTCATTTTTGCTACCACTCTACCAATCAAATTCATTGGGGAGTCTTCATTTTTAGCACCCACCCTCCACTTTACTACACATGATGTCCTTCTTCACGGAGGGGTCCCTCCCAATATATGTTCAGAGTATGAGAGATGAAGTCTCGCCATCCTGGCTTCTAATGAGCGTCTGACTGAACTTTTTCCAAGAGAGGTTTGTTTGCTCTTCACATAGTACATGGTACTTTTCAATCATCTTTTTCAGCACCAAAACTCAATATGTCAATTCTCCTTTGATCTTCTTTATTCATTGGCCAAATTTCACATGTATAGGAGGCTACTGAAAATACCATGGCTTCATCCTCACACTGACATCTTTGCTCTTGAACACTTTAAAAACATCTTGTGTAGCAGAATTGCCCAATGAAATACATTGTTTCATTTTCTGATTTGTGCTTTCATGAATGTTGATAGTAGCTACAAACAAAATTAAGGCTTTCACAACTGTAATATTTTCTCCATTTATCAAGATGTTGTTTATTGGTCCAGTGGTGAGTATTTCTTTTTTCCTTTGAGGTACAACCATACTGAAGGCTGTAGTCTAACTCATCAGTATTTTAAATCCTTTTCACTTTCAGCAAGCAAGTTTGTATCAACTGAATATCACAGGTTATTAAAAAGTATTTCACCAATCCTTATGTCATGTTCTTCTTCATATAAGCCAGGTTCTGAGATTATTTGATCAATGTACAATATTTTATATATATATATGTATTTAAATATATATATATACATATGTATATATA
>NW_006408533.1:10090996-10092043 GCF_000296735.1 Chrysochloris asiatica | reverse complement strand
CAATATGTCATTTGATTTCTTGACTACTGTTTGACCATGATGACACTAATGGAGTAAATCCCTCAGGACCTTCATTTTCTGATGGGACACAACTCAAAATGAAGAGAAATAGCTGCAAACATCCATTAATAATCAGAACAGGGAGTGTATGTTCTGAATCTAGGAAAATTGGAAATTGTCAAAAATGAAATGGAATGCATAAACACCGATAGTTTAGGCATTAGTGAGATGAAATGGATTGGTATTGGCAATTCTGAATCTGACAACCACATGGTTTACTATTCCAGGAATGACAAATTGAAGAGTAATGGTGTTGCATTCATCATCAAAAAGAACATATCCGGATCAGTCATGAGGCACAATGCTGTCTGTTATAGGATAATATCCATGAACCTATAAGGAAGACCAGTTAATATCACTATTATTTAAATTTATGCATCAACCACTAAAGCAAGTGAGGATAAAATAGAAGAATTCTACCAACTTCTTTAATCTGAAATTGATCAAACATGCAATCAAGATGTATTGATCATTACTGATGATTGGAATGCAAAGGTTGGGAACAAAGAGGAAGGATCAGTAGTTGGAAAATATGGTCTTGGTTATAGAAATAATGCTGGAGATCACATGATAGAATTCTGGAGAAGCAATGATTTGTTCATTTCAAATATCTTCTTTCGACAGCATAAGAGATGACTATATACATGGACCTAACTGAATGGAAAACACAGAAATCAAATTGATTACATCTGTGGAAAAGCTCCATATCATCAGCCAAAACAAACCCACCAGCTGCTCCTTGTCCATACAGGGTTGCCTTGAGCAACAACAGTTGTTTAGTGATGCCATAACAGAAATGGGAAATGCTGTGGCTATTTAGGACAAGCACTGGACTTTGAAAATAGGTCAATAGTTTGAGCACAGCAGTCGATATGCTCCACTCCTAGTTCTTCTGTCTTACTAATGGTAGGCCCCTCTGATCTGTACTCACATGTTCAATGTCTTTTATATCCTAAAAGAAATGGACTCAATATACAGCCTAATCCT
>NW_006408533.1:10085656-10090659 GCF_000296735.1 Chrysochloris asiatica | reverse complement strand
TAAATATATATATATATATACACAAATTATAAAGATAATTTTTTAGATGAACAATGAGTTAATTATCTTATAAGTATAACCTGCATTTGTAAGGAGTTTCAAAGAGAATTATAATGTAGGGACTCTTAATCAAGCAGTGAGTCTCAGTTTAGCTCCTCTCATCTTTACTGTGAAGTCTTGGCCAGCACTCCAGAAAGAGGGTATATTACCTCCTAAGGGTAGTCTTTCTGGTTATCATGTGTCATTGGCTTGCTCTGTACCTTGCTGTGGTGTTTCTCTCTGGTATGTTGAAGAGATTGAAATAGTAGAGTACTCTATATCTTATCTTTGATGTCTAACATGTTTATAGCACTTTGAGATTGATAAAGCATCCTCGCTAGCGCTGAATTATATATACCCCATGCTCTCCAGGAAGCTAAAACAGAAAGTATAGAGTCATTGTGAGATCTATGAGAAAATTCCCTCTACTCTCTTGTTTTACCCACTTTTTCTGTGGTAAATTTCATGATCACCTGTCTATTTTTACTTAGATCAGTTTATTCTAAGTAGTTCGACTTGCTAAGAGGTTAAAGTGATGATTCACATATCTTACTGCTGTGAATTTAGAGTGTGCTCCTCAGTCCAAATGCTTTTATCCTTTTCTTTTCCATTGTTCCCTTAAAAACATCTTGTAAATGAAAATCTGAAGGATTACCTAGCAAAATATTATCAGAGAAGTCTGTATTTGCAATATTGATTTGGAAATCTCTGTATAATAAAAATCAAATCCAGACCTTTCTAAATTGTCTTTTATATTACTGAATTATTTCTTTCCCACTTGCCAATTTAAAGATTATAAGGCTGACATTAACTGTGCTGGTGGACATTGGTACCTATGTGACATGGTAGAAACCAGTTGCCATCAAATTTATTCTGATTTATTATAACATTATTGTTTCAGAGTAGGACTGTGCTTCACAGAGTTCTCAGTGATTGAATTTCCAGAAATAGTTCATCAAATCTTTCTTTCGAAGTGCTTCTGGGTGGACTTGAAACTCCAACCTTTCCATTTTCCAGTCAAGCATGTTAATTAGGGAGTCTGTGGCATGGCAGAATTGGAGCTAATACTGTGTAAATATCCCTGTAGGAAATATAGGAAATTCAGTACTTAACAATTATATAATTGTATAATTAAAAACTCTGCATTTTTCAACACACTTCTTACTGTCATTCATATACACACATATATGCATATACATAATTTTTTTTTTCAAGGAAGCTTCTAATGATCAAATTGTATGGTTGATGTTGTGTTGTTTTTTAAATTAAAACAGCACAGAAGCTCTATACCATGAAGATCTGTAGAGTGATGAATAAAATGGTCTACTCTAGGGCTCTAGCCCCAAATTCAGAATTGATCAAATGACCTAGTCACATTTCTTTAAGCAGGAGAAACATTTGGTTCAAAAGTCTCATTGTTGTTGTTGTTAAGTGCCGTTGAGTCAATTCTGACCCATAGCAACCCTGTATAGGGTTTCTGAGGAGAAGCTAGTGAGCTTGAACCACCCACCTTGCAGTTCAAACGACTTTGCAGTTTCATGCATTAGCCCACAGCGCCACACCCGAACTCCATAAAGTCTCATTGTTATTTTTGTTGTTATTGTTAAGTGCCGTAGAGTCGGTTTCGACCCATAGCGACCCTGTATAGGGTTTCTGAGGAGCAGCTGGTGAGCTTGAACCGCCGACCTTACAGTTCAAACAGCTTTGCAGTCTGGCGCATTGACCTGCAGCGCCACACCAGGACTCCAAAGTCTCATTAGGGGTTCCCATATACAAGTATATATATCAAAGCAATGGGGCTTCAAAAGTTCATGGAAAATTGGAATGAAAGCATAATGACATTTTTTTCCACCAAGAATTTTTTCTGCCAACCTCCCTCTTGTTACATATTACCTTTCCTGTCACCCAATTTAACCCTGGTGGCTCTGTGGGCTAATGCGCTGGACTGCAAAGTTGTTTGAACCACAAGTCGGTGGTTCAAGCTCACCAGCTGCTACTTGGAAACCATATATAGGGTCGCTATGGGTCGGAACCGACTTGGCGGCACTTAACAACAGCAACAACAACCCTCCAGCCAGTGAATTACTCTCTCTTCCCTTTCATCCCTGGTAATAATCAAAGAATATTTCTTGTAGCATGAAAATCTTTTCTTTACTTTTACAGTAGTGTTCTTCCATATTTGTCCTTTAGTAACTGATTAATTTCATGCATCATCATGTCTTCCAGGCTCATCCATGCTAGGAAACATTTCATAGATTCATTGTTATTCTTCAACTTTGCATAGTATTCCATTGTGTATATGTATTAAAGTTTGTTTATGCATTCTTTCTTTGATGGATATTTATGCTGCCGCTGCCTTCATCTTTTTCTCAGTGTGAATAATACCGCAATGAACATGTCTGTGCATATAGTTATACATATCATGGCTTATTTCTTGAGGCTATATAATAAACAGAGAGATTTCTGGGTTATACAGTATTTCTATTTCCCAATTTTTGAGGAAATGCCATATTATTTTCCATGTAGTTGCACCATTTTATTGTCCCACCAGCAGTATTAGAGGGTCCCAGTCTTTCTATACCCTCACCAACATTTATTGGTTTCATGTTTTTTTGTTTTTGTTTGGTTTTCGAAGTCTTTGAAGCCCCTTCATGTTATGTGTGTGTGTATACTTCAAGTTTATATACATTTAGCCTTTTTATTAATGTTGCTGTTGCTGTGCTTTTTAGTAGATTCCTACTCATAGCGACCCTGTATAGGGTTTCTGAGGAGCATCTGGTGGATTTGAACTGCTGACCTTGTGGTTTGCAGTCCAGTGCTGACCCTACAGCACTACTCCATTATTAATAGACTTTGTTTTTTAGAGTAGTTTTTAGGTTTACAGAATAAATTGAGCAAAAGTCGAGTTCCCATGTACATCATCCTCTGACACTACATAGTGTCTCCACTGTTCAACTTATTAAAGATTTTTACTAGAGAAATGTGAATTTGTTTCTGGGCACTTGGGACTATTTGTCATAATTTGTGTTACTAGACCTTAAACAAAGTCTCCTAAGACATGAGTGATTGTGTTCATGCTGAGACATACTGACCTAGTCTACTTCCAACACCCCCGTCCTCAATACTGGATTCATGATGCGGCACAGAAAATATTGTAGTTCAACACTGGAAGCCCAGAATCTTCTTTTCCAAGATCCAAAATCTCATAATTGTGGTCACATTCATTGTACAGATGGGTATTGAGTTGACATGCAAAGTAATGTCCTTCTTTCCAGTGCTGTGTGTGGTCACTGGGATAGGGCTTGTGTGGTTTGCTGAAATCAAGTGCACTTACATGTAGAGATTTAAATGTTTGAATGGAATCCATTTATCATTTTGGAGAGGGTGCAAAAACCCCTAGAGGAGATGTCTGGGTCAAATTCCTCATGCTAATCTTGGGTTTAGCTGGTTCCCAGTCATCTGTGAAAGTGCTTATGTCTTAATAGTTTTAGGCTTCAGAATCAGGAAATCCTTTTATGAAAAATAATTTTTTAAACTTAATGTATGTTTTATTCTCTGGTTTTAGTATATAAGGCATTTGTGTGTTTTTTATTTTGACTGTTACGTATCTCTAGAATATATTTTATATAAATTTTGGGTATTCTCTGCAAACTGTAGAAATTATCCTTTTTAAAGACCAGCAAATATTCTTTTCATCAGCTAGAGCTTGTGCTGTATATTCTGTAGAAGTTATTAATGTGTATTCTATTTTATAATTCTGATGGCTATAATCAATTCTGAAAATAGACTGAATTATCCATAAATACTTGGATGATACAAAAATATGTATGTATGTGAGTTGGAACCAACTCAATGGTACACAACAACAATAAGTTAAATGAAGTGCCATCGAGTCTGTTCCAATTCTTAGCGACCCTGTATAGGGTTCTTGAGGAGTGGCTGATGAGCTTGAACCAACAACCTTGTGGTTCAAAGCAACCTTGCAGTCCAGCGCATTAACCTTCAGTGCCACACCATGACTCCAGTATATTTTTATTGTTGTTAAGTGCCAACGAGTCACTTTTGATTCATAGTCACCCTGTATTGTATTTCCATGGAGCAACTGCTGGGTTTAAACAGCTTACTTTTTGTTCAAACCAAACTTGTGGCCCAGTGTTTTATCCTATAGTGCCCTTGTGGTTCAAACCAACACTACGGTCAACTGCTTATTCTATTAGGACTTTGAAACTTTGAGGAGACAACTTCCTTTGTGTCTCTTGGTATGGTGTTATAGGGTAAGCACTAGATTGTTAACCAGAAGGTCTGGGTTCACACCCACCAGCTGTCCTTCAGAAACCCTGTACAGGGTCACTATGAGTCAGAACTGATGGAACAGCACTTAACAATAACAGCAACAATATGATACAATGTTTGATCTTGTCACTAGAGAAAACAAGAAAACCACTGGCAGTCCCTTCAGGATAGGGTTTGACTAGAAACCTGTGACACTGCTACTTATTTCTGAACCTGAAAGTTGCTGAATATTGATTGGAAAGCAATAAACCTGGCTGAACTGCTCATCACCTTCATCAGGGCTAGTAAATACTTGAGGCAGATATTAGGCCATTGTCCCAGCCTCTGTACAACAAATCGTTTTTGAGAATTTAAAGATATTTTTAATAACTTTAACCATTAATGAAAGGAGCCTGTGTTTCTACTCCGGTTCCTCCAACTACAGCCCCTCCCATTTCCTCTTCTGCTATGCAAATTGTGTATCAGAAAGATACCTAAGTAGATGTATTCACCCAGCTACTTTAGCACAATGTACTAAGTTAATGTGTTAGGAGAGAGCAAGTATGCTTCCTTCTGTCTGCAGAATCTGAGAATTGTGTTGTTGCTAAGTGCCTTTGAGTTGGTTCTGATTCATAGCAACCCTCTTTAGGGTTTCCAAAGAGTGGCTGGTGGGTTTGAACCACAGACCTTGT
>NW_006408533.1:10077838-10082996 GCF_000296735.1 Chrysochloris asiatica | reverse complement strand
TCAATGACCATCTCTCTACTTTACCAAGCATGAACTCCTTCTCCAGTGACTGGTCTCTCCTGATAATACATCAAAAATACATGTACATTCAGACTATACTTCTTTCAATAGAGATGTGTTCATACACCTGGCAGTCCAAGGTATATTTAATATTCTTCAATATTAATAATATAATTCAACAACATCAATTATTATTTGGTCTTTCCTATGTATTATCCATATTTTGCATGCATATGAGATCATTGAAAGTACCATGGCTTGGGTCAGCCACACCTTAGTGTTCCAAGGGACGTCTCCACTTTTTAACACTTAAAAATATATTTTCAGCAATTTTGTTCAATGTAACATGCAGTTTGACTGCTTGACTCTTGCTTACATGGTGTTTACTGTGGAAACAAGCAAAATGGAATCCTTGATAACACTTTTCTGTTTATCATGATGTTGCTTATTGGCTCAACTGAAAGGATTTGTGTTTTCTTTATGTTAAATTGTAATCCATACTGGTAGCTATACTCTTCAAGTTTTTTTTCACTTGCATCACATAAGGTTGTGTCATCTGCATATTACAGGTTGCTAAGGACAAATGATGGCCATAATAATTGCAATATAATTAAGTGAAAGAATGATGTAATAGGCTATAAACATGGCGAGTCTCTTTATTTTTCTGAAGGTTGCAAAACAATTTCTATAAAAGATATATAAGATGTTACTGTTACTATGAGTATGTAATAATTCATTTTAAATTTCCTCTTCCTTAAATATATTTTTCATGTTTGTTAGTTATTGTTGAATCTCATCATGTTGGCTTCAATTCAGAGTGACAAATGCTTTCTGAGTGACCCGTACCATTTAGTATTTTTTAGAAAGAGATTCCTTTATCTTCTTTTCTAACTCCAAAAGAGTAAAGATTTGAGTTTTTTTTCTCCCCCTGGTTCTTTCTCTCATTTTAATTGAAGTTAGAATTGAAGTGAATTTGCAAAATGATGATTTAATTTGAATAATTCTGGATATTTCTTTCAAGCTTCAGTCCCTCAGATGGTATCCTAGCTTAAGAAGTGATGACTTCCTATAGTAAAGTAATCTGGTGGGATAAATCCAAAGTGACTGATTTCTATTAGTATGGAAATATTTGTTCCTAAAGACTTTTAAACAATATGTAATGATGAGAAGCTTCTCCCCAAAGAATTATACTGTACATTTATAATTTGTTACATCGATCACGTGATTTTTGAAATCTTGACAAAGTCTCCGCTCCCTTGGAAAGTTTGTCAAAGGGCATCTTACAGAAATTCTGCAGGTTTATGAATATTTATCAATGCTGTTATAAATTTGGCAGTATCCTTAGACTTTTTGACCTTAGTTTTGTGAATATGATATCCTATGGGAACTAAATTATGATGTGAATGACCAAGACGACTAATATGAAATGATTGGATTGCAATGACATTTCCTAAAGTCCAGTAGATTATGTTGTATATATATTACACTTTCAAGATAGTTTTTGCTTTGAAAAAATATGCTATTTGTATGCTTTAATCTGAACGAATTTCTTTAGTATAGTATATGAAAGCCACGTCAGGGTTGAGTTTGCCTGTAATTTTCAATTATTTTGAAGGATGCACTTCTTGTATATTGATCACTTTTGAGATGAAAGTTACATATGCTAATGTATAATTGTTATTTGTATTCAAAATTTTTTATATTAGAATATTTGTGTTAGAATGAAAATTCTAACACAAGGCTATATCTTGAGTCCATTTCTTTTGGGATATCAAAGAGATTAGATACTTGCAATGCTCTTCAATTATTGTTGAATGGTAAACCCTGTGATAGGTTATGGAACCACTACAGGGGGATAGCTTGACTCTGTGTCTACTGCCAATTATGGGAACACAGAATCTGAAGAAACATGATGACTTCTACTAAGAAAGGAAGTATGAATTAGGTGAAAGGATAATCGAGGAAAAACAATATCGTTTAATAGATGAAAATATATTCATACAATTTTAAGTAGCACTTAAACTGAGATTGGAAGAAAGCATAGGCATTTGTTAGATGTTTCATGAGGGAAAGAGAAAGCACTTATAGATTGTGAAAGTATGGCATATTAAAGGTACAAAACAACTTTGACATCTGGAGGAGTGTAGACAATGAGTGATAAGACTAAAGATGTAGATCTGAAAATGGAATTGTGGAAAATATCAATGTTGCTTAATATTTTGAACTTTGCATCAAATGATGTCATTGAAGAGTTTTCAGAAGAAAGTGATAAAACATTAGTTTTATAATTATCACAGTGGGTGTGGTGAATAAATGAAACCAGAAGGCAGGAGGGTGAATACTCAAAGACCTGATGGAGGAAATGGTGGTAGTCAGAGAGTATTACCATAGTGAATGAGTTGATACAGCCTGTAAATGGAAGCAAATTAGAAAATGCTATTTAAGAAATATTTGCAAGGGAAAACTAGCAGAATTAAGTAACTAATTTATAGCTGACTATAAAGGAGCTCTGGTAGCATAGTGGTTATGAATTGGCCTGTGAACCTCAAGGTCAGCAGTTCAAAACCACCAGCTGTTCCGTGGGAGAAAGATTAGGTTTTCTGTTTCCGTAAAGATTTACAGCCTCAGAAACCCTGTACAGGGTCTCTATGAGTCAGAACTGACTCCAGGGCACATCACCACCACCATAAGGGATTTTTAATTTGAACTGGTCAATATGAAGTAAAGGTCTAAGGTTAGGATTAGAATTGGTCATGTTGAAGGGTCTGTGGAACACTGACTTAGAGCCAGGATTTATGCCATTAAATAGAGAGGACTCGATTATACAAGATAATTCTGGGCTAGAAATTAAGACATGGAAGTCATTAGGACATACATGATTAAGTCATGAGAGTAGATGATAGTATCTATTAAAGAAGTTACAACTACTGAGAAAACAAATCTCCAAATTTAAATGTCTGGAAAGCTACAAAAACTGACTGAGTAGGATCAGTGTTACAGATAGGAAGGGAGCCTGATGGGAGTTCGGGGAAAATCATGATTCAAGAAAGAAAGAATCTTCTCTAACATTAACAAATTTTGATAATCAGAAAAGAACTAAAATGCACTGAGTTTGATTAAACAACCATAAGCCATAAATATACTTATTGAAATCAAAGTGAGTAGTGTGTATGGTTGGAAGCTAATTTTGAGAGTTTGAGGAATGTGTGGAGAGTAAGGAAATTGAGACTGTAAGGGTAGATAAAAATAAGAAGTCTTTCATGAGTTGTTATCGACGTGAACAGCCAAGAGAATTTGTTGAAAATATTAATTCTACTACAAAGCATATCTATGTTGTTGTTGTTAAGTGCCATTGAGTCAGTTCTGACTCATAGCCACTCTGTAGAGAGTTTCCAAGAAGTAACTGGTGGGTTTGAACCACTAATGTTGCAGTTAACAGTTGTGCTTATCCTACAGTGCCACATCAGGACATATTTATAGCATATTACAAAAATAACTTAGGGGTGACATCCTCTAACTTCACCAAAGTAGAGAGGAGAATTACCATTATTATCTTCCCAAGGCTGATTCCTATGATGCACAGTCCAGACACACTTTCACCCTTCAAACATTTTATCAATTCTGAAACCAACCAGCCCTCCCAGGACATTCTCTACTTCTTTGCTGGGTTATAATTCATTGCAATGGCCTTGTAGAGCTCCCATATAATACTGACAGTTATGGATTATTAACAATACTGACAGTTATAGAGAAGTAGCAGGTTACAAATCAGGATCAGAAACATTCATTACACATTTCTTCCATCAGGACAGTTTCTTCTTAGCCATGCCACAGACATTCCCAGATCATTGGCCTCTCAGTCACAAAGTTCTTACTTGGGTAACTGCAATAAAGTTCTTTTAGCTCTGCTGATAAATGTCAAGAATCACTCCATTAAGTCAGTAAGTCTCAGCCTGAATGTACTCAGCTCTATCTCCATGAATTGGCAAACCTAGCTCACCCTGATTAAATGGCCAGAAGCCATTCTACCAGCAAGCCTCCACAAAGGCGTTCAGCTCTCTTGCTCTGTGGGTTAGGACTCACTGCTTGGTCTCTTACCGGTCTCTTGGCTCTGCTGCCTCTGCCCTTACAACCTTCCACCGTGTCTGGTGCTACAGTTCTCTGACTCCTGCATTGAAGATGTTCAGTGCAGGGATCTCAGGCTGTGCTCCACTCCTCTCTCTTCTCTCTTGATGGTAGTAAAACCTCCTCTTCCAACTCTGGAGTGGCTATTTCAAGTCTAGCAGGATGACAAAATTGACCAATCTTCACAGTAAGGTTCCATACACCTTATTTGCCATTCACAAGTGTGCCATGTACCTTATTTACATATTTAGCTAGCTATTTGGTCCATTGGTGAGCAGTCCTGATGTAAGAGTGTAGAATAAGAAATGAACTTCTAACCATAAGCTAATTGCTAGGTTGTGGTCAAACCCACCAGCCAATCACTGAAAACTCTATACAGAGTTACTATGAGTTGGAATTGTCTCAACAGCACTTAAGACAGCAATGCACATTTGCATAGTCCTACAAAAAAGCCTACAAAGTCCAACAAAGAATAAAAGGGTCAAAATGGATGTCAGAAAAGACACTGAAACTTGCTCTCCAGTGTAGAGATGCTAACGCAAATGGAAGAAATGACGAGGTCCAAGAGCTGAACAGAACATTTCAAAGATCAGCTCGAGAAGATAAAGCTAAATATTATAATAAAATGTGCAAAAATCTGGAATCAGAATACCAAAAAGGAGGAACATGCTCAGCATTTCTCAAGCTGGGGGAACTGAAGAAAAAATTCAAGCCTCAACTTTCATTATTGAAAGATTCTCTGGGCAAATTATTGAGTGATGCAGAAAGTATCAGGAGAAGATGGAAGGAATATACAGAGTCACTGTGCCAAAAAGAAATGGTTCACATTCAATCGTTTCAAGAGGAAGCATATGATCAAGAGCCAATGATATTGAAAGAGGAAGTACAGGTTGCATTGAAATAATTGGCAGACAACAAGGCACCAGGAATTGATGGAACACAAATTGAAATCTTTCAAGAAAGTAGGCAGCACAGGTGGCACTCACTCATCTCTGCCAAGAACTTTGGAAGACAACTATCTGGCCAACTGATT
>NW_006408533.1:10044684-10076468 GCF_000296735.1 Chrysochloris asiatica | reverse complement strand
GAGGTTGGCCCAGGATCAGGCAGTGTTTCGTTCTGCTGTGGATAAGGTCACTATAGGTTGGTACCGAATCGATGGCCCCTAACAACAACAACAACAACAAACAAAGAAGCCAGGATAGCACGATTTTATCTCTCATCCTTCAGATATGTTTGTAGGAGAGACCAGTTCCTAGAGAAGGACATCATGCTACGTAAAGTGCAGAGTCAATGAAAAAGAGTAAGACCACCATGGAGATAAATGGGCACAGGTGGCAGCATGACTCAAGTGTATCAACAGTGAGGCTGGTGCAGGACCAAGCCGTGTTTTATTCTCTTATGCAAAGTGTCATTGATGGTACCTAAAAACAGCAAATCATGTTGCTAACTTAAAGTGTTTTGTTTTGTTTTTTAATTATTTTTACAGGTTCTTTAAATATGTTAATTTTACATGACCTGAAAACTCTAAGATATCTTATTAACATAGTGTTTGGTCTAAAGCCAATTAGAAGCATATCATGATTTTGTTCAGGTTGCTTACTTGGTTTCCTTAAAGATGAAATAATAACTTCTCAGTACATCACCGTTGATAGTTTTGTGATATAATTTGTAGCCATATGTCCTTCAGTCATGATAAGCTCAACATATCAGATGGAAATTGGATTTCATTGTTTATTATTAGAATTCTAGAATGGCTATATATGATTTAATTTTGACCAGAATTATTTTTAAATTATGCTATTAAAATTGAAAGATTAAAATGATTTCAACCGTCTTTATTAGTTGTTGTTGTTGTTAAGAGCCATTGAGTCAGTGCTGACCCATGGCGACTCTGTATAGGATTTCTGAGGAGTGGCTGGTGAGTGTGAACCACCAACCTTGTGGTTCAAAATCCACATATCAGAATAGCGCATTAACACATAGCGCTACACCAGGACTTCATCTTTATTAGTAGGAGAGGAGCTCTGGTAGCGTAGTGGTTATGAATCGGGCTGCTAACCTCAGCGTCAGCAGTTCGAAACTACCAACTGTTCCGCAGGAGAAAGGTGAGGCTTCTGCTCCCGTAAAAATTTACAGCCTTGGAAACCCTGTACAGGGTTGCTATGAGTCGGAACCGATTCCAAGGCACATCACCACAACTACAACCACCATCACTATCATGTTGTTGTTATGTGCCATCGAGTTGGTTCCTACCCATAGCGACTCTGTACAGGGTTTCTGAGGTTGTAAACTGTTATGGTATCAGATTGTTGTTATGTGCCATCGAGTTGGTTCCTACCCATAGCGACTCTGTACAGGGTTTCTGAGGTTGTAAATCTTTACCGGAGCAGAAAGCCTCATCTTTCTCCCGCGGAGCAGCTGGTAGTTTCGAACTGCTAATCTTGCAGTTCACGGCCCGATTCATAACTACTACGCTACCAGTGCTCCTTATCATAAGAAACTGTAAATAACCAATAATGGTCCTTTATGGGAACACGAACATGTCTGTACTGATAAAGGCTAAGTCAATGTATTGTACAGTTAGATGAATTTTCAAGGAAATGAGAAAAGAAGTCCTTAGTAAGAAAAGAACTACTAAGAAAAACAAAATAGAAGGTCTCTCACTACCTGATCTCAAAAGCTACTACATAGCCATGGTAATCAAAACAACCTGGAACTTGTACAGAGACAGAAACATTGATCAATGGGAGTGAATACAAAACTCAGAAGAAAAGCCATTCACATATGGATAGCTGATCTTTGACAAAGAGCCAAAACACATTAAATGGTAAGAGAGAGTCTCTGTGACAAATGGTGCTGGTAAAACTGGATATCCATTTGCAGAAGAATGAAACAGGCCCCATATATCATATCATATTTAAAAATGCACTCAAGATAGATCAAAGACCTAAATGTAAAACCTAGAACTATAAAGGTTATCAATGAAAAGATAGGGACAAACTTAGAGGCCTCGTACATAGCATAAACACACTATCAAACATAACTGAAAACACACAAAAAAGCAGAAAACAAACTAGATGATTGGGTCTTCCTAAAAATTGGACTTTTATGTGCATCAGAGGATTTCACTAAAAGAGTGAAAAGAGAACCCATACATTGGGAAAGACAAACTGGCAATTTCAACATATCAATAAGAAAAAAATTAAAAATCCATTTAAAAAATGGTCAGAGGACATGAATACATGTTTCATCAAAGAAGACATTCAGGCTGTCAGCAAACATAATCATTAGCTACTAGAGTGATGCAAATCAAAACAACAAAGATATCATCCTACCCCAATATTAATTTTGTTGCTAAGTGCCTACAAAATATTCTTGTTAAGTGTGGCCTATTTGGTTCTGACTGGTAGGGACCCAACCCCGTATAGGGTTTCCAAGGAGCTGCTGGTGAATTTGAACTGCCGACCTTGTGGTTCACAGTTCATTACTGATCCTATAGCGTTACACCAGGAGTATCTTGAAAAAAAGAAAAGAAAAACACAAATACTGATGAGGGTGATGAGAGATATGCATTGCAGGTTGGACAGTAAAATGGTGAAACCACTAATGAAAATTGTATAGTATTTCTTTGAAAAGCTGGAAATAGAAGCATCATTTCACCCATCAATCTTTCTATTTACTATTTAACCTAGAGAAATAAGATCTGTGATATAAATAGTTACATGAACAACCATGATCTTCACAGTATTGTTCACATTAGGAAAACAGTTGAAACAACCTAAATGCCCATCAAAGAAGGAATGGCTAGAGAAACTTTGGTACATGAACTATGTGTGGTACTTGTCATGTCATTAAGTGCTGTCAAATCAATTCTAACTCATTTCAAGGAGCAGCTGATGAGTTTGAATCACAGACTTTGTGGTTGAAACTGACCTTGCATCCAGTACTTATCCTATAGCACCACCTGAACATTAAATTATAATAAATCTGCGAAATACCTTATAACATGGAACAACATGTAGGTTATTATGCTTAGTGAAATAAGTAAGTCACAAAAAGACAAACATTATATAAGACCATTATAGCAAAAAGTTAAAAAAATGAAGAAGTTGGTTCACATTGAAAAGGACATTCTTTGATGATTACCAGGAATGGATGGAGAGTGGAAGGTAGATCACTTGTTGGAGGATAGATACGTGTTAACTTGGAAGAAAGGGGAAAAAGGAAAACTTTTGATGGATTAGCTTCTGCAAATAACATATGGTCTAACACATATTAGTTATTTATAAAACTAGTTGTTTATCTTCTGTACCTCTTACATACTAGTCTAGTCAACCTTAGTTTCAGAGTCACAGTTAATGAGGAGGTAGCATTTCTGTAGTTCTCAGCAGTCGTAGTGATACTAAAGCCATCCTATATTTTTTCCCTGTCAATATGCTCTCTATCCTGGTCCACCTCTCTCACAGCACAGCCATGGCGGTGCTGATGATGGTTGTATGCCATCTAGTTGATTCCGATTCATAACATCCCTGTATTGGGTTTCTGAGGTTGTAAACTGTTATGGGAGTAGAAAGCCTCATTTTTTTTCTCCTGTTGAGTGATGGATAGATTTGAACTGCTGATCTTGAGGTTAGCAGCCCAGTTTGTAATCCACTGTGCTACCAGGACTGTTACTGTTGTTGTTAAGTGCCATTGTGTTGATTCTGACTTAGAGCAACCTGTACAAGGTTTGCGAGGAGCAACTGGTGAGTTTGAACCACTGATTTTGTGGTTCACGGTCTAGTGCTTATTCTACAGTGCCACAGTAAATTGGCTGATTTCTTTTAAGCATTGTTGTTGTTGTTAAGTGCTGTTGAGTTGTTCAAACCCATAGCGACCCTGTATAGGGTTTCTGAGGAGCAGCTGGCGAGCTTGAACTGCCTACCTTGCAGTTCTAATGGCTTTGCAGTCAGGTGCATCAACCCACAGCGCCACACCAGGACTCCTCTTTTAAGCATATTAATCTAAATATAAGCTTACACCACATTTCCAAGTTTGATGAAAAACACATTGCCAGTAAATGGATTCCAACTCATAGTAATGATCTAGGACAAAGTAGAACTGCCTCAGAGGATTTCCAATGTTATGTGGCACTGTAGGATCAACACTAGGCTGGGAACTACAAGGTTGGCAGCTCAAACCCACCAGCTGTTCCTCAAAATCCTATACATGGTCGTTGAGTCAGAACGGACTCGTTAGCACTTAACAACAACAACAATCTTAAAAAGTAGACTGCCACATCTTTCTTCAGTGGAGCAACTAATGGGTTCAAACCATCAACATTTTGGTTAGCAGTCAAGTGCATTACTATTGTACAACTAGGGATTCTGATTCTAATGGTGTACTAATCAAAAGCAGTGTTTTTCCTCACATAAAATAATGTTGTTTCCCATCTTTTGTTTTTAAATTCATGTTAAGAAATTGGATATAATCTAAATATATCCCATCAAATTTAACTTCACTCTGTCCACTTGAATGCAAATAGGTTGTTATATAGTCCCATACTCATAATTCATGGTGTATGTGTACAAATGTTACTCTTCTAGTTCCCTTAACACTCATCCACTTTTATGGATGACATTTTGGAGCCTCTTGCTGAAAATTTAGCTGTAATGGCAAGAGAGGTGACTATACTCATCCACAATGCATGCCACTAAAATTATACCTCACTGAGACATAGACAGACAGTGTTTATCCCCATAAATCTGAAGAAACACCTGCAAACATTGATGAGGATGAAGGTCAAGAGCACTGCAGAGCACCTGTTATAGGGACTATTTTTAATCATTCATCTCCTGGAAAAGGAACAATGCTAACTACCTTTCTCAATTGAACTGACTCATTACTGGTAAATTCTTGCCAAGTTTCTGTTTTGGGATTTTCTATTCACTCCAAGCTAGGGTATTTATCCCAGTTTAATACACTTCTTTTCTGAACCATGTCTTTTCTCATGAACTACTAGTGTTAGTGCATTCCTGTGTCAAGAATAAGAATACCCACTGGGCACCAATGAGAAATTATCTGTTTATCGGAATTCTTTCTCTATTTCTATTTTATTGTTATATCCCCAATATGCTAATGAGGAAAACAAATTTCTATCTTGGCAAAGTTGAAGATATTACATTATATACAATTGAAATTTATGTCAAATTACCCTTAAATGGATGTGTTAAAGGAATTAACACGCTGTACATTTTCCAGCGCTGCATTCTTCTTATAGTTGCACAGGAGAACTACAAGAGGCTTTTATATTTTCTAAATGCTCTAGACTTCATACAACATTAAGGCATAAAATATCATCACTTGAATAGAATTAAAAGCTGTTCTGGAAATATCAGTCTTGGAAAAATTCATTGATTATAACCAGGAAAATTTCAAAATTATAGAGTGTTTGTATTTTTGAGCACATTATCTGGAACAATAATTCATGGGGAAAAATGCTGCGTTTATGGCAAAATAAGTTATTGCTTTACTTGAGGCAAAATATCCAGCTGGTACTTTGCTTCTATATTTGCTTAAGCCTTTGAAAAATGAAAACAACAATAACAAAATTTCCACGCTTTAATTTAAATGAACATTACATATTTTACATGTAATTCCATAGGACCACTCCTATTCTAGTGTTTTTATGGTTTCAATTCTCTTTGGATGTTTTTCAAGCCTCTACAATGACTCAAGAGCTTTAAGTTTGTGAATGTTGCAGCTAGATGGTGCTAGCTATCTCCCATAAATAAGCTCACAGGCAAACAAAGTCAGCTCAATATTTTCCCGTAACTATGAAATCTTTTCATAGCAAGAACTAGAGTGGAGGCAGATAATGCCACCCTATTTACTTTCAAATTCCATGGGTTGATACAGAATTGTTAAAGATGGGACTGGGGGACAGGAATGGAGGGAGAGTGGACTTAGGGGATGGTTAGTGGACAATTGTAGTGCAGTGTGCCATGTTCAGCATTTCTTTGGGTTGATCATCAGAGACTTATAGAAATCTTTTTTTTTCCCCTTTTAAGTGAAATAATGCAGAATTCTGTCCTTTAATATCACTTGATGTTATTCTCATATTTATGCAGTGTTATTTGTTTGGTTTTTGTTTTTAAAGCAGGTTTTTTTTGGGAGGCATTTTAGATTTCTCTGGACAAAGCAAGAATTGCAAGTGAAAAATATTCACTTGAGCAATCTTTATCTTTCCTCCTCCACTTCTCTTTTGTTTTGTAAGCTGCCTGCCCTGAGAGAACACTGTAGCTTGAAAATTCAAGATCTTTATTCAGCAACTTCAGTATACAATAGCATGGCAAGGGTAAAACAGTTAGGTTAAGTAAATTCCCTGTTTCCTCTCTGAATCCCATTTGTTTTATTGTTTTAAAACTATTGGAAGGAAATGATCAATAGAGGTAATCCCCAGGTTATGAAGGAGATTTGCTCCTAAGTGTGTCTTTAAGTTGAATTTATAGTTAAGTTGGAACAGGAATACATGGTTTTTATTTAGCCTTACTTTAGTGCAAAAAAAAATGCCTGAAGTCTTTTCAATGATTTAAAAACTGCAAATATAGCAAGTAAAGCTGATTTTCATAGAGAATTTGTTTCAAGTAGGGGATTTCTTCAATCTTTTGAAAGTAGGGGAAAAGTTATGTAGCGCTAAAAGACCAGTATGAGTTGTTCATGAGTTTTGAATCTGTAACCCAGGGATTTCCAGTATTTGCCATTTTGATAGAACTTTGGCTAATTTTACCCAGCGAAAGGCAAAAGCAAAGAAGAACAAATATGTTCTAGCTCTTCCTGGCTATTGTAGCTTTATAAAGATCTAATTTATATTATGATATTCAGTGGATATCATAATAAAAGGAGCTCTGGTAGTGTAGTGTTTACGAATCGGACTGCGAACCACAAGGTCAGCAGTTCGAAACTACCCGCTGTAAAGATTTACAGCCTCGGAAACCCTGTACCAGATCGCTATGAGTCGGAACTCACTCCACGGCACATAACAACAATAACAACATTCAGATAATAGTTTAATAAAAGTAAGAAAATAGCAATTTCTGAGCAATTAAAGTTAGGATTCTTTCCAGTGTTGGCAAAAATCTGTGTTCTGTCTCTTACAGCATTAGGAAAGAAACAAAGGCAGAAAAGCTTGGCATTTTTATTTCTGTTCATTCAGTAAACAACTTGAGTGTCCAGTAAAATTCTGAAGGATTATTTTTGATTCAAGCTGTCAAATGGTATGCATACATATTGACACCCCAACCACATTTTAAGCATAATCTTATATATATATAAAAAGAGTGGACAAATAATAAGATAGCATGACTTAGTTGCATGTCTACCAATTTTTTAATGTTCTGTTCACCATACATTACAGAACCCATATTTTGTGTAATTGACTATGAATCATGTAGTATATTCCAATTACTATCTACATCTTCAATACATGTCTGTTATCAAAATTATTGTTGTTGTTATGTGCAGTGGAGTCAGTTCCGACTCATAGTGACCCTGTACAGGGTTTCTGAGGCTGTAAATCTTTATGAGAGCAGAAAGCCTCATCTTTCTCACGCGGAACAGCTGGTAGTTTCGAACTGCTGTCTCTGAGGTTCGCAGCCCGATTCGTAACCACTATGCTACCAGAGCTATGATATGTCTATAATATTAAATTATGATTTTTGTTCAGATTTGTGCAGTAAAGCAAGTATAAAAACATTTCAATAAATCAGGTCCTAAAGTCTTTCAAAATTTTAAAAGATTTTCTGTTCAAACAAGAAAACCCAAGTTGTTGCTGTAGCTGTTAGGTGCTGTTGAGTTGGTTTTGAGTGATAGAGACCCTATGCACACCAGAGTGAAACAATGCCTGGTCCTGTGCGATCCTCACAATTACTGTTATGTTTGAGCTCATTGTTGCTCCCACTGTGTAAATCCTTCTCATTGAGGCTCTTGCTCTCTTTGGCTTACAAAGCATACTGTCCTTCTCCTCCAGGAACTGGTCCCTTCTGATAAAATGTCTGAAATATGAGAGACGATGTTTGGCCATCCTAACTTCTAAGGAGTATTCTGGCTGCACTTTCTCTAACAAAGACTTGTTTATTCTTCTCCCAGTCCATGGTACTTTTAATATTCTTTGACAACACCATACTTAAAATGCATTGATTCTTCTCCAGTATTCCTTATTTATTGTCCAACTTAACTACATGTACGCAAAACTATTGAAAATATCATGACTTGAGACTGGCACACCTTGGTCTTCAAACTGGTATCTTTGTACTTTAACAAGTGAAATAGGTCTTATGAAGCAGATTTGCTTAATGCAATACAGCCTTTGATTTCTCTGGTAGCATAGTGATTACGAATCGGGCTGCAAGCCATAAGGTCAGCAGTTCAAAACTACCAGCTGTTCCATGGTAGAAAAATGAGACTCTCTGCTCCCGTAAAGATTTACAACCTCGAAAACCCTGTACAGGGTCGCTATGAGTCGGAACTGACTCCACGCCATATAACAACACCAACACCAACACATTTCCCTTAACTCTACTCACACATAGATCAAGTGATCATCAGCAAGCATACAGCTTGTTGGTTCGCGTTAACCTTCAGTTCCAGAAGGAGGTTTTCTCTGATGGACTTACTTTCTATGTTTTGATGCCTTGAAAACTCAAAATGTCCAACTGTGTAGTTTTCCTGCATGAATGTCCCATTCTCCCAGCATTTCTGGGTTTGTCTGCATGACTTTTCAAATGCAAATGCAAAGCTCTGAAGGACTTGGGTGGGGCTCAGCATTCCACCTAAGGCTCTATATTCTACAAAGGCGTAAACTATTGTTGTTGTTAAGTGCCATTAAGTTGGTTCTGACCCATAGAGACTATGTATAGGGTTTTCAAGGAGTGGCTGGGGAGCTTGAACTGCCAACCTTGCAGTTCAAATGACTTTGCAGTCTGGCGTATAACCCACAGTGTCACACCAGGACTAAAAAATGCATATTATTTCCAGGTAAATTCTAATTCCCCTTTTAGCAAATTCAATCACATATAGGTTGAAGTCAGGTTTATAAATTCTCTGTAATCATAATTTCCAATACTCATTTCTATCAAACATGTATGTCATAGATCTGAAGCCATTGCAATGAATCCTGCTTATAACTCCAACTGCTTAAATCAAGTGGGACAATGTCTGACTTTCTCTAACTCCACAAAGAGAAAAGGGGATCAAACTGAAAATCAGCCCAAGTCTGATTCATATGAATTGGAGGTCAGACATACCCCACCCTATATCAGTGCTTTAAAATTAGTCAAACTTGAGAACCAATTTATAAAACTCATCCTTGCGATTTCGTTTCTCTAGAAACCTACTCTATTGGGACGACATGTTTTAGGCCATATTTTCTAGAGAAGCAAAACCAGTGAAATATATATATATATACAGAGAAAGAGAGAGAGAGAGGAGTTTATTATCTTACAATTGTAGAGTCCTAGTTACCCAATGGAAGAGAGAGCAAGAGTTCCTTTGTCATGTCTATTATATTGGGAGCAAGCCACCCCCACCAAGGAAGCATCCCTTTAATTGGCTGTTCATAGCTGCTTATCAGAGTTGTGTATGAGTCTGTATCAGGTTTCATCACCATAGAAATAAACACATCCCAAATCTCTGGAAATCCTGGCCTAGTTGAGTTGACACAGAATCTTAACCTCTTTAACCCAGGTGCACACATTTGCTGATTATAAATGATTCAATATCCCCTAGTTCTGTCCCAACAACTTCCTTTTTGTTCCTCAAAAGCATAATGAAGTGTTCTGGAAAACCCATTCTTCTCAATGTTATCCATAGCTTGTCATGATTCACACAATAAAAAATGTTTGCATAATAAATAAAGCACACCTAAAACTCTTTCTGGTATTCTTTGTTTTCAAAAATGATCGGGACTCAAGAATGATATCCCCAGACTATGTCCGCATTGGAATCTGGATTTAATTCCAGACAGTAGTCTGCCTATGTACTGTTGCAAATGGTTTTAAATAATCTTCAGCAAAATTTTACTTGCATATGATATAAATGATGTTGTTCAATAATTTTCATATTCCATTTGGTCACCACTCTTTGAAATGGGCACAGATAAGGATCTTTTCCATTGATTGGTCAATTGATTGTCTTCTAAATGTCTTCACAAAGAGAGTGAGTGTCTCCAGCGCTGCATCATTCCCTTTAAGAATCTCAATTTGTATTCCATTAACTCCCGGAGCATAATTTTAGCCAATGCCTTCAGTGTATCTTAGACTTCTTCCTTCTAAGGAATATATGATATTTCTTGATCATATGCTATTTCTTGATCATAAGAAATATATGATATTTCTTGATCATATGCTATCTTTTGAAATGGTTGACTGTTGACTGTTTTTGTACAGGTTACTCTAGTATTCCTTCTGTCTTCTTTTGTTGCTTTCTGAGTCATTCAATATTTTGCCCATATAAACCTTCAAAATTGCAAATTGAGACTTGAATTTTTTCTTCAATTCTTTTAGCTTGAGAAATGCTGAGCATGTTCTTGCCTTTTGAGTTTCTAATCTAGATCTTTGTATATTTCACTGTTTATACTTGACATTGTCTTCTCAAGCTGCCCTTTGACATTTTCTGTTCAGCTCTTTTACTTTCTCATTTCTTTCTTTCACTTTAGCTTCTCTACACTCAAGGACAAGTTTCAGAGTCCATTCTGACATCCATTTTAGTCTTTTCTTGCTTTTCTGTTACTTCAATGACCATTTGCTTTCTTCCTATATGATGTTCTTGATATCTTCCCACAACTCTTCTGATCTTCTGTCATTAGCATCTATTGCATGAAATCTGTTCTTGAGATGGTCTCTAAATTCAGGTGTGATATGTTCATGGTAACATTTTGGCTCTCATGTCCTTATTTTATTTTCTTTAGCTTCAGCCTGAGCTTGCATATTAGCAACTGATGGTGTGTTTCATAGCTTGCTCTTGACATTGGTTTGACTCATGATATTGATCTTTTCTGCAGTATTTTCCCACAGATATAATCAGTTTGATTCCTATGTACTCCAGCTGGTGAGGACCATGTATACAGTTACCTTTTATGTTATTTTTAAAAAGCATTTGCAATGAAGAAGTCATTGGTCTTCCAAAATTCTATCATGTGGTCACCAGCCAGCATCATTTCTATCACCAAGGCCATGTTTCTAATTATTTCCTATTTGTTTTCAACCTTTGCATTCCAAAAGTAATTATTAGTGCATTTTGAGTATATGTTTGATCAATTTAAGACTGAAGAACTTGATAGAACTCTTCAAATTCACCATCACTGGCTTTAGTGGTTGTTATATAGATTTGAATAATGGTTATATTAACTGATCTTTCTTGTTGGTGTATGGAAATTATCCTATCACAGACAGCACTGATAATGTAGATCTTGATATACTCTTTTTGACAATGAATGTGATGCCATTCTTTTGAAATTGCTCTTCCTAGCATAACAATTCATATGATTGTCTGATTCCAAAAGGTCAGTATCAGTCTGTTTAGCTTACTAATATCTAGGATATTGATATTTATATGTTCCATTTGATTTTTGACAACTTTCAATTTCCTAGATTCATACTTCATACATTCCATGTTCTGATTATTCACAACTGGTTGCAGTCATTTCCCTTCATTTTGGGTGGTGCTCCACCAAGAAATGAAAGTCCAGGAAACGTTACTCCACTCGTGTCATTATGGTCAACTCTTCTTGAGGAGACAAAACTTCCCCAGTCGTTTATTGAATGCCCGTCTACGTGATGGGTTCATCTTCCACCACTTATTTGATAATGTTCTGCTTCTATTCATAATGTTTTCATCTTCTAGTAGTATATCTGACAATGTTCTGCTGCTATTGATAATTTTTTCTGTGACTAAATATTGAAAAGAAGTTTGCCTCTACCTCTTCATAGTCTGTCTTAGTCTGGAAGCTCTGCTGAAACCTTTCTACTATGAGTGACCCTTCTGGTATGTAAAATACTGGTGGCATAGCTTTCAGCATCACAGCCGCATGCAAGCCACTGCAGTAGGATACACAGTAACAGACAAGTGGCTCTGTGAAGACAAGTTTTTTTTCAACTGAGAAAACCTAAGTTAGTATATACCTAATTAAACTGAATGGCATGGGAACTTGTGATGTTTCCTGGTTAATTTAGGAAACAGTGAAATTCCTGCTTCTCAATGAACAGCTAATAATGAAAAATATTTCCTCAGACAGCAATCGAATATTTAACAAATGAGTATCACTAAAAAGGCTCGCATATTATTTACATAAAAGCAACAACCTCTCCCCTTAGAGTAGGAATAAAACATATTATTAAAATTCAAAATGTACATAAAAGGCATATGACTATAATTGTATTGTAATATTGGTGTGAAAACAAAAATTATATATACTAAGCTAGCCGTAGAAATTCACAGATATTTAGCAAATATACAATTTTCAAATCATGGTAGCATTTTGCATAGAATATCAGCAATGTTCCAAACATAAAAAAAACTTCAAAAATTCTTATACCAAATCTTATTACCATTGTCATAGGGGAAAAGGTGGAAACTGAATTGATAAATAAATGTATGGTTCAGAATGATTTCAGATAGCCTTGTCTTAAGGTATAGTTAAAACAATTACAGATACTCTAATAGTTCATTGTCTGACATTTAAGTTCTGGTTTACAAAATGCAAAACTGCCCATTTTTTGACTCAAAGGTATCTTTTAGAAACCAGATTTTTCAAGGTTTAAGTTTCAAATGTATACCTAAGGACAAGGGCCTAAGTGGGTCATTCCAACTTCCACATATGACACAAATTTGTATTCAGAGAAAATTACAGCTCTTTCATCACTGTTAGCACTTTAATATAATTGATATGACTGTTACATTTATTTCTATATAATATCTACTTTTCTTCTGTGTAAAGTCAATGAGTCCATTATTCTAAGTGCCCCTTATTTTGACTTCTTATATATTGCTATAATGACTTGTCTTTTAATTAGGAGACTAGATGTATTCATAGTTACAGTTTTGTTATCTTTGTGTATCTAACTAAAAACAAACACACACAAACACTTATAGCACATGTGACATTATTTTAAATCAGTAACGTTACTTTACTTACAACAGATTATTAAAGAAACCTGAGGAAAATCCACAGTCCTTGTGTTACATTTCTCTCTTGTTGTTGCTAAATGCTGTTAAGTCAGTTCCAAACCATAGCGATTCTCTATAGGGTTTCCCAGGAGCAGTTGGTGGGTTTGAACCACTGACTTTGTAGTTCAAGTTGACCTTACAATCTAGATCATTATCCTACAGCATCATACCAAGATTCCGTCTCTCTTTTAATTGATATTTTTAGAAATACCTTGACACATAAAGTAACACACATTTCAAAGCCCCTTCCCTTTGTACCTCCCATTGTTCCAGTCAGAGATTTGGATTTTATTTTTCTAGTTCCTATACATTAAAGATATCAATTTGAGGACAAAGGTGCATCTGCCACTAACCATGGTATTTTTCAATCATCTTATATGCATGTGAATAAGTTAGACAGTGAATAAGGAAGACTGTAGAAGAACTCATGTACTTGAGTTATGGTGTTGGAGAGGAATATTGGAAGTGCCATGGCAAGGTAGAAGAACAAGCAAATCTGTGTTGGAAGATGGACAGCCAGAATGTTCCTTAGAATCAAGATAGCGAGAATTCCTTTCTCTTATTTTGGACATGTTAATTGGAGGGACCAGTCCCTGTAGAGGACATCATGCTTGGTAAAGTGGAGCAAAAAAAAAAAAAAAATGGAAGCTTCCCAAGGAGATGAACTGGCACAGTTGCAGCAATGGGCTCAAACTTAACAACAATTGTGAAGATAGCTCAGGACCCGTCAGTGTTACATTCGGTTGTGCATAGTGCTGCTGTAAGTTGTCACTGACTCAACAGCACCCAACAGCAACAACAAATACATTAGAGCTGATTGTGCTAACTGGTTCCAAATGCTGTGATCTTAGGGAAAGCCTGATGGTATATTGCTTTACAGATAAAAAGGACCAGAGAAAACTAGTGTTATCCTTTCACTCTCCTTTCTGCCTTAAAAAAGTCCTGGTGCCAAAGATGGTGGTTTAAAGTCACTAAGCACTCTGCAGGAGAAAGTTGAAGTGATTTACTCCTGTAGAGATATACAGTCTTAGAAACCCTATACTGGGTCACTCTGAGTCAGAATTGACTCAATGGCAATGGACTTAGTTTCCTTTCCTTTTTTTTTTTTTGGTTTCTACCTACATGAATAATTTCTTTTAGAAAGAAGAGTACAAGGCTGGTCCATATGAATTGAAGGTTAAAGACATCCCAACTGTTGAACTTTTCTGACATGTTATCTCACTCCATAATCCTTATTACCACTATTCCCTTCCCTCAAATCCCAAGGTTCTTCAATACACTGAAGTGTCTCACAAACTCACAACTGTCAGAAAAAATGGCTCACTCAATTGTGGAGACTGGCAAATCCCAAATGTGCAGCTCAGAGATCTTTCTGGAGGAATCTTCTCCCCCACATAGTTTCAGGAGTCGAGGAACCCAAATTGGCAGGGCAGACAACAGGCTGTTGATACAAAAGGCTCTGAAAGCTGATGAATCAGGTGACATGCTGAAAGTCCCACAAACTGGCCATCAGACATAATGAGCCAGATGCAAGGTCTAGGGCAAGAGAGTGAACTTTTTCAAAGCCTCATAACATGTTGGAATCAGACCATGTCCCCAAGGGAAACTAAGGGTGGTAACTTGAGTTAGACTCTCTAAAAAGGTGGGGGCACTTTTAATTCTTAGTCCCACTGTAATCTTTACGCCTTTGTTTTTGTTGTTAAGTGCCATTGAGTAGATTCTGACTTGTAGTGATTCTGCATAGGTTTTCTGAGGAACAACTGGTGAATTTGAATTGCCAGCCTTGCAGTTCAAACTTACCTTGTGGTCCAGTGCATTATCCCACAGCACCACATCTGGAAGCCCTACTTTAATCTTTAGTCCTTAGCAACTCATTTTGAAATGGGTTCATAATCACAGGCATAGAGGCTAGGATTTGTAATATATCACAAAATGAAATAATTGGGCTAGAAAAGCCATAATAAATGATTAGCTATCTTGCACTACCTTAAAAGAGTTTGTGGTTGAAGCTGCCTTCTTGTAATCATGTTAAAGTTTATCGAAGGACAGAGGGAAATCACAGGGGCTTATTTTGAAAAATTTAGAGAAAATGAAAACACAAAACAAAACTGCCTTGGCGAGAAAAAGGCCAGAAGTGTTACACCAATAAATTGTTCTTCATCACCAAAATGTACCTTCTCATTCTTTGAGGATAGCAAGGGTTGTTCTACAATCATTTGATTGGAAACCTTACCTCATCCTCCTATGCTCTTGATTTTAGCCCGTCAGACTTATTTTGTTCCAAATTATAAGAAAATTGAAAAGGAACACAATTTGAGATTTTCAATGATGCCAAAATTGCCACTTGGACATGGTGTAAATCAGAATTATTTGGAGAAGGGTTATAGAGATGAAAACACCACTTTCAGAACTGCACCAAAATAAGTCTAAAAGTATTGTTACAAAAATCATAGACTCCCTTATTAATAAAAAAATTAAAATGTGAAGCTATTGTTTCTTGACCTATACTCCAAGTATGTCTTCCAAGTATGTCTATAGACTTCTGAAGGTGATGTTTCCATTTTTAAACCCTTCTTCTGAAGAATCCTGCACTCTTCAAATGTTGTTGTTGTTGTTGTTGTTGTTAAGTGCATCAAGTAGGTTCCGACCCATAGAGACCCTGTATAGGATTTTTGAAGAGCAGCTGGTGCACTTAAACTGCCTACCTTGCAGTTCAAATGGCTTTGCAGTCTTGGCACATTAACCCAAGGCGCCACACCGGGACTCCACTCTTCAATTTATACCATGTCAAAAGGCAGGTTAAAGTAATCACTGGATATAGTTTAGGCTATATTTGATAATTTGGGTAGCAGGGGAAGGAAGGGAAAAAAATGGAAATTGCTTTCTTTTTCAGTCTTTTTTTTTCTTTTTCTTCCCACATGTACTGGAATGGATACTGTATTTTATTTTACCAAATGTGGAATTTCACACATTGTATGTATTAGACAAGGAATATTCTTTGGGCATCTTACCCTCCAATTTATATTGGTAGTGAAGCAACTAAAACTTTGGTAGTGGCTCAGTAGATAGACTTGACCTTCAAATTTTCTGATTTAAAGGTGTCCCACATGAAAAAAGGTGGAACAAAACTCAAAATCATGAAAAAAACCTGGCCTACTAGTCTGCTAGACACTGGTGGAATCCCTAAGACTATGGTTCTTAGTCACCCCCATGGCTCAATTTTCAACCAAATAATAAATCTTTAAGGGGAAAAATAACTCTAGTGAGGTATACAGATCTTACAATTATCAGCCATTTGAGATCAAAAGGGCAACATTTACCCAATGACAAAGTTCAGAAAGGTTAGGAAAGAAGGAGAAATGGAAACAGGAAATGCAGGGAGGAAGTAGGGGAAGATGTTACATTGAAGGGATTGCAGTCAATGAAATGAAAAAAAAAAAAAATGTGGGTGAATTGTTGAATGTAAAGCTGATGACCTGCTCTGTAAACTTTCACCCAATTCACAATAAAATGTTTTTTAAAATGGCAGTTTAGGCATCCTTGAAGGATTCAAATTGGGTTCTTTTTTAATGTTCTTTAATTTGGGGAACAAAAAGATGTCAAAAGGGGCAAGTTCAAGGCTGGGTTGGTTTTCCAACAAAATTATTTTAGTAGAGTCTTTACCACCCTTAAGGAATACGCATGTGCATTGTGCTGATAGAAAACAATTCCTCAATGCAACTTCCCTGGACTTTCTACCACCAATGTTGTTTTCAATTTTCTTAAAACATCTTCATAAGAAGCACCCAGGATTATCCTGCATTCTTCAAGAAAATCTATCAAGACTGCCTATTTGGAATTCCAAAAGAGTCATCATGACCAACTGAGTTGATTACTATGCCTTGAATTTAATTGATCTAGGGGTCCTTGTGTGGCGATGTGGATTAATGTGCTCAACTACAATGTCGGTTTGAATCACAAGGTTGGCAATTCATTCCTACCAGCTGCTCCTCACAAAACCTATATGGTGGCTATAAGTCACAACCAACTCAATGGCATTTAACAACAAACAACAAGTAGATTGCATCAGGCAAATCTGCTGCATAAGACCTCTTTGAAGTATTCAAAATCAAATATGTCAGTTTGAGGACAAAGATGTGCCTGACCCAAGCCATGGTATTTTCATTAGCTTCATATGTGTGTGAAATTTGGGCATTGAATAACGAAGACCTTAGAAGAATTGATGTATTTGAGTTCTGGTGTTGAAGAAGAATATTATAAGTACCATGGACTGCTAGAAGAACAAACAAATCTGTGTTGGAAGAAGTAAAGCCAGAATGCTCCTTGGAGGTAGGATGACAAGACTTTGTCTATCATAATTTGGACATATTATAAGGAGGGACCAGTTTCTAGAGAAGAGCATCACACTAGGTAAAATTGAAGGTCAGTGAAAAAGAGGAAGACACACAATGAGATGGACTGGCACTATCACAGCAGCAATGGGCTCAAGTTTAACTGTGATTGTGAGGATTGCCCAGGACTGGGTAGTGTTTCATTCTGTTGCCCATAGGTCTCTATGAGTTGGAACCAACTTGACAGCATCTAATTACAACAACAACAGTGGTGGTGGTGGTGTACCGGGCAATCAGTTCCGACTCATAGTGACCCTGCACAGGGTTTCCAAGGCTGTAAATCTTTATGGGAGCAGAAAGCCTCATCTTTCTCCCACGGAACAGCTGGTAGTAGATACCTTCAAAAGTCACTGTTTGAGTGGCCCTCTTTATTTGAAGCCACCCTCAAGAGACTAAGACAAGTGTGTTACTGTAACACCTCATCTGCCTCCATTCATTCATCACAAAGACATGTTTAAACATTTTGTTTTAACATTGTTAAAACACATGTTTTGTTTGGAACAATCCTGTGCATGTATGCACTGGAACTCTAGAAGCAATAGACTTTTTTTTTTTTTACCCTTGATAGATGCTATGTAGAGAAACAATAACTTCACATTTTGATATTTTTGTTTAATAAAGGTATCTATGATTTTGTAGCAGCATACTTTATTACTTATCCTTGCATCACCATTATATTGGTTTTCAGTGACAAGAAGCCCAGAATAGTGTATTGTACAGGTTAAAAGTTTACATCTACTTGTGTAAATTATTGAGTTTATGTGGCCCAGGATTGATATATTATATTATAATGTAATGGATCCATGTCTCTTTTATCTTGATATATGTATGGGCCCACATTTTCAAATGCATTTCCCACATACTTAAGTTTCAAACATCATAGCTGTCTTTCAATCAGAAGAGAAAGAAGAAGAAAAAGCAAAGGACATACTCTAGTAGACTCATAAGGACATAGAAAGCATCTCATACACTATAACTTAATTCCATAGCCACATCATCTAATTAAAAGCGTGTCTACAAAATGTGCCTAACTATAAAATATACTACCAAAGTGAAGGGGAGACTTGTGGAGGTAAGATATCAACCACTGCCCGTGTTTCCTTCTTTGACCACATAAATAGTAATGCATACTATTCTTCCCACACAAAGGACACATCTCTCTTAATCAAGTTATCATATTGATTCTGACACATAGGAGCACATGTAAGGGAGCAGAACTGCCCCATAAGACTTTCTTGACTATAGTCGTTGAATGAAAACCCTAAAATCTCTTTCTATTTCTGCAACTTGTTCAAGGTCAATTATCTCACTGAGTAAGGCACAATTTTCATCAGAAGTAAGGAAACAGTGAAAATAACATGGTTAGGCCATAACGATAGCAGAATCTCACTGGGCCAATACGTTAAAGACTCCTTCCTATAGCAGTGGGGTAAATTCCTTTTTAGTATAGTTTCTGAGGCTGCAAATCTTTACGGGAGCAGAAAGCCTCATCTTTCTCCTGTGGAACAGCTGGTAGTTTTGAACTGCCGACCTTGAGGTTAGCAGCCCGATTCGTAACCACTACACTACCAGAGCTCCTTAGTCCCTGATTGTACTACCTGGGAAAAACTCTATTTTTCATTGCCTGCTTACAACCTTCTGTGCCCTCTGTTTCTTTTTCATTTTTTTATTTTCCAAGGTCATATTTGTGTTACGCATAAAAAAACCTCCTGCTTATGAATTGTACAGGTTCAGGATCTTACTCTACTAGTACAAGTTTGTGAGTTCTGAGATTGTAAATTAGAAAATTTACTAATTCTGTCTAGTTGCATTTTTTATGTAATCTGTTCAAAATTCTGTGGGTTGCTTGTTTATTTGCTTCCAGTGAATTTAATATTTATGTACCAAAAGCAAAAAAAAATCTTATCTAAACCTAGGTTTTAAGGATAAAGTCCTTGTTCCATTTAGAGAACTCTGCACAATCTCCAAGCTCTCAATTAGTTGTGATTAAGATAAAACTATGTGAAAGAATGTCATAGTGTCAGAAGACTACATTCATTATTCTAACCTTCCATTGTTTTGTTGTTTTTAAGAGCCATTGACTCCATTCCGACGTAACCACTAGACCTTCCATTCGTTTCACCATATTTATAGGGCAGGATATCAGTATTATTTTTGCTAAGTCTGCCATTTTGAAGCCAATATTTAATTGGCCCAGGTTTTGGTTCAAAAGGATTTGGTCTTTTTAAACTTGTAATGCTCAAAAATTGTGAGACTTCTCATCAATTTGGACACTAAACCAATGAAAAGTATTAAATATATCATCCCCTTTCTATTCTACTTGTAGTTTGTATAGCTTTGTCCTCTCTCAAAGGATTCTATTGAAAAAAGTAGTAAACGTTTCCTGAAATTGTCTTCCTTTTCTCCGTGGGTCATTTAAGGACTGGTTTCCAAGTTACTACAGATAATTCTGAGTGCAGTATTACTTTTCCATAGCAAGATTGCAATCACTACAACCCAGTTTTCATTATCTGAGTCTTTGTGGCCATTTTTATTGTGGTGTTAGCTAAGTTATAATTTATAGATTCTAAAATGAAAACAGTCTGACTACAATCTAAGAAAATCATTTTTAGTCTTAAATTCCAACAAAAACAGTTGTAGTTTAAACAATTTTGAAGCTTATTTCCACTTACCTAAAACACTGGTGGGCAACCAGTCATGGCTGGTCTGACAGCACTGATCTATTAAGTCCCTGTTATACAAATCTTTTCATCTCCAATGTGTGGTCCTTATTATCATGGTAGAAAATGGCGGCTTCTCCATTTTAGGCAGCAATATAAAGAGAATGAGATAGAAGAGCGGCAATATGTACACACAGATTTTTTTTTCTCTCAAAAAAGAAAGATGTGTTTATCTTTCTAGTCAGAATTTATTCATATGGCCATACATACCTACAGAGTCTAAAAAGTACAAGTATTCTGAACGAGCATGTATCTACCTAGAATTCAAGTCAAAAGAAAATAATTGGGACAAATAAGGGTAAATAACCATTTTGATAACATTGGGATGTCTTTGTTCTTTTTTGTTGTTGTTGTTGTTTTTCACAATACTTACTTTGTTGTTATTATCAGTTGCCATTTAGATTGCTTTGACTAATTGCAACTTTCTACATGACAGAAGGAAGCACTGACTAGTCCTATTTGATCTGCATGATGGTTGGGTTGGTTGAGTCCTTCCTTCCTCATGACTATTGTGTCGGTCATCTCATTCAGGGTTCCCTTCATTTTTACTGACCCTCGACTTGACCAAAATGATGTTTTCTCTAGTGATATGTCCCAAGGAAGTGAATACATCTCTTGCCACCTATGATTCTAAGAAACATTCTTGTTGTGTTTCATGAAGATTGATGTGTTTTGTCTTCTGACAGTCCATGGTATAATCAATATTCAGTACCAATACTGCAATTCAAATATATCAATTTGTCTTCTGTCCTCTTTTTTTATTGCCCAGCTTTCACATACATATGAATTGATAGAAAAGATCTTAGCATTGGTAAGGCACATGTTAGTTATTAAAATAACATGCTTGCTTTTTTACACTTTTTAAATGTTTATTGTAACAGATTTTCACAATGCAGCACATCATTTGATTATTTAACAACTGCTTCCATGGACATCGATTGTTAATTCAAGTTCAGCATAATTGTTGACAAAGTCTTCCCGCTCCCGTCCATTTTTCATGATACTTGATAAAGTGGAGGGTCAGCAAAACAGAGGAAGACCTCCAACAAGATGGATTAGCACAGTGACATCAGCAATGGGCTAAAACACAACAATTGTAAGGATGGCACAGGACCTGGCAGTGTTACCTTCTGTTGTGCATAAAGTCACTGTGAGTCGGAACCAACTGAAAGGTACTTAATAACAACAACAGCATCATGATGTTGTTTACCAGAATTGTTGCACATATTTTATTTTAAGTTGAAGTGTAATTCATACTGAAGCCAATAGTCTTTGATCTTCAATTGTACATAGCTCAAGTCATACATTGTGTCTTTTACATATTGCAGATTGTTAATGAAATCTTTTTTTCTAATTCATTCTTCTTCATATAGTCCATTAAAGTAAATTAAAGCAAATTTACTAGCTTCATTGAAAAAGCTTCCCACCCTATGCAGATTGAAAATATTTTTTACCGGTCACCTGTTAGAGGACAAATTCCAGCAAACAATTATAAAAGAGGCAAGGAACTATATATCATAGAGGATTCCAGTTTTTTCTCCTCTCCCTTCACCTCTTTGGATGTTTCAGAAGTCACAGTGACACATTATCTCTTCTGTAATAATGTTTCATCTTTCTCTTTACATTTTCAGATTATTTATGTTACTGGATTCCTGGTGTGGCACTCTGGGTTAATGTGCTGTACTGCAAAATGGTTTTCAGCTGTAAGGTTGGTGGTTCAAGCTCACTATTCACTCCTCAGAAACCCTATATTGGGTCGTTATGGATTGGAACTGATTCTATAGCACTTAACAACAACAACAATTGTTCCTAGGAGTTTTGGTGTGGTACTGTGGGCTAATGCAGTGGACTGCAAAATCGGTTTGAACTGCAAGGCTGGTGGTTCAAGCTCACCAGCCACTCCTTGGAAACCCTATACATGGTCACTGTGGTTCAGAATCAGCCTGATGGAGTTTAAAAACAACAACAACTATTCCTAATCCAGTATTAAATTGCTTTCTTAATGTAAAGTTATGCAAATTCTAAGAAGCACACACCTCAGAATAGAGAGTTTTATAATAAATAATAAATATAATAAAGAGAGGTGATTTTATTGCACTTTATATTTATTATTAAAGGAGAAATTACAAAAGTTTTTCAAAAGTATTTGGATTAGATTCAATCAGAAATGAAGCAGCTTCACAACAGACAACATCCATTTATGACAAAGGATTTGCTTGTCTTAATCATCACATTATCTGTTCTTCATTTTCAGAAGTATTAAGCTATTGATGTTCAGCTCAATGATTATCAAAGGGTCTTTAGTAAAGTTGTTGCTAAGAGACTGTTATCTTAGAATCCTAAAATTTTATCCACATTGATTGTATTGTTTGAGTAAAATTAATATTTAGATGAGAGAAAAGAGAACAAAATAAGCTCTAAATATAAGTGTGTGTGCTTAGCATGTGTAAGTAAGTAAGAATATGAGTATCAACATTCAAATGGAAATTTAGGGACAATTAAGTACACTAATAATTGATAAATAACATTTTATTGTAAAAATATTATATATAGCACAAACAGATATCCTAATTTATCTTGGAAATATCATACGTATATCCGGACAGAAATTAATTCCCTTACAGCAACATTCTTATGATAAATGTCACTTTATTGTACTCATTCATCATATTTATAAGTTTGTTGTTGTGAAATGCCATCCAGTCAGTTCCTACTCATTGCCAACCTGCACAGGGTTTCCAAGGAGCAGCTGGTAGGTTTGAACTGCTGACCTTGTGGTTTGCAGTCCAGTGCTGATCCTACAGCGCCACACCAGAAGTCAGGGGCAAAAATCTGTAGTAGTGCATGCAGTGAATTACATAGCATAGCCCTTGTAATATAGTCTTTAAAGCTTCCATCAAATGACTAGGTAGGACCATACAACTGTGAGGTGCTTGTGGCCCACAAAAGGGATTGACTAATAATGTAAATAAAGTACATGATACCTTGTGAAAATGGGACCATGTGGTTGATATGTATGAAACCTTAACAAAGACACTGGCCAACTTTCCCATCCTGATAGGGATAACCTGGGATAAGGAGGCAGAGAATCAGGAACCAGATCAGCTGTCTGGGAACCTCCATGGACATTCCTCTCTTACATTACCATAGGATTTTCTGGGAAAGTGAGGGGAATTCCTGGAAATGTGGCACCACCCCTTTCTCGTCCTGATTTGGTCCTGGTCAAATCTGTCATGGCACCAGTGGGTGTGTAGTTTGGTATTATAATGAGGTAAGGGGTAATCTTTGGTCACTAGTCCCTTAGACCCCAAGTCTGGACAGTTCCTTGCCCTAGGTCTTCCTCCTCTTGTGGTTAACTTCATTAATCTGGTTGGTTGGCCCCACAAGGTGAGGTCTTTTGACCACCGATCCGGGTCCTGATTCTCTAATATCTAGAATCCTGGTGTGGTGCTGTAGGATTAGCACTGGACTTTAAGGTCAGTTTGAATTTTAAGACTGGTGGTTCAAACGCAACAGCAGCTCCTTGGAAACCATATCCAGGCTCGCCTGGTGTGGCACTGTGGGTTAATGTGTCAGACTGCAAAGTCGTTTGAACTGCAAGGTCCGTGGTTCAAGCTCACTAGCTGCTCCTTAAACCCTATACAGGGTTGATATGGGTCAGAATCGACTCAATGGCACTTATGAACAACAACAACATGAGTCAGAACTAACTCCATTGCACTTAACAACAATAAAATCAATAAAACCTCAGGTCCTCTCTGGGTCTTCTCCACTCTGCAGAAACAGACTTGTTATTGTCTCTATAACGTACTTTTGCTTTGCTAATAAACTGCTTTAACTCAGATGGATTGTGTGAGTGAGTGAATGTCTTGCCTTGACTTTAGAAATCTCAATCCCTGGTCCTTAGGGTTGGTTCAGGAAGACAAGCCTGGAGGAGGATAATGATTCCAGAGATGGAAAGGGGATCTCGTGACCATTAAGAAAGAAGAATCAGGAGTGTGTCCTTTGGATCTGAGATTCCTGTGTTGAGCATTTTAGATCCAGGATACAGAGTTGTGACATCATAGATGGTGAAGAAACAGCAGAGAAGCAATGGCAGCATAGGAGGCAGGACCAGTATGAGGCAGAGCAGAGCACTTCCCTGCTAACGGATGAGAAGGATGAGTGCCTTCACTAGAAGGCTTGATATGGAGTGGAGTGCCACTGAACACTTACTGACAGTTAAAAGAGCTTTGTGACCCTTGCCCTAGCACAACGTTGGGTGCCAGAGAGAAGTGTGCCTGCTGACAGAGCTGAGAGGAGGCAGTCATAATCAAAGAGTTGTATACTAAGTGTTCTGAACCTGAACTGTAACATTTAAATGGATGTCAGAATACACTCTGAAATTTGTTCTTGAGCACTAAAGTGAACGGAATGAGGAAGTAAGAGAGCTGAACAGAAAATTTCAAACGGTGGCTCAAGAAGACAAAGTCACATATTATCATGAAATGTGCAAAGACCTGGAGTCAGAAAATCAAAAGGGAAGAACACACTCAGCATTTCTTAAAATGAAAAAACTAAAGAAATCAAACAACATATTACATGACTCAAATCTGCTGCAAAAGCTTCTTTAAAGTGTTCAAGAGTGAAGATAACAGTTTGAGAACTAAGGTGCAACTGACCCAAGCTAATGTATTTTCAGCTGCCTCATATGCATGTGAAGGAGTCCTGGTGTGGCTCTGTGGATTAATGCAACTGACTGCAAAGTCGTTTTGAGCTGCAAGGTCAGCTGTTCAAAATCCTCAGAAACCCTATATAGAGTCACTGTGGGTCGGAACTGACTCAACGACACTTAACGACAATAGCATACGCATGTGAAAGTTGGGCAATGCATAAGAAAGACTGTAGAAGAACTGATACATTTGAGTTACAATGTTGGAGAAGAATATGGAAAAGTACCATGGACTGACAGAATAAACAGGTCTGTATTGGAAGATTTACAGAATTCTCTTCAGAGGAGAATCTTACCCCAAGGATGGTAAGATTTCATCTCTCATACTTCGGACATGTTGTCAGGAAGGGCCAGTCCTTGGAGAAGGGCATCAATGCTTGGTAAAGTGGATGGTCAGTGGAAAAGAGGAAGACCCCCCCCCAACAAGATGGATTGACACAGTTCCAAGAACAATGGGCTGAATCATAACAATATTGTGAGAATGGCATCGAACCAAGGAGTGTTTCTTTCTTTTGTGCATGTTGTTGTTGTTATTAAGTGCCATCAAGTCATTTCCGACTCATAGCGACCCTGTATAGGGTTTCCAAGGAGCAGTTGGTGAGCTTGAACCACTGACCTTGCAGTTCAAATGACTTTGCAGTCTGATGCATAACCAACTGGATGGCACCAATTGGTTATTGTTGTTATAATAAACCCAGTACTTTATTGCTATCATAAACCCTCTAACTGTGAGCACGGTCTGTGGGTTTTGTGGGTCCATTGAAACAAATTTCTGAACCCAGCAGAGAAGTAGCAAGTGTTGAGAGAGGGGTGGTTGGTGTCAAATTTGGTAAAAAGTTTGCAGGGTAAAAGCATGTCTGACCTTTGCCTCATAGGGATGCGCTGTAGATGGTTAATGCTGATGGTGGTGATTCTTCCTCCTCCTTTTTAAGTTAGAGCAGGTCAGATGCAAATCCCATGCCATTTTTACATCTGAACATTTAATAGTCTGATTATTATATTTTTAGAAATGTGAACTCTGAAATACTTAGGGAAGAAATAATTTGTTGGCAACATCATTTGGGGATATTACCCTTTTAGAGATCTACGGTGCACTTCAGCATTTTAAAGGATCCAGCAATTCACAACATTTCTTTACAAGTTTTTTTTTTTTTTAATAGCACTAATTGCATCTCTCTGAATTAGTTGTCCTAAATGAACTTATGGGAAATGCTGATCTAAAATGGTATTTTTACTCAGAACTTTACGAAGATGAAGTTCTTCTTTTATAATAATGCAATCTATGTTAACAGAAAAATAAGTGCAAAAATAAGTGAATTTACAAAAGAAACAACAAATGATAGGCAATGATGCTCTGATCTAAAAAAAAAACTTAATTTTTTTTCCCTTATATAGTAACTAGTCAGGAAAAGGATCCAGTATGGCAAAGGACATAATTTCTGTTGACCATTTCACAGCTTTACATTTGTTAACATAAATATTTCTAATTATTTTTTATCTCTGATAATGTTCTTGTTCATTGCTCATTGACAGGAATGTATCTCTCAGGAACTTATTTGAGGGTGGAATTAGAAAACACACTGACTGGAAGAGTTAAAAGAACTATAAAAACAGTCAGTTACATTGTGTACGGTGTGTCTTTTAGATATCATCTTGAGATCACTGCAGAGGCAGCATAAACCCACCATGCCTGATTTTATATGTAGTGTGAGTCCTCTATATAAAAGTTTTATTTTAATTTGTAAAGATCATATTCACAATTCAATGCATTTCAAATCATGAACATCCTGGTGTGGCACTGTAGGATCAGCACTGGACTGTAAGCCACAGTTCCAACTCATCAGGTGCTCTTCAGAAACCCTATGCAGAGTCACTATGAGTTGTAAATGACTAAATGGCATTTAGCCAAAAGAACAAAAACATTAATGAATTTCAGACTTAATTGTGTTCATGATGAACCTGTACATAGACCAAGGGGATAGTGAATGGTTCAAAATCAGGAAAGGTGTATGTCATGGTTGTATACTGTCACCATATTTATTCAGTCTATGTTGTTGTTAAGTGCCATCGAGTCGGGTCTTATTCAGTCTATAGCTGGACAAATTATCTGAGAAGCTTGATTATATGAAGAAGAACATGGCATTGCCATTACTCCGTCTTTAGGTTCTTGTCCTGCTCTATTAACCTATAGTTAAAATGGATTCTGGGGTGTAAGAGAAACAGAAAAGGATTTCATTGCCTGCACATTTAAGATGCATGGCCTCATGACCAAAATACTGAGGGACTCTCTGAATTGGGGACATCTGGGTCTTTATGCCTTTGTTGTTGTTGTTCCATTGAACATCATGTTTTGTAAAATGGAAGATCAGATAAATACATAAAGATCCAGGAGATGGATGGACACAGTGGCAACAATCCAGTGCTTATCCTCTAGAGTCACTGCACTCCCATTACACTGACTACAATTATATAAACAGTTGTTTTATTTAAATTCACTTACTGAAACTGGAATTTAATCATGTTCCTTGCCAGAATCTTATTGATCCAACTTCAAATCTAGATTCTAGTTGTTTCAGATTGTACCCCTGGGTTACATGAAATTAAGAAAAAAACCATATAAACATATTTAATTTTGTAAAATGTGTATTTAACTGTACTATGTTCCTTGAGTCCTGGTGTGGCACCATAGGATAAGCACTCCACTTCAAGGTTGGTTTGAACCACAAAGTGGTCAGTTCAAACTCACCAGCCACTCCTCGGAAACCCTATACAAGGTTGCTATGAGTCAGAACTGAGTTGATGGTACTTAACAACAACAATAACATGTTCCTTGAACCCCATTTTGTACTTTAGAATAAAAGTCATACATATAAAAACATAAAAAGAAAAGTGTGCTCCCCGCAGAAGTGAAATAAGAGGAACTGTTAAGAAGCATTTAGAAACCAACCAAGACTAAATTCTATCATTCTGACAGTAAGTGCAATGTTTAAGTTCAGAAAATCAATGTGAGCTAAAACCCCAAAAGAAAGTGTTGTTGTTAAGTGCCGTCGAGTCGGTTCCGACCCATAGCGACCCTGTACAGGGTTTCCGAGGGTGTAAATCCTTACGGGAGTAGAAAGCCTCATCTTTCTCCCGTGGAGCGGCTGGTAGTTTCGAACCGCTGACCTTAAGGTTCGCAGCCCGATTCGTAACCACTACGCTACCAGAGCTCCTTAAAGTGTTAGCAAGGCTTTATTGACAAGCAATATTTGAACTCAGTCTTAAGGTGAGATATGATTTGAGAAGTATGTTGGGAGGTGGGAGTTCAAAAGTCTTGTATGAATTTAAGTAAAAAAAATATTGCTAATATGGTTCCAATCATACATACATGAATTTATAGGGAATTAAACATGTTTAAACATGCCTTGCAATCAGTAGAGGCTTGCAAACAAGTTCTCTCATTAATACACTTATCTTAGTATTGTTTGGGTGGCTTCAGAAAAAGCTCTACTTAAAACAGTGACTTCTGATTTGTTGCACTAGTTAAATTTAAGGTGCACAGGTCAACTCAGAAGATAACTCGGAGTCTGTGTGTGGGACTCCAAAGGATACATTTTCTCTGTGGACCAGGATAATCACAAGGGTTTATTATGCAGAAGTTTTAAGAAAATTGAAACCTGCATTGCTGAGAACAATGCTAGGCATATTTAATGTCCTGGTGATCTACTGCCAGAAAATAACCAGACATGGAAAACCCTATGGAGCACACTGCTACTTGGAATTGACTTCTCATAGCAGGTTCTCCTCTGGAGAGAGACCTGATTGGCATTTTGTTTGTTTGCCTCAAATCATACAGTCAAGCCTGGCTGTGTACCTAGTTATACTAGAGCCATAACCATCAGTAAGTAAACCAATACTGGAATCACAAGGGGGGATAGTGAACTGTAAACAACAGCATGTTGTATTTCCTACTGCCCTTATCTTGAACCGAAGTAAAAACCAGATATCCTGTCCTGTGAGAGGAAAACAGAATTTCACCAGTCCAATTAGCTGTAAACAAACTCCAGCCTAAACACTTTTCTAACTTGTCTTCCATGACAGTCATCCTCTGCCCAACACTATAACCTACAGCAAACTGGATATTTTGTGAACCCACCTGTTTTGAGAGACATCTCTTCATCATTTTCCTAATCACGTATGACTATTGTAGACATTTGTAAGTGTATGTGTATCCTCCACTGGACTATTTCCTACTGAATGGAAAGATCCAATCTTATTCATTTAATAGATATTCCCAGAATAAAAACAGAAATAATCAAGATTTTGTTTTTTCATCTAGAGAGCAATATGTAATCACGATCCACTATTTAGACGCTATAAGATCTAAAAGAAAGTGCACATTTCAAGTTTTTAAGTTTCTGTAGTCCATCTTTTAAAATAGTCTGGTAAATATACCTAATCAGAATATTTCACTTTCTGATCCTCAGCATTTAATATACTGAAATTGGAGCTAATGCACTGAAATCTGTTTTAACTGTCAGTTGCAGCTCCTCAATGTTTAATGAGTTAGAGAGACTGTAAAAGCAAAAAGTGGCAATTGGTAACAATTTCCTGAATGAGAGGGGGAAAGTTCTAGAACTCAAATGTTGTACATGTAATTATTGTCGTTAAGATAGTTTTGAATGTGCTTTTTGTGATTTAAGTCCAAGATAAGTATACAATCTTTTTCTAGATTAATGCAAGTAAGTTCGCAGTTATATTAAGAAAATTGTCAGGGTTACATTTGAACTGCTGCTATATTCCTACATGTAATTAGTAGTCACTGCCTCTTGATTTGCTAATACCTCAACAGTCAAATACAGCATATAAGGCACAGAGATGATTTTGTTTTCTACTTAGTACTAAACAATTTAAAAAAATACAAAATAGTGCACTTAAATTTTTGAAATAGCATTTGATAGGCCAAGATAAGCAGTACCTGGCCTTTGAGGGGTAAGGGGAAAAAGATAAAATTAAAATGTGTGTTGTCCAAAATATGCTTTCTCTTGCTCTTTGTGAATTTAAAAATACATGCAATAAAGAAAAATTATCCCATGAAAATTTTAAAGATAGGTGGACTAAAATTTGGACTCATTATATAAATTTTGGTATTATCTGTAATAATCTTAATAGCTGAGGTACTCCTGAAAGCACTTTCAAATCAATTTGTCGTCTTGGTTTGGGCTGTCATTAGTACCTTAAAGAAAAAAGTTTATCTTTTCCTTTTAGCTGTATCTATGTCAATTTGAGAAAACTTTTCTCAAATTGCTTCATGGAGGCAGAAACTGCATCTGTTTACTTACTGGCCTATCTCCAAATACTGCAATGCTTATATATGGTGCTGGCGGTGGTGGTGTGCTGTGAAGTTGGTTACGACTTATAGTGACCCTGTACAGGGTTTCCAAGGCTGTAAACCTTTATGGGAGCATAAAGCCTCATCTTTCTCCTGTGGAACCACTGGTAGTTTCAAACTGCTGACTTTGAGGTTAGCAACCTGACTCGGAACCACTATGATACCAGACTTCCTTATACTTATATATACTTACTTAATAATTACTCATTAAGATGATTCAACAAGTAATTATTGTAAAAATTTACTCACTTTTCTCAAATTACTAATAATTTCCTCATAAGAACATTGTGGAGATTTTAATTTTTGATGATACATAGACAGTCCCTCCAAATTTTAGTCACTTAAAACAGCAATAATGACTTTATTATTTCTCCATTTTTGTCAGTCAGTAAGTTATTCATCTATGTTAAAAAACCTGGCCATCTGACTGAAACAGCTCCATATTTGTACCCATTGAAACGAAAGGCGATCCAGCAGAATATAATATCACACTCAAGTAAAATTTTGCTGAGATAATTAAAATGTGGTTGCAGCAATACACAGTTACCAGAAATATAATGAGATTCAGCAGAGGGTGAGGAAGGAGGGATGTTTTTGCTGTTGTTAAATGCCATCAGGTGGATTCTAACTCATAGTGACTCTGTAAGTGTTTCTGAGGAGCAGCTGGTGAGATTGAACCACCAATTTTGCAGTTCAACCTGACCTTGTGGTCTAGTACTTATCTTGCCATACCACACCGGGAACTTGCTTGAAAGCATAGGCTACAAAAAGATGTATATCTGTTTTTCAATGATTATGAAAATGTATTCAGTTGTGTGGATAATGACACATGATTCCAGAACATTTCACTATACTCATGTGGGACTTACACGTAGATGAAGAGGTAGTCATTCCAATAGAACAAGGGGTTATTCTGTGATTTAAAATCAGGAAAGGTGTGCTTCAGTGTTGTACTCTTTTACCATACCTACTCAATCTGAATGGAATTTGTGTCCATTCCAAAGAAACGTGACCCAACAGAATGCAGAAATCGTCTAACAATATTATTGATATCCCAAACGAGTAAAGTTTTACTAAAGGTAATACAGAAATGGCTCCAAGGATACATTGACAGAGAACTTCCAGAGGTTCAAACTGGATTCAGAAGAGGCCGTGGAACGAGGGATATCATTGCTGATGTCTGATGAATCTTGGCTGAAAGTAGAGAATACCAGAAAGATGTTTACCTGTGCTTTATTGACTACGCAAAGGTTTTCAATTGTATGGATCATGACAAGCTATGGACAGCAGTGCAAACCATGAGTATTCTGGAACACTTCATTGTGCTCATTAGGAATCTGATCATGAACCAAGAGGCAGTTGTTTGAATAGAACGTGGGAACACTGAATGGTTTAAAATTAAGAAAGGTGTGCAACAAGGTTGTATTTTTTCACCATACTTATTCAACTTGTATGCTGAGCAAATAATCTGAG
>NW_006408533.1:10031345-10044042 GCF_000296735.1 Chrysochloris asiatica | reverse complement strand
GATATCATGTTTGGTAAGGTGGAGGGTCAGAGAAAAAGAGGAAGACCCCCAGTGAGGTGGATTGGCAAAGTGGTAGCCTCAATGGGCTCAAGCGTGGCAACAATTGTGAGTTTGGCCCAGGATCAGACAGTATTTCATTATATTGTGCATAGGGTTGATATGAGTTGGTATCAACTCAATGGCACCTAACAACAACATTCAATCTGTATGCTGAGCAAATAATCTAAGAAGTGGTACTAAATAAAGAAGAACATAGCACCAATATTAGAGGAAGATTCATTAACAACCTGCAACATACAGATGACACAAATTTGCCTGCTGTAATTCTAGAGGATTTGAAACACTTACTTATGAAGATCAATGACTACAACCTTTACTAATAATTACACTTCAATGTAAAGAAAAGATCAAAGACTAAAGTTGTCAAGGATTCATTTTCCTTGGATCCACAATCAACACCCCTGCAAGTAGCAGTCATGAAATTAAACAATGAACTGCACTGGACAAATCTGCTGCAAAATATCTCTTTAAGTGTTAAGAAGAAAAACATTCACTTTAAGGAATATGGTGTGCTTGATTCAAGCCATGGTATTTTCAATCACCTTATATGCTTGGGAAAGCTGTAATACTGAAGACCGAAGGAGAATTGATGCCCTTGAGTTATGGTATTGATAAAGAGAATTAAACAAACCATGAACTGTCAAAAGAATGAATAAATCTGTGTTGGAAGGAATACAGCTAGAATGCTCTTACTGCGTGTACTTTGGACATACTTTCAGGAAGGACCAGTCCCTGGGGAATGACATCACCCTTGGTAAAGTAGTGGGTTAGTAGAAAAGAGGAGTATCGTTAGTGATCCAAGAAGATTGACACAGTGACTGCAACAAAGTGTTTAAACATAACAAAAAGTGTGAAGGTAGTACACGACCAGGCAGTGTTTTACTCTGTTGGATATTGATTGGGTAGCTCTGAGCCAGAACCAACTCAACACCTAACACCAAGAGTGATTTACAAAGCATTCTGTTGTTGTTGTTATTAGGTAGTAGAACAGCCTTGCAGGTTGTATATTTTTATACATTGTAATATTTACTGGTATAGATCTCCAGATCACTCTCTTGCAGATAGTCTGGGTGGGTGCAAACCTCCAACCTTTCAGTTAGCAGTCAAGTAATTAACTGTTGCACTACTAGGGTTTCTAAGAAAGTAGTGTTTTAGAAGATAACTTTCTTTCTGCCAAATGGTGGCTAGATCTGGAACTAGAGGAAACTAAACAGATGCAGACTTGCAGGTCTCTCTCCTTCTTTCTGTGTGTCAGGATGTTGTATCTGTCTGTTTCTCTTTGAGTTTCATTTGGTCTTAGTGATTCAATCCTATTCTGTTCTATTCTATTTTACTCTATTCTACTATATCCTACTCTACCCTACCATATCCTATTTTGTTCCATTCCCATTACTTTTTCTGTTCTACTTCCGGTGTACTGTTTTCGTTTCCTTACAGTAAGGCAGTTCAGAGTAGGGGGAGTACTTGGTGTTAAAGGCTTTAAGGGTGAGCATTCCAGTACATGATGGGAAAGCTTCATTACCTTTTATGAACAATCTCAGAAGTCACATCATTGCAGATATATCACACTTTGTAGAAAAAGACCACAAAATGTGACCCAAGTTTAAGGGAAAGAAATATACACTTCATTACTCAATATGAAGAATATCAAAGAAGTTTTGCACATCTTTAAAAACCAACACAGAAGATTAACATAATGTCTATAAAGATACCTTGTGCATAACCAGCATATAGTCTCAATTTGACATTATGTAACTAATTTAATTAAGCAATGGCCAGTTCTAGTAACGCATGAGGTCCTCTATATAAGGTGGTAGTGTTGTTAAGAGGCATTAAGTCCGTTTTAACTTTTCATTGGGTTTCTGAGGAGTTGCTGGTGGGTTTGAAGCACAGATCTTGCTGTTAGCAGTCCAGAGCTTATCTTATAGTACCACACTTGGATTCTAGTTAAAATAATTTTTAAAAAGCACAGTTATCTACCTACAGCAAATTAAAAGTGCAAATTCCCATGCAGTGTTTTTGTACATGATACGTGTAGCAACTTGCCTCTAATAATTAGTTTACATGTGTGATTAAATATTTTTACATCCAAGTTCATAACTGAGTAGCAGTTTTAAATACATTATCATATAAATCTAAAGGTCATTTAAAAGCAGGCCATGAAAAAGAAAACTGGGCCAAGCTATTGCTGTCCATTTGTGAAGTCTCTGTTTTCTCTGGTTTTTATATTTTTCACTTTTTGTCCCTATTAGTCAGGGGTGTGAAGAGTTACTATTATAGCTCAATTTCAATAATGTCATCTTTGATACATAGGATTACCAGTAAGCCTTGATTCTATATTCTCCATTAAAAACACAAATATGCTGCAAAGTCAGTTTTAAGATTTAAGATTAACTAAAGTTATATATTTGCTGCACCTGGAGATGCTGTGGGTTAAGCATTGGACTGCTAATAGAAAGATAGATGGTTCAAACCCACCAGCCACTCCATGGGAGAAAGATGAGGCTGTCTGCTTTATGGAGAAGTTCTAGTCTGTCTTATTGTGTCACTATGAGTCAGAATCAACGCAAAGGCAGTTGGTTTACATTTCTTTCTAAGCTGTTGTTAAGTTCAGTTAAATTCATTCCAACTCATAGCAAGCCTGCACAGGGTTTCTGAGGAGTAGGTGGTAGGTTTGAACCACAGACCTTGCAGTTAGTTGTTCAGTGCTTATACTACAGTGCCACACTAAGACTCTATAGTTTCTAAATTACTACCTTTTATTTTTCAAATTCCTTAGAAGTATGTGCAGAACAAGTAATTCTTCTTGTTTCAGCCAATTTCTTTTATAATTTGTTGTTGTTGCTCTTGTTGTTCAAACCCCTAGCCAGCAGTCATACTTGGGCTAAACTTTAAAGAACAAAGCAAAATAAAAAAAAATCTCCTAAGGTTGTCCTGTCCTAAAACTGTGTGCTCTTTAAACCTTGTGACATAGCTAATCTTTATGAACAACCTTGAAAAATATACCAAAAGCCACTTGCTGTTTAGATTGACACATCCTATCATACAAACCATCACCAGAAAGAAATAATCATCTCTGAAGTCAACCCCCCAGGGCAGCCTTTGCTATGAGTTGTGTGTAACCTAGAAATAATGTGTATAGAAGAAGTAGGGACTCCATTTTGTTCTTTAAAATAAAAATCAAACAAATGGCATGGAAGTAATTTGATATTAAGTAAAGATGACAGTGTTGTATTAAATCCTGTGCATGCACTGAGAAATAAATGATTACAAGAGAGAAACCTCTACCAAATGAAGAAGAGAACAGTAAGAGACTATACACCACGTACCTATTTATAATTGCACTCCCTCATACTTCAGACATATTGTCAGGAGGGATCAGCCCTGGAGAAGGATATCATGTTTAGTTAAGTGATGGGCACAAGAGTAGCAACATTTTTGAGGATGGCACAGGATCAGGCTGTGTTTCGTAGCGCTTAGCAACAACAACCACAGTAATGTAGGGAAGGATGGGATAGTTGGTGTCTGTTATTTAGTGCAGCTATTACAGACACCACAAATAGGTGGCACTAATGAAGAGTTTTTCTTTTTTTCCCTCACAGAAATCTAAAAGTCTAGAAGTCTTACTTCAGGGTATGTGCTTTAGGGGAATGGCTGTTTCTTTCTGTTGGCTTTTTAGAAGGTCTTTGTTTCTATTCTGTTTCTGTTCCTTGGTTCTTGGTGATATTCATGTGACATCTTTCCCAGTCTCTGTTTGCTTGCTTCCTTGTCTAATCTGCTCTTTTATATCTCAATAGAGATGCATTTTAAACACACCCTACACTTATATTGAGTTGGAACCGACTCCATGGCACATAACAACAACAACAGCAACACTTATACTGTGGAGTCCTGGTGTGGCACTGTGGGTTAATATGTCAGATTGCAAAACCCTTTAAACTGCAAAGTTGGCGGTTCAAACTCACTAGCAGTTCCTTGGAAACCCTACACAGGGCTGCTATGGGTCAGGTTCAACTGGAAGGCACTTAACAACCACAAAAACACTAATAGTGTAGCATTAACATAACAATGAAAACTCATCCCCAAATAAGATTATAACTCCAGGTATCTTGTTGTTGTTAAGTGCTGACTTACATAGGGACTCTGTATAAGGTTTCTGAGGAGGCATTGGTGAGTTTGATCCTCTGACGGGTGCTTAGCAGTCTAGTGCTTATCCTACAGCCCCACACTAGGACTCCAACCACAGGTATGAGGGTTAGGATTTATAGCACATGCTCTTTGGTGACAAATTGCAAGAAAAAAATTAGCAGCAATCATTACTCTTTACTCAGCTGCTGTTGTTGTTGTTAAGTGCCTTCGATCAACTCTGTTCTGACTCATAGCAACACTGTCTAGGGTTTCAGAAGAGGAACTAGTGGGTTTGAATTATCAATACTGCAGTTAGCAGTCCAATGCTTATCCAACCGTACTACATCGGCCCCTCTCTACCCTGCTAGAGTTGATATTCCATTGAAGTGGCCATATAGAATGTTGACACCATACTCATAGTCATGGGGCTTACTAGGGAAGTTATAAGGCTTCAATTCAAGGTCAGAAATGCTCAGGCACAGCTCTTTCAGTCAGGACAAAGTCTCTGTCATGCCCACAGGCAGGCCTCTCTCTGCCAATATTACAGAGTTGCTGTAGGGCTGCTGATAACTGTTGATAAATGCTCAGAGGGGAAAGCACTCTATCATAAGCTTTAGCCTGAAGGCACTAGCCTCAAGTTTATTTTCTCTGTGTAAAGTCTGCTGTTCTGCCTGGTGGTCTGGTTCTTGATTATTGCTCTGCTCTTCCACTCCTCTGCTTCTCTTTTGGAGTCAGTTTTCTGCCCCTGAGTCAAGAACATTCAGTATGCAAAGATCTTTGGTCTAAAGGACAAGCTCAACTTTTGAGTCTTCATCCTTGATGGTAGTGAGATTCCCTTCCTGTTTCTGAGATGGTTCATTTTACATCCATGTTAGAGTTTCAAGGTTTTACAGTCACAATGAACTCTGCTAACAATCAAATACAACTAAATCCAATCATCCTATCAGTATTTTATGCCACTCTTACCAAGACACATCATGAAAAGAGTCATTTGGTGGGAGATTAAGGTTACAAGAGACATAGTAAGTCATTCACAGATTCCATCCAAAACATTTGGCATCTTAGTATTCATGTGAAAGATTTTGAATGGATTTAACAAGGGATATATGAAACAGAAGATATCTATCATAATATGTGATGCCCTACAGCAACACGCTAACTTTCAGTAGCTTGACTCTGATTCCATTATATGCACATATTATTTTTCTCTAAAGTTACATCGGAAAACATTTGTGTAGTCATTTAATCAACATTTATATAATTTTAAAACATGACTATTAAATCAAGAAATTCAATAAAAACTAGTTATTTAACATCATATAGCCATAAGAAAGTTTTGTTGAAGAATGATATTCAACACATGGATTTGTTCTTTTGGAGAAAGTCAATCTATCTTTTAAAACATGACAAGATTGAACTGAGTAATTATGCATTTTCAGAAACAGCAAAGTGAAATTTTATAGAGTACCCAATAAAAATAAGTAATTCCAAGTAATAGTTTATATGTTAACTATTTCCAAAAATTAGCACATGCACACACACATAAAAGCATTAGTTTTTAGCTAATAATTTTTTTAAAAAACATTGTTTGCTGAGTGGGAAGAAAAGCGTTAACAACAGTTCTGGAAAACAGATTGAAACAGACTGATGAGAAGCAGACTGGATCACTAGAAGAGATGAAGAACCTCACATGCATTTCATAAAGGCACTGCAGTGTACTGAACCCAACTATTCCCCATACTTGCAAGGAATATACTAATGTTATTTGCTAATGGAAAGACACCACAGTTCCTATCAATAAAATGTTTTTAGCAAGATATACTAGGTCCGAATAGATAACTTATTTATAAATAAACAAGGAAATTATGTATTTATAGGGCATGGCTGGCTGGATATTGGAGACTAGTCAGATAAATTGTGTAATTAATGGCTTTTATAACAAGGATGTTCCAAAACCAGTAGTACTCTCTGGATATAAGCAATGTTTTTACATACATTGCTCAAGGAAAATTTCATTTCTTGATCCTGAAACCAAAATATGTTTGAATCATTTTTGAGAACTGCATCTGCTAGTGTCAGATTGCCCTAAGAAAGTATTTCTGAACTAAGTAATTATCTGTTCATGCATCTTGAGGAGTGTTTTTAAAGATTTGTTGTTGTTAAGTTCCGTCGAGTCAGTTCTGACTCATAGCATTGGGTAAAATCTATTATTCCTTTCAATACGACATAAATAAATAATTTCTTAGTAATATATACTGAAATATACATTGAATTTATGATCTAGTTATAAACCCTTCCAGTATTATGGGTAGGTTTGGTTCTAGTTTAGTGGATTCAGCTTAGTTCTGCAAAAAAGGGTATGGGGAAATAATGTCCAGCTTCCTCAAGGGAAAGGAGAATCAAGCTGAAAATCAATCCAAGACTGATTCCTATGAGGCAGAGGTCAGACATGCCTCTATCCTTCAACCATATTTAGCCTATTCTGTCACCAACCATCCCTCCCATAGCTCTGTCCTTTACATCCAGGTTGGATAATCTGTTACAACATCACAAAGAACTCAGTGACAATACTCAGAATGAAGTTGCTGTTCTCTAATCAGGAACGCCTTTTCTCTGCCATATTGCAGACATGCCTCATGTTTGTCTTCAACCTCCCAGTCATGTGGCCCATCAACCTCTGTCTGCTAGGGCAAGTGTTACAAAGCTCCTTTACCCTGTCTGTAAATGCCCAAGGAGCACAATTTGTAAGACAGTCTTCTTCCCATAGATACTCAGTCCATGTGCCAGGAAGCCTGTAGCGGCTCTTTACCTCCATGTCACCCTTCTTCTGTCAACGCTTTTCCAGATAGGGATTTCACCTTCTACTCATAGCTCTTCTTTCTTGATGGTCCTGGGATCATCTGTTCCTGCTTCTGAGATGGCTCCCTTTAAATCTAGCAGAATGACAAAATTAACCTATCTTAGTATTAGAACCCCACACACCATATTTGCATGGTGCCACCCAATCAGTTGGTGGGAGATAAGAAGACTTGGAATAGAAAAGCCATGTTAATTAAACTCATAGTACCAGTCTCTGAAGCTAAACTCAGTCTCTGTCTAGGATATCAACTTTAGCACACAAAGTAAGGCAAAGATGCGCACTTAAATGTTCAGTGAACAAACGGAAATCTTCCATGAAAAATACAAGTTTGATTTATAAAACTTCAATGTAAAATACAGTCTTATTTGTAAAAATTAAACTAAAATCATAATGGTTTATATTTTTATTTATAACATTAACTTACATTCAGATATTTTATAAAAAATAAGAATTGTCTTATTAAATCAAGTAAGACTCAGTTAAGACTCTCTGTTTTTATTTTTAATTGCTTTAGTGAAACTCTATTCTAATTTGGAAAGGACTATTTTAACCAAATGGGCAAAGTAGGTCACTGTAAGAAGCAGCAATAGATTTCATACCTCTAGCATAATAAAACTGACTATCTTTTAGATCACTACTAAAAATTATATTTGCATTTTGCCTTTTGGTTCTCAATTCTTTGAATATCAAACACTTAATAAAGATTTTTAAAATGAAACGGGAGCTTTAGGCCGTGCATAAAAAATTACTGCTATAACTTTTTTCTTTCTTTTTGTAGAGGGTATTCCAGTACTGTGGTGCTGTGGGTTAATGCGCCAGATTGCAAAGCAGTGTGAACTGCAAGGCTGGCTGTTCAAGTTCAACAGCTGCTCCTTAGAAGCCCTATACAGGGTCGCTATGGGTCATAGCCAACTCTATGGCACTTAACAACAACATTCCATTATTAAGTCTCATTTTTTCCAAGAATGTTTTAGTATTTGGCACAGAAGTTAGGTCTTATGGGGACTTGAGTTCAGTATGCTCCCATGTTTATAATGACATTTTTCTCAGACCCTCCATTCAGTTGTCCAGCTACATTAAAAAGTTGTTTAGTTAAATTAGAATTCAATTTGTTTAAGATTTTAATGAAAGAAGTCTTTTGTTCCCTCCTCTGTTAAATTATAATCTATTTATGGAATCTTTAAAGCTAAATTTCATGTCCTGTTCTAGGCTCTGGGGATAGAATATAAATAAATTAGACATGATGTCTGCATTCATAGATCTTAGAAACCAGTATGGGATACAAAATTGAAAAAAAAAAAAAGACAAATGCAAAAAAGAGAGAGAAAGTGTATGTGTTCTGGTGTGGCACTGTGGGATAAACTGTACCTCAAGTTCGGTTCGGTTCAAAAAAAAGGTTGATGGTTCAAACTCACCAGCCGGTCGTTGTAAACCCTATACAGGGTCGCTATGAGTCGGAGTGGCTTGTGAACTTGAACTACCAACTTTTCAGTTCAAATTGACTTTGCAGTCCAGCACATTAATCCACAAGTGTCACACCAGGACTCCAGTAAAATTCTATTAGAGTTTGGTGGCTTCATACCATAAAAACTTGACTTCAAAACACAAGGTCCGGGTTTGAGACCGCGAGTGTATCCGTGGGAGAAACATGGGGCTTTCTGATCCTGTGAAGATTTAAAACCTCTGAAACCCTATACATGGCAGATATGAATCACCATCAACATGACGCCAAGTGCTGTCAGGTCGATTCTGACTCATAGTGACCCTACATAGGTTTTCCACGGTGCAGCTGATGGATTTGAACTGCGAACCGTGTATTTGGCAATCTAACGCGTATCCTACAGTGCCAGACCAAGTGCTAAAAAAATAAAAACTCTATGGAAGAGATTGAAATGCTTTATTTTTATTTATTGTTTTTAGGGAAATCCTCTGGAAGGTAATAATAAAATTATTAATGCATTTGAAGTGTGACTGTACACCACACTTATTTTTACTCAGTAATTTACTTATTTTCTCTGTACATGGAGACAGATAAGGCAATAGCTCAAAACAGAAAGAGTGAAAAAAGCCATTAAAAAAAGATGGCAAAATGATTTGAATAAATTATATTTTTTGGACTTTCAAATATATCTTCACTCACTGTTTAGTTTTTGTTGGTTATGAAGTTTGAAGACATTTTGGACTGAAATTGTCAAGGGCAGGGTCTACTTGATTTTGTTCCTCTAGTACTAACTTAGTGCTGGTTCTCAATATGGAACTACAGAGGACGTTGCTAACAATAGATCTAATCAGCAAGGCCTCATCAGTACCCTGCTCTAATCAATTTTTTGCATATTATTTTAAACTAAGTTTTAAATATAGATGATATTCTGCCTTAGATGAATACAATCATTCAAATAGCATGAGCTACTTCATTCTATGAGAAAGTTAAGTATATTTTTAAATCATATTAACCCTTTTGAATATGCTATTTATAATTATTTAGCCTTCAGTGCACTAATTCACAAGCAACCAAACTGATTTAGTTAGTAAAGACTCTATTACCTAATACAAAATTGTTTAAATATGATCTCTAGCCCTTTAAAAGGAAAATATCAAGATTTTTGAGGTAAAATGAATTATTCTTCAGTTAAGAGTTACTTCTAGTAGTAAAAGTTGATGTTATTTTAAATGTGAATTGTATTATAAAACAAAATTTATACACTTTTACAAAGGTGTACACAATTAGAACTAATTAGAGATGATATCTGAATTTATTTCATATGATTACATTTTATTGTATGAGGTCAAATCCAAAATTACCTGCACTCTGCCTGTAGAATTTATTTTGATTAAATTTTAGAAAAGACAAATACATTATTTTTCAACATAATCTCCTTGCTTTTCAATATATTTTGTACATCTTCCAACAAGTTTTTGTATTCTCTTATTAAAAAACGTTTTAAGCTGAGCTGTGAGTCAAAAATGCATCGATGTCTTCACTTCATCAGAGGTGAATCTTCATCTTCGAAGAGCTCTTTCAGGGGATCAAACAGGTGAAAGTCCGATGGAGCAAGATCAGGACTACAGGAATGATGCTTTAACACCTCAAAACAAAGTTTTTGCAGAGTGTCAACAATGTGGGCAGAGGTGTGATGACGTGCATTGTCTTCCAAGATCACAAAGCCTTTGGATAGCAGCCCTCTGCTTTTAGTGTGAAGTTTAGGCTTCAGCTCTTCATTGAACGCCTCATTGTAAGGAGAACTGTTGATTATTGAACTTTTTTCCAGATAGTGTTCCAATATAGGCCATTGAGAATCCAAGAAAACTGTAAGCACCAATATTCCAGGTGATGGTTGACTTTTGAATGTTTCTTGGCCAGCAATTGAGAATGTTTCCATTCCATACTTTGCCTTTTACACAGGCTCACAGTGATGAATCTATATCTTGTCACCTATAATGATGTTTTTAAAGAAACTTTTACTGTCTTTTGAGTATCCATCCAAAATTTATTTGCACATGTTCAAATGTTTCTGTTTATGCTTGTCCAGGAGACATGGTGTGGTGCTGTTGGGTACACACTTGACCATAAAGTCAGTTTGAACCACAAGGTTTGTGGTTTGAATGAAAAGAGACCGAGACGTTAGTAATGTTGCTTTTAAGTGACATTTAGTCAATTCCTACATAGAGCAACCCTGTATAGGGTATCTGAGGAACTGTTAGTGGATTTGAACTGCTGACCTTACAGGAGACTGGCTTACAGAATGTGCCTTTTGGGCTTTCACAGATTGCCTAAAATAGATTTGTAACACTTGCTTGAGCATGGCAGAGGCTGTGGGCCACATGGCTGGGAGTCCGAAGACAAAAGTGAAGTGCACCTACAGCATGGCAGGCAAGAAGTGTTCCTGACTGTGGTTCAAACCAATCTTCTGGTCAAGTGCTTAGGATTTGGACTCAGGCATAATAAATATAGGAGTTCATGTTTTAAAACCCTATGCCATACACTAACATGCCCATTTTCCTAGAAATAAAATTAAGGAAACAACCATTTAGCAATTCAAGATAGCCACTTGGGTGTCACCAAATAAAAGACGACTTTGTTAGTTGCTGTCATGTCAGTACCAACTCATAGTGACGTGACCCTACGCACAACAGAAAGAAACACTGCCTGCTTCTGCACCCATCTGACCACCTTTGCTATACTTCAGTCCACTGCTGCCATTGTGTCAAGCAATCCTATTGGGATCTTTCTCTTTTTTACTGACCCTTCACTCTACCAAGCATGATGTCCCTCTCCAGGAACTTGTCCTTCCTGATAATATGTCTGTAGTATGAGAGACAAACTCTTGCAATTCTGGCTTCTAATGGGTTTTCTGGCTACACCTCTCCCAAAACACATTTGTTTGTTCTTCTGGCAGTCTATGGCACTTTTAATATTATTTTCCAACATCATGATTCAAATGCATCAATTCTTCTACAATCTTCCTTATTTATTGTCCAACTTTCACAGGCTTAGGAAGCTATTGAAAATACCATGGTTTAGGTCAGGCACCCCTTAGTTCTCAAACTGACATCTTTGCTTTTGAACACTCTAAAGAAGTCTTGTGAAGCAGATTTGCCTAATGCAGTACTTCGTTTGATTTCTTGACTGCTGCTTCCATGAGTGATGATGGTTGATTTGACCAAAATGAAGTCCTTGACAACTTAATTCTTTTCCCAATTTATCTTAGTGCTATTTATTGATCCAATTATGAAGATTTTTGCTTTCTTTACATTGAGGTACAACCCATACTGAAGGCTGTGGTCTTTGTTCTTAATCAATAAGTGGCTTAAATCCTCTTCAGTTTCAGCAAGCAAAGTTGTATCATCTATATATAACAGATTATTAATGAGTCTTCCTTCAAACCTGATGCCATACAATTCAGCTCATTTTTATAGTCCATCTTCTCAGAATATTTGCTCAGCATACAGATTGAATAAGTATGGTGAAAGAATACAAGCTTGGCAGACAAGTTCCCTAATTTTAAACCATTTAGTGTCCCCATGTTCTATTCAAATGACTGACACTTGGTCTTTGTACTTTCTCGTGAGCTCAATTAAGTGTTCCTGAATACTCAGTCTCTGCAATGTTATTCACAGCTTGTCATGACCTACACAGTTGAAAGCTTTTGCATAGTCAATAAAGCATATATAAACATCTTTATGGTATTCTGTGCTTTCAGCCAAGATCCCTCAAACTTCAAAAATGATATCCCTTGTTCCATACCTCCATCTGAATCCATCCTGAACCTCTAGCAGCTCCTTGCCAATGTATTGTTACAGATGTTTTAAGTTATCTTTAGCAATATTTTACTTGCATGAGATATTAATTAATGATATTGTCCAATGATATCTGTATCCCTTTGGATCACCTCTCTTTCAAATGGTGACAACATGGATCTCGTCGACCAGCTGGCAAGGTGCTGTTGTTCCAAATTTCTTGGAAGAGATGAGAGAGTGATTCTAGTGCTGCATCAGTTTGTTGAATGATTTCAATTTGCATTCCATCAAATTCCACAGCCTGTTCTGTGCCAAAGCCATTAGTGCACCTTAGACTTCATTGTTTGGTACTATTGGCTCTTGATCATATGCTACATCTTGAAATGGTTGAATATCAACCATTTCTGTTTG
>NW_006408533.1:10025726-10030335 GCF_000296735.1 Chrysochloris asiatica | reverse complement strand
CCGCGGAGCGGCTGGTAGTTTCGAACCGCTGACCTTAAGGTTTGCAGCCCGATTCGTAACCACTACGCTACCAGAGCTCCTTGATGCAGTAATAGTAACCACAATATATTTGTTTCTTGTTTAAAGTCCAGTTGAGTAATTGACAACTCATAGAGACTCTATTGGGTTTCTGAGGAGCATCTGGTGGGTTTGAACTGCTGAAATTGTGGTTCAAAGTCCAGTGCTAATCCTCCAGCACCATACCAGTTGTTGTTGTTTTTAAGTGCCATCGAGTTGGTTCCAACCCATAGTGACCCTGGATAGGGTTTCCGAGGAGCAGCTGGTGACCTTGAACTGCTAACCTTACAGGTCAAATGGCTTTGCAGTCTGGCGCATGAACCCACAGCACCACACCAGAGCCATACCAGTAGTCCCCTAGAAAATAATATTGGTTTAGAATTGTTTTTAAAAAAACTTTAACTTCTTTTGCCTGTTACATGCTCATTGAGGATTGGCAAAATTTCTTCTCACATTGACTTTACATGGGGATCTATACAGACCAAGAAGTAATAATCTGAGATCTTGGAAAAGGAAAATAGCCTGTATCCACTAATGTGTCCTGATCATGAGAATTTTACTTTGAAGAAACACAAATCACATCCACACGCTGGATAAATCATATGATCAAGCAGAACACGATGTGATGAGGGTTAAATCTGACTATACAAATTTTTTTCATTTTCACTTATAAGTTGTAACCATACTTTTGTTAGAAATATAAATTTTACATTTTTGCAAATGTAACAAGCTATATGTTCAAATTTTCTGTCAGGAATTTTTTTTTTTTAACAATTGTTTGAAAATATATATTTAAATATTACTGTCAAAGATCAAACATGTTATATGTAACACTTCCTACAAAGTAATTAAATTATCATTGAATGCATGCATTGCTTCAGAGCAGCTAATTATTTATTATGGCCCTTTTAGCCATAATATTCCATTCTGCGATGCATTGTAATTTCTAGCATCTAATACAGGGTTGCTATGGGTCAGAATCAACTCAATGGCACTTAACAACAGCAACAACAACAACAACCTTCAGCATTAGGCAAATCTGCTGCACAAGACCTTTTAAAAATGTTGAAGAGCAAAGATGTCAGCTTGAGGACTAAGGTGTGCCTGACCCAAGCCATGGTTTTCAACACCCTCATATGCATGAGAAACCTGGACAATAAATAAGGAAGAATGTAGAAGAATTGACGTATTTGAGCTGTGGTGTTGGAGGAGAATATTGAAAGTGCCATGGGCTGCCAAAAGAACCAACACATCTGTGTTGGGAGGTATGTAGCCAGAGTGTTCCTTGGAGGCCAGGATGGCCAAACTTCATCTCTCATACTTCAGACATATTGTCAGGAGGGAGCAGTCGCGGGAGAAGGATATCATGTTTGGTAAGGTGGGGGGTCGGAGAAAAAGAGGAAGACCCCCAACGAGATGGATTGGCTAAGTGGCAGCATCGATGGACTCAAGAGTGGCAACAATAGTTAGGTTGGGCCAGTATCAGGCAGTGTTTCATTCTACTGTGCATAGAGTCGCTAAGAGTCCATACCAACTCGATGGCACCTAACAACAACAACAAAATTTATCACTGGACTGCTATCCACCAGGCCGGCAGTTCAAAACCACCAGCTGCTCCTCAGAAACACTATGCAGGATTGCTATGAATCAGAAGAACACTAAACAACAGCCTGCTGGCACTTGACAACAGCAACAAGAACATGCCTGTGATTACGGACCTGTGTGGAAGTGATTTGTTAAAGTGGTAGGATTAAAGTGGAACTAAGGTTTGGTACTGTGAGTTAATTCGCTGGGCTGCAAAGTTGCTTTGAACTATAAGGTTGGCAGTTCAAGCTCACTAGTTGCTCCTCAGAAACCTTATACAGGGTTGCTATGAGTCAGAATCAGCTCAATGGCACTTACCCACCACCACAACAAGGATTATTTGAAGAAGGACATGGCATCCGGAATGGAAGAAGAATCATTAACAAGCTACAATAACAAAATGATACAACCTTGCTTGCTGAAAGTAAAGAGGATTTAAAATACTTACTGATGAAGATCAGTATGGATTGTACCTGAATGAAAAAAAAAAATAATCCTCATAAACGGACCAATAAATTACATGGAGTAGTATCAGGGGTTATGGACTGGCATAACATGTAAACGTAAGATATTTTGGATATCTTTAATCTCCACTTCATAGGGAAAAGCCTTGTGATGATCTTCTTAAAATAAATTATTCATACATTTGTTTATTGTTTTTGTTTTTTCTGTCTTAAGGTTGTTGTTGTTGTTAAGTGTCTTTGAGTCAATTCTGACTCATAACAACCCTATGTGGGGTTTCTGAGGAGTGACTGGTGGGTTTGAACAGCCAACCTTGTGGTTAGTGGTTTAGTACTTATAGCACAATACCAGGATTCCTACCTTAAGATACATAATAATAATATGTGAGCATCACCTAGGTATCTCTACCTTTAAGCAATTTTCTCTCTGATGGCAGAACCCTACATGTAACAAGGAATATCATTGCTGACATCAGATGGATCTTAGCTAAAAGGAGAGAATGCCCAGAAGATGATTACTTGTGATTTACTGATTATGCAAAGACATTTATTTGACTGTGTGGGTCATAACAAACTATGGATAACATTGCAAAGAAAGGGAATCCCAAAACACTTAATCGTGCTCATGGGGAACCAGTACCTAAATCAAGAGACAGTTGTTCAAAAAGAAAAAGGGGATATTGAATGTTTAAATCAGGAAATGTGTGTACTTGGGTTGTATGCTTTTACCGTACTTATTTGATTTGTAAACTGAGCAAATAATCTGGGAAACTGGATTATATGAAGAAGAAGGTGGCATCAAGATTGGAGGAAGAATCATTAGCAACTTTGCTTGTCAATGTAGTTGACTCAAACTTGCTTACTGAAAGGAAAGAGGACTTAAAATATTTACTGATTAACATCAAAGACTAGAGACCTCACTGTAAAGAAGACAAAATTCCTCACAAGCATACCAATAAATAATATCATGATAAATGGAGAAAAGATTGAAGTTGTCAAAGATTTCATTTTATTTTAATCCACAATCAACACTCGTGGAAGCAGCAGCGAAGAAATCAAAAGACATTGCATTAGACAAATCTGCTGCAAACGACCTCTTTCAAGTATTAAAGAGCAGTTTCATGAAAAAGGTGAGACAGACTTAAGCCAAGTGAATAAAGAAGACTGGAGAAGAATCAATGTATTTGAATTATGGTGTTTGCAAAAAAAAAATTGAAAGTTCCATAGAAGAACAACATAGAAGAAGAAATAAATCTGTATTGGAAGAAGTACAACCAATATGTTCCTTAGAGGGAGGAGAATGAGAGTTTGTCTCTTGTATTGTGAACATACTGTCTGGAGGGACCATGCCGGACATCATGCCGTTTAAAGTGGAGCATCAGTGTAAAGGAGGAAGATGCCCCAATGAGATGGATGACACAGTGTCATCAAGAATGGGTTGAAACATAGCAGTAATTGGCACAGGACAAGACAATGCTTCATTTGTTCTGCATAGAGTTATGAGCCTGAACTGACACAACACCTAACATCAACATCATCATCAACAGAATGAGTATAGCAGAGATGTTGTATGATGTTATATGAATATACAATTGTCTACTTTCTTTAATGCAGGAAAGAATGTAGAAATAATGTTTTCATTGTTATTTTAGTTTCATAATTTTATCACAATCCATATGCTTGTTTCACCAACTAAATGTCATTTTAGTGCACTTTTTTTTAATCTGAAGCTCTCCTCAAAGCCTAATGAATTTTTATGTAGTCATTGCTACTTTTTGATGTGGAGTCTTGATGTGGCACTTTGCCAGACTGCAAAGCCGTTTGAACTGCAAGGTCGGCAGTTCAAGCTCACCATCTCCTCTTCAGAAACCTTATATGGGGTTGCTATGGGTCAGAACTGATTCAGTGGCACTTAACAACAACAACAACAACAACTCTTTGGTGTGGTACAGTAGGGTGAGCACTGAACCGAAAGATCACTTTTTAACTACAGGTTGGCAGTTCAAACTCGGCAGCTGCTCCTCGGAAACTGTACAGGGTTGTTTTGAGTCAAAATTGACTTGACAACATTTAACAGCTCTTAGACTTGTTAGACCTATATGCTAATATCATACTAGTCTCTTGTATCTTCTTTTATATATTTTTTATTACAGTATTTTATATTTTTACTTTGTGATATATCTTGCCCTTGGTTTTCAGGTCATTAGTTTGGGTCTTAATAGAAACTGTTTAGTATTTCTCCCTTTGAATTCAAATGCTGAATTACTTTTGCAAATGAATCATTATTTTAGCTCTAAACATATGTATAATATCTCAGGGAACTCCATAAAGTTTCTGAACAAATGAAATTTGGCAGACTCCATCCTGCGAATGGCGGACACCATCCTGCCAAGGAGCAGAACTGTGAGAAGCCTTATGCATGAAAAGTTCATTGTTTAGCAAAGCGACAATGAATGCCCCCCTTGGTTAGCAGAGCTACAAGGGATGATTCATGCGGGGGCGGGGGG
>NW_006408533.1:10005375-10025026 GCF_000296735.1 Chrysochloris asiatica | reverse complement strand
TACCATTGATGTAACAATATAATATTTGATTGATTTGTAACTGCTTGTACGTGACTGTTATGAGATCATAGTATATTCTAAAAGGGATATAAGAAGCAACCATTTTGAAATAAAGGAGTCATCAGAGAGAGTCATTACCATCATCTGCCTGAGACTCAAAAATGACCCATTGACTCTGAGTTTTTTTCATTTCATTTTATTTTATTTTTTTCATTCAATGACTCCACATCCTCTTTCAAGAGTCTCCCCAATAATTTGTCCAGGTTGGTCCCTGGCAGAAAATAAAATATAAAATAAAAATAAACTTTGTTAGCATAAGCTTCATCAAGTTCAAGACAATTTTGTAAATTATAATACCAGTCACTTAATCCATCTCTAAAGAAATGAGGTTGCTGGCAATTTAACCATGTTACTGCAGCCTGTAGTATATTAATACCTGATAAAAATGAGTTTCCTGTAACAATTTTTAAGATTAGGAAACAAAAATTATTCAGATGGAAACTCTCACATTCCATTTTATGATGAATGGAATGAGCAGAAGCATTGTTGTGGAGAAGAAGGACTCGCTAATGAAGCTTTCCCAGATGTTTTCTGCTAAAGTTTTGATTAGCTTTCTCAAAACTCTCTCATAATAAACAGGCATTATCATTCTTTAGCCCTCCAGAAAGTCATCAAGCAAGACTTTTGTCATGACCTTTGCTCTTGACTAGCCCACTTTTGCATTGACTGAACCATTTCCACCTCTTGGTAGCCACTGCTTTGATTATACTTGGTCTACAGGATTGCACTGGCAAAATCTCGCTTCATCTCTGGTTAGAATGTTTTCCAAGAAATTCTTCAGAATTATGTATCCACTTGATTACAATTTTCAATGAAATCTCTGCTTTTGTCTTCAGCTTCTTTATGAGGCGCAGTAGGATATGCACTTGACCATAAGGTCGGTTTGAACCACAAGGTCAGCAGTTCAACCTCACCATCCGCTCCTCAGAAACCCCATACAGAGTTGCCTATGAGTTAAAATCGACTCCACAGCGTAACAATAAATAACAATAATCTGATTTTGGCACCCATCAAGTGGAAAGGTTGCTTAGCTTTAATTTTTCAGACAGATTGTATAAATTGTACCAATTGAGATGTGTACAGTGTTGGCTATTGTATCTACTGTTAATTGTTTATCCTCTTTAATTAGGGCACAAATAAAATTAATTTTTTTCTCTCTCAAATTGATATAATGGTCTGCTGTTGCTGTTGCCTTCATCTTCAACATCATCTAGTTCCTTCTTAAAATGAGTTATCCATTGGTAACTGCTGATATGGAGGGACATTGTCCCCATAACCTGCAAAGTGACAATGTTATCATCATTCTTTCTTCCAAGATTCACCATAAATTTTATGTTTGTTCTTGCTTCAATTTTAGCAAAATTCATGTTGATATGATGGAGCCTTTTTTGAAACTGATATGTTATCCTCCTTTTTAGTGTTTCAAACAAGATCTTGCTCAGAAATGTTGTAACAGTTTAATATGAGTTTCATTTGATGCAATATATATTTAAATCCATGAATAATTTTTCATGATATGCATTCCCATGAATTTTTTAAGACTTTTCTTATGTCATGCTTAGATTTCTTGTTGTTGTTAGGTGCCATCAAGTTGGTACTACACAACAGAATGAAACATTGGAACTGTCCTGTGCCAACCTCACAATTGTTGCTACATCTGACCCCATTTTTGCTGCCATTATGCCAATCCATCTCACTGGGGTTCTTCCTATTTTTCTCTGACCGTCCATTCTACCAAACGTTATAGGTTTCTCCAGGGTCTGGTCCCTCCTGATAATATGTCCAAAGTACAAGAGACAAAGTCTTACCATTCTGGCTTCCAAGGGGCACTCTGATTGTACTTCTTTGCCTACAGCTGTGTTTGTTCTTTGGCAGTGCATGGTACTTTCACTATTCTCCTCCAACACAACTTAAATGCATCAATTCCTCTATGATATTCCTTATTCATGGTCCAACTTTCACATGCATATATGGTTATTGAAAATAACATGGCTTGGGTCAGGCATATGTTAGTCCTCAAACTCATATCTTTGATCCTCAATAGTTTAGAGAGATGTTGTGTAGCAGATTTGCCTAATGCAATATGCTGTTTGATTTATTGACTGCTGCTTCCATGTGTGTTGATGGTTGATCCCAGCTAAATGAAGTCTTTGACAACTTCAACCTTCTGTCCTTTTATATAGATGTTGTTTATTGGTCCAATGGTGAGGACTTTTGTTTTCCTTACATTTAGATGCAGTCAATATGGAAGACTGTGGTCTTTGATCTTCATCAATTAAGTATTTCAAATCCACCTCACTTTCACCAAGCAAGGTTGTATCATCTGCATATCACAGATTGTTAATGAGTCTTTCTCCAATCCTGATGACATGTTTTTCTTCATATAACCCAGCTTCTCAGATTATTTTCTCAGCATACAGATTTAATAAATATATATGGTGAAAGAATTCAACTCTGGTGCACACCTGTCCTTATTTTAAACCATTTGGTGTGCCCTTATTCTGTTTAAACAACTACCTTTTGGTCTATGTACAGCATCCGCATGAACACAATTAAGTATTCTGGAATACTTAGCTATTGGTGATGCACACAGCTGAAAGCCTTTGCATAGTCAATAAAGCACAGGTAAATATCTTTATGGTATTCTCTGCTTTCAGCCCAGATCCATCTGATGTTAGAAATGATATTCCTCATTCCATGTCCTCTTCTGAATTCAGCCTGAACCTCTGGAAGTTCTCTGTCAATGTATGGTTGTAGCCGTGTTTGTATCATCTTTAGTAAAACTTTAATCACATGGATTACCAATGATATTATCCAATGATTTCTGCATTCCTTTGTGTCACCTCTCTTTGGAATGGGCACAAACATGTATTTCTTCCAGTCAGTTGGCCAGGTAGTTGTCTTCCAAATTTCTAGGCATAAATGAGTGCCACATCAGTTTGTTGCAAGATTTCAATTTGTATTCCAAAAACTTGAGAAGTGCTGAGTGTGTTATTCCCGTTTGGTTTTCTAACTCCAGGTTTTTGCACATTTCCTTATAACATTTGACTTTGTCTTCTCGAGCTGACCTTTGAAAAATTCAGCTCAGCTCTTTTACTTCCTTGCTTCTTCCAGGTATTTTACCATCTCTACACCAGAAAGCAAGATTCAGAGTCTCTTCTGACATCCATTTTGGTATTTTCCTTCTTTCTTGTGTTCTTAATGACCTTTTGCTTTCTTGCTGCATGAACTTCTTGATATCATAACACAACTCATCTGATCTTTGGTCTTTAGTTTTATAATGCATCAAATATATTCTTCAGATAATCTCTCAATCCTGGTGGGTGTGTTCAAGGTTGTACTTTGGCTCTCATGGACTTGGTTTAGTTTTCTTCAGCTTCAGCATGAACTGGCATATGAACAATAATAGTCTATTCTACATCTGCCCCTGGCTTTGTTTTGTCTGATGATATAGAGCTTTCCCATCATTTCTTTCCACAGATGTAATCAATTTAGTTTCTGTGTATTACGTCTGGTGAGGTCCATGTGAATAGTCATTGTCTATGTTGTTTGAAAAAGGTATTTACAATGAAGAAGTCATTGGTCTTGCAATGACTTCTTATTAATAATAACAATTATTATCATATTTTTAGGTGTTCAACTTAGTCCTTCTTCCAAAGTTTTAATTCACTGCTTGTAGCAGTATGGTTTTATTAGCACAATAGATATGCTGTATGTATTTTGTAAATTAAGGTGAAAGACAAGAATAGGGGTTTGCTTGGATACTGGAAAAGCTGGAGAAATAGACAACAGAGATGTCAAAGAATATCAGATATTCTGTACCTGGAAGTTCAGGGAAACAAACATTAAGAACTTAGTATTAAGAATGTAAGTAGTCAGTTCTCAAAAACATGTCAGGAAACAAGCTATTCTTAAGTGTCTGAGAAAGACTAACAAGCTTTCTCTCCTATAATAGTCCAGTGACTAATGATCAAGTGGTTGTAAAGACAGTGCTCTGAACCTTTTCGTTGCAGTCTTCTGTAGAATAGAATGGTCCCTCCTCTTTTACCTTCACAACTTCACTCAGTCTTATTTCATTGAGAAACTCAGAGATAGAGGCCCCTCTTAGTCTTCTCATAGAAACTTAAAGGAATCTTATCTCATGTGCCATTCACAGATAAACTGAATACTTAGCTTGTCCCAACATCAGGATCTCAGAATTCTAGTGCAGCACTTTTGAAGAATTGTCGGACTAGGAAGAAGAAAGCTTCACAGTAGTTTTTCTCTGGAGTTAAAACAACCCGTGGCCTCACTTTTACCCATTCCATTTATACTTCACAACACTGCTTGGCTAGGAGATGCTTTAGATTTGGGAGCTGAAGCAAATGTGAGCAACATTCAGGGTGCCATATTACTAGAATTGTTTCTAAAATATGATCTTCTTTTCCCAATGAAGTATTTACCTAGAAAATGTTGTTGTTGTTAAGTGCTGTTGAGTCAATTCCGACCCATAGCGACCCTGTATAGGGTTTCCAAGGAGCGACTGGTGAGCTTGAACCACCAAACTTGCAGTTCAAATGACTTTGCAGTCTGACGCATTAACCCACGGTGCCACACCAGGACTCCAAGAAAATGTTAATTAATGAGTAATTATTTAAAAAGCTCTCAGACAGTGAAGTATTAATTCATGAAAAGCAGCTATGTATTTAGAATGGCCTTTTCCATAACTAACCTAGTATTTTATCTACCTGATGGGAATGGTTGTTGAGCATTTATAAAACATGTAGAATTGAAAAAGTAAATTATTAGAAATTATGAAACTCAATAAAATACAAACTGTACATTTGGAAAAGTTTAAGTGGTAATCAAATTCATTTAATTGTGCACTTTTAGAAACTAAAGGATAATAATATAAAGGGGTATTATACTATGTTTATTACTCTGACTCAAAATCCTCAAAAATTATTGATGTAGTAGAATGTTTTTAAGCTTAATATTTGTTGAATGCCAATTAGAACTAAACATACTATAAAGCAAAATTTATAGTAATAATGTAAACATTGTTGAAATACTACCAAAATCTTTTCCTGAAACTTTACTTGTGAATCAAGGGTTAAGAAGCTGAGTTCAGAATAATTGTACTGATATTACAATTGACTAGTATTTGTGATAAAGAGTTTCAAAATTATGGCTGCCGAAATGTTTGAACTATTAAAAGCATGCAAATCTTACATGCCTCCCACCAGTGGAATTTAATGACAACTTGTCTGTTGAATTAGCTTGCTCAGTGAACAAATTTGAAATGCAACAATTATGCAAAAGCAATATAGTACATACAGTGACATTTTCATAAACAAGTACCTACTGTGACAAAATTTTTCTATTATTATTTTTGATGTTTCAGAGTCAATCAACCCAGAACACTCAATTTTGTAAGGTTAAGTTTTGCATGACTTCCTTTTTCATAACTGTATCAACTTAAGTCTAAAATAGTCACATGGGAACTGCCTAGGACTTGGAGCTTGTTCTTAATTGGAACTAATATCTTCTTCAAGGAAGCTAGGCAATGTCTTTTCAAACTTGTTTTAAATTGTTTTAGGCATGGCATTCTGTGGGCCCCAGGAAACACCAAAGCATGGCTTAGCTCTTATGTTCTCAAATCAAGGAGTCTGCTAAACTCTGCCTGTGTTTACGTTCTTTGTTCCACAACCTGAAAACTTTCACAAGACTGGCTCACCAAACTTGTTTTCCATTTTTCAAAATTCACTGTTGGTTTAAAAACACAACTGGAATGAAAATGTTCAGTTTCTAGCACTCTAAAATTTATTAGTGATATGACTTTATAAAAATTAGCTACCACCTTTAAGGGTAAATTTCATATTTGCAAAATATATACCTCTTTAAGCTTATGTTTTGTCACTCAAAAGTTTATTTTGTAGATTAAATGTAATAATTTACATGAAATATGAAGTTAAGTCAAAGAATATTGCTACTGGATTTCCAGTTCAGACAGTCATAGGTTTCATCCAAACAAAACTTGTTTGGATATGTATGCCTCTGCAATCAGTGGATGGCTGTAGATAAGTTCTGTCAGTAATTCACGTTGTCTAATCCTGTTAGGGTACCTTCAAGAAACAAAAATACAGACAAAACAGTGGTTTCACAGGTGACCTGTGAGTCAGTTAAACTCAAAGCAGAGAGCTCAGCTCTTGAGATTATGTCCCTGTTTTTTGTTTTTTGGTGGGTTTTTGTTGTTGTTGTTTTGTTGTTTTGCAAGTCCAAAGGGGCAATCTTGGTCTCTGTGATTCAGAAACAACTCAACAGTACACAACCACAATCTTGGTACATTTTCTCAAAGAACACAGGACGATCACTGGGGTTTAGTACAGCAAAATTTTAAGAACATTGCATTGGTGAAAAAAAAAAGGCAAGGAAAGTTACTATGAGAAATTATTTTCCATCACAATAATTCACTTGTTCATTCTTCAGTGGCAACAAAGGATACTCTGTGAGAATCACACTGGGAATCCTTACCCCATCAACCCTGCTATCACGATCTTGCCCCTTCAGATTTCTTTTTGCTCCTCCAAATCAAAGAACATTGAAAAGGAACACAATTTGACTCCCCATGGAATGGCAGAAACAGATGCTTTGACATGGTTTAAACTGAAGAGTGCAGAGTTCTTAAGGATAAGGGTGTTGTTGCTAAGTGCTGTTAAGTTGGTTCTGGCTTATAGAGACCCTATGTAGGGTTTCCAAGCAGTGGCTGGTGAATTTGAACTGCCAACCTTGTGGTTCAAACTGACCTTGAGGTGCAATGTTTTATCCCAGAGCACCATGGAAATACTGTCATCAGTAGTGTATAGATCTAGATAGAGATGTCAAGAAACAATTGTTGTTAAGTGTCATAGAGTCAGTTCTGACTCATAGTGACCCTGTATAAGGTTTCTGAGGAGCAACTGGTGAGTTTGAACTGCAGACCTTGTGGTTCAAACTTACCTTACAGTCCTGCGCTTATCTTACAGTGCCACACCAGAAGTTCCAAGAAAAAATAAGCTTTCCTTCTTGATGTTGTTGTTAGGTTCTGTCAAATTCTCTCTGATTATAATGACCCTGTGTGCAACAGAACAAAACATTCTAGGTCCTGTGTCATCATCACAATTATTGCTTCATTTGAGCTATTGTTGCGGCCACTGTGTTAATTCATCTCGTTGTGAATCTTCTTTTTAAGTGACCTTCCACTTTATTGAGTATCATGTCCTTTTTCCAGGAACTGTTCCCTACTGATAATATGTCTGAAGTATGAAAGATAAAGTCTCACTCCCTTCTTCTAAGGAGCATTCTGGCTGTATTTCTTATAAGACAGATTTGTACTTCTGACGGTCCATGGTACTTTTAATATTCTTCTCCATTGCCATAGTTCAAATGCATCAATTATTCTATGGTCTTTACTTTTTTGCATCTTTGTTTAATAAAACTTTCTATGATTTTGTGGCAATTCTTCTTTACACTTCTATGTGCTCAATTTTTTTCTCAGTAAAAACATAATCATATATAAATATACATTTACATCATGATATGATTCATAAAGAGACATATATTTGGTGTATTGTAGAAAAAGCATTGCTTTGGGGAAACATGAGAGATAAACAAACTCAGAAACCTGAGATCCCTTATTTATTTCTCTGCTATCAGCATCAGAATTGTGGCAAATCACTTCACCGCTTTTTTAAAAAAAAAACTGTTTGTTTTTGTTTTACTTGAATTTTATCTACTTACACCATATAAGGCCATTTTTAGCCATTTTATGTGCATATTTCAGTGCCACTACTTGAACTCACCATTTCTGCTGGCTTCTTTTTTTATTACCATTGCTGTTCAGTTCTGCAGAGTTGGTTCCAACTTATAATGACCCTGTATAGGATTTCTGTGCGGCATTTGATGGGTTTGAACCGCTAACCTTGTGGTTGTCAGTCCAGACATTATCCTCCAGCACCACACAAAGATTTCTTTTATTAGCATTGCAGTTATTTATTTACAAAAGTTATCATTATTCAAAGCAGGAATTCAATACCCTTTGAGCCTTAACTCCCTGTTTCTCCTTCTCTCTAACCTCTCGTACTATTAATGGTCTCTTAATTTTTCCCTATATTAGATAGTTCATAAAAATGATATTATACAATATTTTCATTTTTCTGCCTGACTTTTTCACTTAGCATAATGTCTTCAAGATTCATTCATGTCAGAACTTCAGTTCTCTTTTTCACTGGTTGAGTGAAATCCCATAGCATGTCTACAATAGTTTTGCTTGTTTCCATATTTTGTTTATTGTAAATAATACACAGATAAACTCTGTTAGAGTCTCTGCTGTCAAATTTTAGAGGACTATACCTACCTTTCATTACATTTGTAATTTTTTATTTGGAATGGGAACAAATATGAATCTTTTCCAATCATTCGGCCAGATAGTTGTCTTCCAAATTTTTGGTATAAATGAGTGAGTGCCTCCAGTGCTGCCTCAGATTCTTGAAAGATTTCAATTTTTATTCCATCAATTCTCGATATCTTGCTTTTTTCTAATTCCTTCAATATACCTTGGACTTCCTCCTTCACTATCATTGGCTCTTGATCATATGCTACCTCTTGAAATGGCTGAATATCAACCATTTCCTTTTGGTACAGTGACTCTATGTATTCCTTCCATCTTCTTTTGATGCTTTTTGCATCATTCAATAATTTGCCCAGAGAATCCTTCAGTAACAAAAGTTGAGGCTTGAATTTTTTCTTCAGTTTCCCCAGCTTGAGAAATGTTAAGCATGTTCTTCCCTTTTGATTTTCTGTCTTCAGATCTTTGCACATAGGACAATACACTTCCTGTTCGATCCTGGGCCCACCTTCTCTGTCCTCACTTCCGTCTCTGCATCTAATACCTGCGCCATTTAGAGAAAATCCACAAAAGGGCTTTCATCCAACCTCTTAGCTGCTTGTGGAAAACCTATACTTCTTACATAGCTTCCTAGTAGTCCCTGAATGCCATCAGCCTTGCTTGGCTGGGACTAACTGTCCAAACTCAGAACTTTTCTCATCATTGGACTCTGCCTTAGTCCCACTATGATTTTCCAAATGATCCTGACCTCAGAGTGCACTCCTAGGCTGGAACTTGAAGGTTGGGAGAGAACCAGATGTCTAAGAGATTTGTATAAAGGGATCCCAGGTAGGGCAAAGAGGATAGACCTAGTAAATATTTTTCTAAAAGACCCCTCTCAGTTTCCCTGACTATGTCAATAACCTGTGAAGTCCAAAGCCAAAAGGGCTGGGGTCCTTGATTAACAAATTCCTGTTCCATGGACTTGTTGTTGTTAAGTGTTCTGAGTCATAGCAACCTTGTATGGGTTTCCAAGGAGCAGCTGTTGAGTTTGAACTTCTGACCTTGCGATTCAAACCTATCTTTAGGTCCAGTGCTATTGTACAGCACCATACCAGGACTCTAGTGCCCCCCAGTTTCCCCTACAACACCTCCATTCTGCCGAGAAAAAGAAAGATGGGTTTTTCAGATTAGTTCAAGATTTAAAGATCATCAGTGAAGCTGTGCACTTGTGATTAACAGTGATATTCTATAAATACTGATATAATAATAAAATTGTTTTACTTTAATTGTACAATTGTGTATTTTATTCAAAGTGCAATTTATAATGTGTCATACTCATCTCTGGAATGACATCTATGCTGTTTCATGATCAAGTATTTTTCAAACTGATGCCTGACACAGGGACAATAAAAGCAAACACTGGAAATTCTTTTTGCTTCTTAGGTCTATCCTGGACCTTCCATTTGGTAACTGTAACTTGGGTTTCAGTAATCACAGAAAACCATTTGAGGGAAAGGTCACCAAGTGATGTCGCCTGATGCAGGGTCACTCAGGTATAGAGCACACGTGATCTATAAAAATCAAATATAAATATAAATACATGCTGTGGATCAAATGTGATATCTATTGTGAAGGTGATATTTTAACAGCTTTAATTATACCTAATTTCTCAAAAGCTTCCCTGCAAAGTCATAATTAAAGTACTGAAGCAGTTAAAAAAAAAAAAATGCATCTGATAAATGAAAATAGACAAACATTCAGCAGCTGGCACACACATGCCTCCTGCCTCTTTCTGTTTTGCCCTTCACTAGAAGGGGTTCCTTGGTCTGATAATCTTTATCCAAAGTGAGGTCTGGGAACATTGTTTCAGAACAAATATGAAGAAATAATAATATTTATGTCTTTGTGACGATGTCCTATATTTTATTGAAAGAACACCCAACACAGAACAGGAAATGCAATAACTTGATATAAAAGAGAAAGGCAATTAGTGGTCAACCAGTGTGTCCTTCGAAAGCTGAATTCTTTAGTGCCTGTCAACGTAGGTAAGAAAACATGACATATTTATTTATACTACATTATCATTTGTTGGCACAGTCTGCAGGAAAAAAAAAAAATCACAGTGAGAATTTCGGTGATAATATGAGTATGTGACAAAACAGAAAATATTAGTCAGCTTTAATCACTTGTCTTTTGAAGTTGTATTTATTTTGTTGTTTTGAAGTAAAGCATCAAATTATTCCTTCTCAAGGAAATGTGTTTTTTTTTTTTTTTTTACATTTTTATGTTGAATTGAGTGAAGGATTACAGACAAGATCATACATATTTCATCTCAATGACTGCAATTCCCTTCATATAACAACACGTTTTCTACTTCTTCGTGGTTCCTGTTTCCATTCCATCACCTTCCCATGCCATCTCAACTTTGTCCTTAGGCAAATGTTCCCTTTTGATTTTGAATGATTGATTATTCCATGGTGAGCATATGTTACTCATGTCATTGTTCCCACTTTCTATTGTTTGGCTTAACATTGGGCCTTGAACATGAATTCTTTTTCCAGACCTGAAGGGCATTCGAGGGTGCATAGTCTCAGTTTCCTCCAGTCTTTTTTTTTTTTAATTATAATTTTGAAGTTTATTCTACCTTTTCTCCCAGCTTATCTGGGATCTTCTAATGTGACCCCTTTCTGAGACCAGAAGAACTAGACAACGCTGGTAGCCAAGCACCAGCTAGTTATTCTGGATTTAGACTTGTGGAGACAGATGTTAACATGTTCCATTAGTCTGTTGGACTAATTTCTTCCAAGAATCTTCAATTCCTATCACTCTTTTTTCTTCTGCACAGGAAGAGACCAATACTTGCAACTTAGATGACCACTCATGAGCTTTTAAGATCCCAGATGCTACTCACCTAAATAGGATGTAAAGCATTTGTCTTTATGTACGTGTCATGTCAATTGAACATGGTGTCCTCTGAGACTATGGTCATAAGTACCCAGGCCCAATAACTCATTGCCTTAAGAACTTTAATAGTAATTTAAGAAGTTTTCATCATTTTGCCCACTGTGTTGTTGCTAAGTGCCATCGAGTTGGTACCAACTCATAGCTACCCCTATGCACAACAGAATGAAACACTGTGCACAACAGAATGAAAGGCAACAATAAGGGCAGGGGCCAGAATTAGAGAGGAGAAAATTCCGGGATCTCCTTACAGCTTAAAGTCTCACATTACAGGTAGGCAAGGGATGTATGTTAACACTCTCAACCCTAGGTGGAGTTCCTGTAGGGCTGGGTATTGTCAGTTCTGGGCACACAATCCAGAATTAGTTGGTGTTGAATCCCAAAGCATCTGGGGCATCAGGTTATTTCTGTGCCAGTGGGCAGCCAAGTGTGAGAGGTCCTGCTGGTCCGGGTTTTGGTAGTCCACCTGATTCCAGGTATCAACGTTGGTGCTGCCAGTTCCTCACTTGCTTTGATGCAACTCAGATCTCTTTGAAAGCATGTACCCAGATGGGGGCCGACCATACCCCAGTCACCAGGGCAATGTGGGGTACAAGAAAAAAAATTGTACCCTACTCTCCACCAATAACTGATATGCTTCTGCATCACCCACTACCTTCTTGCCTTCGAAGTCACTCTCAAAATTTAAAGATGACCATGCCATGCCTGGACAGAAGCCCATGTCACCAGTCTCCTTTCTGTCCCCCTGCCTCCCCCAACACACACACCCTGTGTCTATTCTGCAGCTTCTCTGACCACTAGAGAGTGGGAACTTTTGTGGGGGGTGGGCAGAGGACACAGGTAGGGGCTGGCCACATCTCTGATCACCAGGAGAGTGTGAGGAACAAGAACAAAAAAATGCACCTTTATATCAAAGAGCTATCAGTATGTTTCTCTTTTGCCAAAATGCTTTCTGGTCTTTGAAGCCACTCGCAAACACTGAAGTTGGTCATGCTGTATCTGTTTGGCTGGCACACCTGTCTGTCTCCTTTTCTATGCAGCATATGTTCAGCTTTCACTCCTAGCAAGCATTCAGTCTAAATACCTCTATTAAAACGTGAAACAATAGTTTAGAGGCATGGTATTAGCAAGCACAAAATATTGGCCTAGTTTTAAAACATAGATTCACACACAAAAAATATACTTCAGCAACTCATGATTCTTCTCATTAATTTAGCTTTATCAGTTATCTTTAGGGCACCAAGATTTTCTCAAAAGAGAAATGAATTTTACTGCTTAGGCCACAGATGAAAACAAATGCAGATGGTGAACATCATCTTCAGAAAAGTGGCCTTGCTTACTTAGATGAGACTTCAGCTACTCACGTCAAGTGTCACAAGATGGCATGGAGGGAGGTTCAGGGCTCAAAGACAGTCCAAGACAATGCTCAGCAGAAGTGTGCTCAGAATAATTCTGAGGATAACTGATTCTTAATGAAAATATTTTCTTCAAAGAATGATGAAGAAGGTCAAAGGTATGATACAGATGCTTACAGTCTATGAAAGTGACCATTTTTTAAAAGCAGCAATCTGTATAGGGAGAGGGACGGGACACCATGTAGTGAGTACACCATAGCTAGAGGCATTGAGGCCTGCAGAGACCATGGGGAGACAAGATGGCAGACATTCCTCTCAGTGATTTTCAAGATGTGTCTCACACATGGGAGTACCATTCTGCATAGCTCCTACCGGGGCCAGCATAGGTCAGATGAAGTCATCTGGGTTTTACCAGTGCATACCTGTCGGTAATCTTTTTCACTGTTTTTTACAAAGTCAATAGATAGGAAATACAAATGAACCAATTACAGCTGCTATGGCCCCTAGTGCTAATCCCAAGGTCAGGATTATAGGTGCAACAAATAATTTTCAAGCACAGATTGACCTTCGAACTAATCTCCTTAAAATGAGGTCTCTCTCTAGGAGGTAGCGATATTTGCATCCAAATATGCTGAAGTTTGATGTGTGGTCTCCAAAGAAAGGGAGGTGGCGATATCTCTGCCCACATGGATAACAAAAGTTAGTGTTGCACTGTGAACAAGCCATATAGTCACATCCTTCAGTTCTCTGGATGTGAATCTTGCATTTTTGACACTCCTAGCGGGTCTGTATAACCTTTATGCTTTGTCTGCCATCTTGCCACCTCTGAAGTGTATATTTTTATAGAGCTTATGCTTCACATTGAGATAAAAATCTTTTATGATTTTAATTGACAAATAAGATGACTAAAGTCAGAGACACCAAGGGTGCTTCGTTGAAATGATTAGAAGCCTGAATAGAGACTACCCGTCCCTATTCAGAAAAATGATGAGGCTGTATGCGTTCATAAAACTTTACAGTCTTGGACCCTGTACAGGGTCTGTATGACTTGGAATCAACATCATGGCAGTAGTCAGTGTCACATATTCTTTGTGCTTTCTGTTCTTATACAACCCTTGAGAGAGATGAAGTAGGAAACTGACATCTTATGTTCTAGTATCTATTCTGCCACCTATTGATTCAATTATTTCTATTTTGAAACTAGTGTGACTGATGGGTACCTTCCAGTTGATTCTGACTCTATGACATACTAGAACCACCCCAGGAGGTGTCTTTGGTTGGAATATTTATGGAAGCCAATCTGTATGTCTCCTTCCCACAAAACCATTGAGTGGCTTTGAATCATCAACCTATTAGTTATAAACTAAGTACATAACTATTGTACCATCACAAATCTTTAAATGGCAAAATTCTTTGCAAAAAATGATTTCCACATCAATAGCATTTGTTGTTGTTTTAAGTGATATTAAGTCAGTTCTTACTCATAGTGACCCTGAATACAGTTTTCAAGGAGTAGCAGGTGGATTTGAACCGTTGAATTTGCAGTTAGTAGTCCAATGCTTATTCTTCAGAATCCCATCAATAGCATAGAAAATAATTTTTAGTTATAATACAGACTGCTTGATTCCAAATGTCGGGTTTGCTATTCAAATCTTCATAAGCATAGCCAGTTAGCCACAGTGAAAGCAAATAAACATATGTGCTCATGTTCATACATACACTTTTGAAAAGAAAAAGAAAAGAAAGCTTAGACTGAGCTGAACATGTCATTTTGACAGATTCCTAAACAACATTCTAATGACTTATTTTCTTCAACATATTTTTGCTTCCCCACAGAATTCTTTGTGTGAAGTCGGTAATCATTCAATTAGAAACATTTCCAGACATTGACTCATAACTTCTGGAACTAGATTTATGAAGAAACTGGGAGACTACTTGACAGGAAACAGGAAGAGTGCTTGGCATGCTTTGTTGTGAAAATTATGTCTAGAAAATTTATAAGATGCTGTTTCAACAAGGATCATCAGGATGAAGATTTTGTACTCTGATAGAATACAGAAACAATGTTTACACTGGTTTTGAAAGTTGAATAGTAAAATTAACATTCTTTTAATTTTAAAACCAGATTTTTAATATGAATTTAAAACCATTTAATATTAATTTTTAACAACAGGAGAGTATCTCACTGTTTTAAATGCATTCAAGCCTTCAAGCTCTGATAAATTATATAAAAATGAATTAATGCAATGTTTGTTTTTTTGGAAGCCAATGTCTTATTGTCAGATGAAGGGATTTATTTTAATTTTGGTATGTTAGAGAGCAAAATACATGCAGCAATTGACAGTAAATCAATGACTTTCTATTGTTTATATATTGGATATCCACCCCAACCAATGAATATGAAAAATTATATGTCTTGCAATATTTATTTTCTTTTTGATTATGCAGTTTTCTCTGTTGATCTTGTTGAATTAGGTTACATGTCCAAACATCAAAAATTAAGTTGTTCATAATTTCTATAGCACTGAGTAATTCTATTGAAAAAATAATCTTAAGAGAGCTATAATTGTTAAAATTATCATAATAATGACTCTATTAAGCAAGTCCCTATATCTATATCTAAGTATGTTGTTGTTGTTGTTAAGTGCCATCAAGTTGGTACAGACTCATAGCAACCTTATGCACAGCAGAATGAAACACTGCCCAATCCTGGGCCAACCTCACTACTGTTGCCACGCTTGAGTCCATCAATGCTGCCACCTGACCAATTCATCTCGTGGGTCTTCCTCTTTTTCTCTAACCCTCCACCTTAACAAACATGATATCCTTCTCCAAAGACTAGTCCCTCCTGACAATATGTCCGAAGTATGAGAGATGAAGTTTGGTCATCTTGGCCTTCAAGGTGCATACTGGCTGCACTTCTTCCATAACAGAACTATTGGTTCTTTTGGCAGCCCATGGTCTTTTTAATATTCTCTTCCAATACCATTATTTAAATGTATCCGTTCTTCTACAGTCTTCCTTACGCACTCTCCAGCTTTCACATGCATATGAGGTTATTGAAAATACCATGGCTTGGGTCAGGTGCACCTTAGTTCTCAAGCTGACGTCTTTGCTCTTCAACACTTTAAAAAGGTCTTGTGTAACAGATTTGGCTAATGCAATACGTCATTTGATTTCTTGACTACTGCTTCCATGAGTGTTGATAGTTGATCCAAGAAGAATGAAGTCCTTGACAACTTCAATCTTTTCTCCATTGATAAGAATGTTGTTTATTGGTCCAGTAGTGAGGATTTTTGTTTTCTTTACAGTGAGATGTAATCCATACTGAAGGCTGTGATCTGTTATCTTCATTAGTAAATATTTTAAGTCCTCTTCACTTGCAGCAAGTGATGTTGTATCATCTGCATATCGTAAGTTGTTAATAAGTCTTCCTCCAATCCTGATGCCATGTTTTTCTTCATATAACCCAGACTCTTGGATTATTTGCTCAGCAAACAGGTTGAATAAGTATGGTGAAAGAATACAACCTTGTCACACACCTGTTTTCATTTTAAACCATTCAGTGTTTCAATATTCTGTTCGAACAACTGCCTCTTGGTCCACGTACAGATTCCTCATGAGCACAATTAAGTGTTCCGGAATACTCATACATCACAATGTTGTCCATAGCTTGTCCACAAAATCAAAAGACTTTGCATAGTCAATAAAGCATAGGTAAACATCTTTCTGATATTCTCTGCTTTCAGTTAAGATCCATAGGACATCAGCAATGGTATCCCTCGTTCCACAGCCTCTTCTGAATCTGGCTTGAACCTCTGTAAATTCTCTGCCAATGTATGCTTGCAGCCATTTCTGTATTACCTTTACCAAAACTTTACTCGAATGGGATATCATAGTGATTGTCTGATGATTTCCGCATTCCATTGGGTTACCTCTCTTTGGAATGGTCACAAATACAATCTCTTCCAATCAGTCAGCCAGATAGTTGTCTTCCAAATTTCTTGGCAGAGATGAGTGAGTGCCTCCTGTGCCGCCTCACTTTCTTGAAAAATTTCAATTTTTATTCCATCAATTCCTGGTGCCTTGTTCTTTGCCAATTCCTTCAATATACCTTGTACTTCCTTCTTCAGTATCATTGACTCTTAGTCATATGCTGCCTCTTGAAATGATGGGACATTAACCATTTCCTTTGGTACAATGACTCTGTGATTCCTTCCATCTTCTCTTGATGCTTTCTGCATCATTCAATAATTTACCCAGAGAATCTTTCAATAATGAATGTCAAAATTCTCTTTCTTTGTGTTGCAACCCATGGCATAAAGTACTTAAAATACTTCATGATCTTCATCAGCAAGTATTTTAAGTACTTTATGCTTTCAGCAAGCAAAGTTGTAACAGCTACATATCGCAGCTTACTAATAAGTCTTCCTCCAATTCTGAAGCCATGTTTTTCATCATATATTCCAACATCTTACATTTTTTGCTTGGCATACAGATTGAGTGAGGATGATGAAAGACTATAACCCTGGAGCACACTTTTCCTAATTTTAAACCATTCAGTGTTCCCTTGTTCTGTTAGAAAATCTGCCTCTTAGAGAATACTCATTCTCTACAATGTTGTGCATAGCTTGTCATGATCCACACAATTGAAAGCCTTTGTGTAGTCAATAAAGCACATGTAAAAATATCTTTCTGGTATTCTGTGTGACATCAACAATGATATCCTTCTTTCCATGTCCTCTTCTGAATCCAGCTTGAACCTCTGGAAGTTCTCTGTCAGTGTATGGTTGCAGCTGTTTTTGCATTATTTTTAATCAGATTTTACTTACATGCAATATTAATTACGATTTCTGCATTCTGTTGTGTCACCTTTCTTTGGAATGAGCACAAATATGGACCTCTTTCATTCAGTTAGCCAATTAGCTGTCTTCCAATTTTCTTATCCTAGATGAGTGAGGGCCTCTGGTGCTGCATTAGTTTGTCGAAAAATTCCTATTTTTATTCCATCAGTTCTTGGTGCCTTGTTCTTTGCCAATGTCTTCAGTGCATCTTGGATTATTCCCTTCAGTATCATTGACTCTTGATCCTATGCTGCATCTTGATGTGGTTTATTATCGACCATTTCTTTTTGGTACAGTGACTCTGTGCATTCCTTACATCTTTTGATGTTTTCTGCATCATTCAATATTATGCCCATGTAATCCTTCAATATTGCAAGTCAGTATTGAATTTTTCTTCAATTCCCTTAGCTTGAGCATTACTGAGCATTTTCTTCCTTTTTAGTTTTCTAACTCCAGATCTTTGCACATTTCGTTATAATATTTGACTTTGTCTTCTCTAGCTGATCTTGAAACTTTCTGCTGAGCTCTTTTATCTCCTCATTTCTTCCATTTGATTTTATATCTCTACACTGCAGAGCAAGTTTCAGAATCTGTTCTGGCATCCATTTTGGTCTTTTTCTTCTTTCTTGTCTTCTTAATGACCTTTCGTTTTCTTCTTATATGATCTTGACGTCATCCCAAACTCTTCTGATCTTTTGTGTTTAGAATCTAATGTATCAAATCTGTTCTTCAAATAATCTCTAAATTCATGTGGAATATAGTCAGTCATATTTTGGCTTTCGTGGACTTATTTTAATTTTCTTCACTTACAGCCTTAATTTTCATATGAGCAATTTGTGGTCTATTCCATAGTCTACTCCTGGCCTTGTTTTATTTGATGACATGGAGTTTTTCCACTGTCATTTTCCATAGATGTAATAAATTTGATTTCTCTATATTCCTTCTGGTGAGGTCTATGTGTATATTTGTCTTTTATGTTGTTTAAAAAAGGTATTTGCAATGAAGAAGTCACTGGTCTTGAAAAATTCTGTTATGTGATCTTCAACATTGTTTACAGTTGTTTCTTTTCATTTTAAGTTGTGCCCTATCAGCTAATGAAGATCCTGAAGGCTTTACTCCATTGGCATTATCATGGTTGATTCTACTTTGAGGAGGCAGCTCTTCCCTAGTCGCATGTTGAGTGCCTCCCAACTTGAAGGGCTCATCTTCTGGTACTATATTTAACAATATTCTGGTTCTCTTCATCATGTTTCAATATTCAGTATTCTGGTGCTAACAGTATTCCGATGTTATTCATGAGGTTTTCAGTGACTAAATATTTGGAAGTAGTACATTTCTCCTTATTAATTTTGTCTTGGTCTTGAAGCTCAACTGAAACCTGTTCACCATTGGTGATCCTGCTGGTACATATAATACCCAAGGCATAGCTTTCAGAATCACAGCAGTATGTAAGTTACTACAGTATGATGAACTGACAGACGAGTGATGTATCTTTAGAAGTAAGGGCTACTATTATAAGAAGAGTATAGGTCAACAGAGTTAAATAAAATGAGTAAAGCAAAATAAATAATTGCACTGCCTTACTAATAAAATCCTCACCACTGGACCAATTAACAACATATGGAGTTGGAGGAGAATATTGAAAGTGTCATGGGCTGCCAAAAGAACCAACAGATCTGTGTTGGAAGAAGTACAACCAGAGTGCTCCTTGAGCCCACAATGGCCAGACTTCGTCTCTCATACTTCGGACATGTTGTCAGGAGGGACCAGTTGCTGGGGAAGGATATCATGTTTGGTAAGGTAGAGGATAAGAGAAAAAGAGGAAGATCCCCAGAGAGTTGGATTGGTAAAATACAGCACCAATGGGCTCAAATATGGCAACAATTGTAATGTTGACCCAGGACTGGGCAGTGTTTCATTCTGTTGTGCATAGGGTCTCTATGAGTCGGTACTGACTCATAGAACCTAATAACAACAACAACTAATAAATAGGTGGTGGTGGTTCTGACTCAAAGTGACCCTGTATAAGGTTTTGAAGGTTGCAAATTTTTGCAAGAGCAGAACCTTATCTTTCTCCTGTGGAC
>NW_006408533.1:10000539-10005150 GCF_000296735.1 Chrysochloris asiatica | reverse complement strand
TAACCACTATGCTTCCAGAGCTCCAATTTTAACCTAAGTTATGCAACTCCAAGGCACTGGTCAAACATGATGCTATTTGATTAATACCTTTGTTATTTCTTATGGAGAATGATGCAAAGAAACACATGATCATATCGACTATTGTAGAAAATGTATTTGACAAAGTCCAGCAACAGTTCTTGAAAAAACACACAACAAAATGGAAATATAAAGAAAATTCCTCAACATAATTAAGGACATATTTATAAAACCAATGACCAACATTACTCTCAATGGAGAGAAACTGAAAGTCTTCCCCTTGTGAATGGGAATCAGACAAGAGTGCCCTTTATCATCACTCTTGTTCAATATTGTTTTGTTGTTGCAGTTAAGTGCCTTTGAGTCAATTTTGACTTATAGCAACCCTGTATAGGGCTTTTAAGAAGCAGTTAGTGAGTTTGAACTGCTGACCTTGTGATTTGCAGTCTAGTGCTGATCTTCAAAGTTGGAGGTTCAAGCTCACCAGGCATTTCTCAGAAACCTTCTACAAGGTCTCTATGAGTTGAAAATGACTCAACAACACTTAACAACAACAACATATTGTAGTCAGACTCCTGGTGTGGTTCTATAGGATCAGCTCTGAACTTGGAACCATAAGGTCGGCAATTTAAACCTACTAGCAGTACAGGGTCGCTATGGGTCGGAACCGACTCAATGGCACTTAACAACAACAACAAGCAGTTTCTTGGAAAGCCTGTACTTGGCCTCTATATGTTAGAACTGACTCGACAGCATTTAACAACAACAACAATATTATAGGTGAATAGGTGCCTGATTTAAATAAATAACTACCAAAATTCATGATAAAATCAGTTAACATAAAAGTGATAATACTACAAATTACCTAGTATGATTTTAACTAGATATTTAAATTATACATATATGATCAAGCTCAGGGAGCCAAAATCCATACTTACATTTCAGTTTTCCAACCCTTGCTTCCAACAGATCTTTTGGATTCTCTGTGATGTTGTGGGTTAATGAACTGGACTGCAAAGTCATTTTGAACCTCTAGGTTGATGGTTTTAGCTTACCAGACATTCCTCAGAAACTCTATCTATATAGGGTCCATATGGGTCTGAACTGACTTTTTGGCACTTAACAACAACAATGCATATATAGCTCAGGGTTCAGTCACTGACTGGAGAAGAGTTTTATATGTTTATTTGAGGGATTCCAACTCTAGGATTTCAGTTTTCAGGTTTTTCAGGAGGCCAAAACGCCATCCTTTAATACCTTAAGCTAATAAGTCTTTTGCCATATCTCAGGGGTCTGATAACCCACACTGCACATAATAGGCATAAACCTGAGTGGTAACATTTACATAAAGAGATTGCATGCAATGAAGTTGCTTTCTTTCAAAGGTTAAATTCTTTCTAATTTCCGCCTGCTTTATTTTTGCTGTCCTTTGCACCTAAACATCTGGTTTAAACCTTTTCTCTCTCTCTTTTTTTTTTTTTTCAGTTTTTACTTGTGGTAGGATTATTCTAATGCATGCCATTCCACCCTTACTGGAGCTAAAACTGTCACATTTTATTGAGTTCTGAACATTACATATGAAAATTTTAACATGAATTTAATAATCTGGAGAATCTTGACTGTGCATTAATTTTTGTCACATTTCATCCTGAAGTTCTATGTGACTTTACTTGAAACACATACCATTGAGTATATATGACTCTCTCATTAATAATAGTAGATATATCACTTATGAAAGACATAAGTAATGATTCTCAATCTATGGGTTGATGTCTATAATTTCTTAATTATTTCTACTATGGAATAAGAATGAATACTATATACTGATATCAGCCCTCTTTCTCCCTTCCCTCTCTCCCTCTTCATATCTTTACCTTTCCTATTTTCCTCCTATATTCATAATATTTTCCTGGCTTTCAACATTTCAGTTAATATAGCTAATCATAATTAACAAGTTTACTATCAATCTAAAGAGAATGTCATGAATAAATCCATGAAAGGTAGTACTTTAAGTAGAAAAGAATAATAAAGACTAAATTAGACAGATAGAGGTAAAGATACCCAAAAAACTTGATATTTTAATTTCTTTTATATTTCTGTGTATTGAGAAGATCTGAAAAAAGAAAAATCCTAGAGAATGACTGAAGATAGGAACAATAACATACCCCTTTAAATGTTTAGCTTTCATCTCATAAAAACATTGGATACCTTATGTTTAAGTGAGTCTTTAGTTGTTGCTTCTAGAAATATTTTGTAGTTTGCACTGTACAAGTATTTTTCTTCTGTTGCTTGAATTTATACCTGAGTATTTCATTCTTTTGTTGATGTATATTCTAGAGAAGGGATCATTGGGTTATTAGAATACAGAAACATAACCAGAAAAAATACTTGTAAATGTAGAAAATAAAGGTTATCATATGTCCAACTACATTCTTTTTTTTTTTTTTTTTTAAATGATTTATTGTGAATTATGTGATAGTTTACATGGGAGAACATTAGTTTTACATTCGTTCTATTGTATATCATCTCATTGCCATGGTTACAATCCCCTCCATGCAATCCTTCCCTGGTGCCCCCCAGGTCTTCAGCCAACTGCATTCTTATGCTAAACACCATTGTGACATAATTTTAAGATTCACAAACCAATTTGTAAAGTAAGGAGGTTATATTTATAATACAATTTTTTATTATTTTTCTTTGAAAAGTACAATGACCCTGGAAGGAGTTTCAATTGATCTTTATTCAATGTTGCAAGTATTATGCTACACTAATATACATATGTATTTTAAATATTGAGTTAGATAAAGACATAGGGGGAAAGAAACAAAAAAATCTAATCACTTTGAAAATCACTAAACACTTACATATACATATGTTTTTTTCTATTAATTCATTTTTATTAGTGAGTATATATTGAACTTTTATTCTGTGCTGAGGATTATACTAAATGTTTGAAATACATCCGTAAAAAGCACACAAGTCCATAATCAGATCCCCTGGCACCACCGTTATCAAACTAGCAAGAATAGACCTTATCAGCTCATTAAATATGTATGGACGTTCCAATTGGTCACCTTCACGCTAAATGAGAATTTCAGACAAATATAGAGCAAAATATAAGCACAAACACAAAGTAAAACAAGCAACACTAGTATGTTGCATTAATGAAGGGCAGAGCTGAATAATACTTTAGTTATAAAATGTCCCTAAATACAACATTTGTAAAATAGATAGCATTTGTTTCAGGTCTATGAAGTATACGATCTATGAGATTTTAATGATTTTCTAAGTAAAACGTTTTCCATTTAATTGTTTTGGACATTATAACATATGATTTTAATTGATAGACATTTTGTTGTATGAAATATATTTGAGTCATTCCCATAATATATTAAAACAATATTAATTACTTAATATTTATGAACAGTGGTGCTGTAGGCTAAGCAATGGCTGGTAACTTTGAACCACTAGGGCCACTGGTTCAAACTCACCAGCCACTCCTCCGAAGTCCTATAGGGTCACTATAAATTAGAACTGACTCTTAAGAACAACTACATTTTACTATTGTAAGACTATACAACATTAAAGAAGCAAATAGAATTTGTGCCTTCCAAAAGATTGTTTTTTATAAGAGAGAGAATATTTCTGCATATAATTTTAATGCAAATATATCTATGATAAGCATTTTAAGAGAAAGACAGGTAAATTATAATAATAGATTTGAGAAAAGAAAAATCACACTGTGATTTAGTTTTAGAGAAAATATGACACAAAAGTAGCCTTTGCATTTTACTGTAATTGAGAGAACAATTTCAATAACTAGAATAAATTGTAGCTAAAAAGAGTTCTGGTATGATGCTGTAGGATAATGCATCGGATGGCAAGGTCAGTGTGAACTACAAAGTCAGGGTTCAAACTCAACATCAGCTCCTCGGAAACCATATACAGTGTCACTATGAGTCAGATTCCACTCGATGGCACTTGACAACATCAACAATGATCCTGAAGGAAGAAGTCCAAGTTGCATTGAAGGAATTGGTAAAGAACAAGGCACCAGGAATTGATGAAACAAAAATTGAAATCTTTCAAGAAAGTGAGGAGGCACAAGAAGCACTCGCTCATCTCTGCCAAGAAATTTGGAAGACAACTATCTGGCCAACTGATTGGAAGCGATACATATTTGTGCTCATTCCAAAGAGAGATGACCCAATGGAATGCAGAAATCACTGGACAATCTCTTTGATATCCCATGCGAGTGAAGTTTTGCTAAAGGTAATATAGAAACAGCTACAATCATACACTGACAGAGAACTTCCAGAGGCTCAAGCCGGGTCCAGAAGAGGCTATGGAATTAGAGATAACATTGCTGATGTCCGATGGATCTTGGCTGAAAGCAGAGAATATCAGAAAGATGTTTACCTTTGCTTTATTGGCTATACAAAGGCTTTTGATTGTGTGGATCATGACAAGCTATGTACAACATTGCGAAGTATGAGTATTCCGGAACACTTACTTGTGCTCATGAGGAATCTGTACCTGGACCAAGAAGCAATTGTTTGAACAGAACATTGGGACTCTGAATGGTTTAAAATT
>NW_006408533.1:9996266-9999507 GCF_000296735.1 Chrysochloris asiatica | reverse complement strand
GCTATATTTCTTCCATAACAAATTTATTTGTTCTTCTGATGGTCCCTAAATCAAAGCCATCAATTATTTTTTGGTCTCCCTTATTCATTGAAGTGATTGAAAATACCATGCCTTAGTTATCATCCACTGCCACAGAGTTAATTACGGCTCATAGTTTTTCTGAGACTGTAAATCTTTATGGGAACAGACAATCTCATTTTTTCTTGTGGGTTTTGAACCACCATCATTGTGGTTAGCAGTCCAACACTTATTCAAAGCACCAGGACTTGGGTCAACTGCACTTTAATCCTCAAACTGACATCTTAGATTTTGAACCTCTTTAATTTTAATGACACCTTTTGTAGTATATTTGCCTAATACAGTATATAATTTGATTTTTTGACTGTTGCTTCCATGGGCATTGATTATGGGTTTAAGTAAAATGAAAGCCTTGGTAACTTCTATCTTTTCTCCTTTGTTATGATGCTCATTGTTGATCCAGTTGTGAGAATTTCTTTCTTTCTAATGAGGTGTAATCCACACTGAAAGCTGTAGTGTTTGATCGACAGCTGTAAGTGCTTCAAGTCCTCTTTGCTATTAGCAAGCATGATTGTGTCATCTGCATATCATAGATTATTAATGAGTCTTCCTCCAATTATTAAGCCATGTTCTTCATATAGCCTAACTTTTCCAAATTCATGCTTAGCATACAGATTAAATAAGCATGATGAAAAGATCAACCCTGACATATACCACATAGGACCCCCTTGCTCTGTTTAAATTACTGACGCTTGCTTAGTTTATGTATAAGTGCCACATGAGCACAGTTAAGAGGTATGGAATTCCCATTCTTTGCAATGTTAGCCATAATTTGCAGTTGAATGCCTTTCCAGAGTAAACATCTTGATATTCTCAACTTTTAGCTGAGACCCATGTGATTTTATTTAGCAATCAATTCCTGGTCTCAAGACCTCTTCTGAATCCTGGCTTTGATATCTGGCAGCTTCCTGTCAATGTACTGCTGCAAGTTGGTTTTAATTATCTTCAGCAAAATTTGTGGAAAAATGGAATGAAAAAATCATTGATTTTTTTTCCCAAGAACTTTTTAAAGCCTACACACACACATACACACACACACACACACACACACACACACATATGTTCCATTACTGTTAAGTCAATTCCAACTCATAGTAACTTATAGTGACTCTATAGGACAAAGTAGAACTGCTCCCTAATATTTTCAAAGCTATAAATCGTTACAGAACAGATATCCTCATTTTTCTCCCACAGAGAGGCTAATGGGGTTGAACCACCAACTTTGCAGTTAGCAGCACCCTACACATCCCATTATACCACCAGAACTATTTGCTGTCTTTACACATACACACATACACATGATGGCAAGTCAAGCAATATTGCTAGTCCATTCATGCATGAGTTTATTCCAAGGAAAATGTGTTTAAACATGCTTCTGAAATTATTGGCTGGCTGCAGATAAGTTCTCTCCATAATATCACTAATAAAAATGTCTTAGTTAGGGTAGCTTTCTAAGATTTGGTAGCAATGTTTTTGGGTTTTTTTTACTTACTCTCATATATTAGACTTTGATAGTTTTGTCTGAAATAGAAAAAATGCCCCAAAGTTGCATACTTTTCTAAAGAAGAGGGACTGAACAATATGGGGAGAATTACTAGGGGAACAGATGTCTGAAGAAACAGCATAACTAAAATGCCAATCTCTTTAGTCCCATGTAACAAAGAAAAAAATAAAACAAGCAATGAAAAATTTTAAATGAACTAAGTAAAGCCCATCTTTCATTTAGAGGCTACAGTGCAATATTTTAAGCTGTCTTCCTGAGGCAAAGGAGATAAGGAAATTTAAAATATTATGTGACAATCATTCGCTAATAATTGTTGTTAAGTGTCGAGTCTGTTCTGACTCATAGTGACCCTGTATAGGGTTTCCAAGAAGTGGCTGGTAAACTTGAACCACCAACCTTGTGGTTCCAACGACTTTGCAGTACAGCACATTAGCCCACATTGCCACAACAGGACTCCCACTAATAATTACGTGTATTAATATACTGACTGGACTATAAACTACAAGATAGGCAGTTCAAGCCCACCAGCTGCTCTGTGGGAGAAAGATGAGGCTTTCTGCTCTTTCAAAGATTTTCAGATTTGGAAACTCTATACAGGGTCGTTATGAGCTGGAACCAACTCAACAACACTTGGCAACAATAATATACTGAGGATTTCCTCTTCAAGATTATTTAATATAGTCTTCATTATAAGTAAAACAGAATTAATTATATTTGCCAGAAGAATGTGTTTAGAGACTTTTCAGATATCGTTGAATAGTAATTTTTAAATTGTATAAACAAATGGAACTTGATCATTGAATTTTGCTAGTTACGGTGAAATATATGCACAAGATCATATTTTCACATTTTTCAAATATCAGAAATCGCTTTTTCTGCATCTTTAGTGCTGTGAAGTTAAAAACACCCTACTATGACCTTTTCAGTATTCTGTAATTTGATTCGTTTTCCAGGCCCACGTTTCTTGTTTACAACTCCTGAAACCTGTGATTGGAACAGACAGCCAGTCAAAATGGAGACTATTGAAAAGGTCAAAGCAGTCACATGTGCCGTACAATATTTCAGAGCAAGATAAGATATTTCTATTTTGATATATACTTCAGATGGTAAATTGTCCAAAGAAATCAAAGTAAGCAAGATTATACTCAGTTTATGATTACAAACTTCACAGGCAAAATGCCCGAAGAATATATTAAACTTAATAATAATCTTTTTGTTTATCATTTGGATGTGAAAAAAATAACACCTTCTTGTCAATATGTTAAAGTAACTTTGAAACTCGAAAAGAGGAAACTATCCTGGCTGTATTAATTTTATAATTTTTCAACTGGTAATACATTGAATAATACATGTTTTCAAGGTTCACTAGATTTAAATTTTGTTTATTTTCTTCAATTGAATTGCATGATGAATAAATATGATGGAGATGGGTAGTTTGTTAATGTATGTGTTTTAGCATGGGAAATAATTTTATAATTAGTATATCTATAACAAATCAGGAGCTCTGGTAGCGTAGTGGTTACGAATCGGCTGGCAACCGCAAGGTCAGCAGTTTGAAATTACCAGCTGTTCCGCGGGAGAAAGATGAGGCTTTCTGCTCCTGTAAAGATTTACAGCCTCGGAAACCCTGTACAGGGTCGTTATGGGTCGGAACTGACT
>NW_006408533.1:9993709-9994571 GCF_000296735.1 Chrysochloris asiatica | reverse complement strand
TCTTCCAACATCTCTTGGAAAATATTCTTCATGGGTTCATTTTTTTTTTTTTTTCTTCCTGTTCTGGAATGTCCAACTGTATCCAAGTTATTCCTTTGGATGGTGTCCCATATAAATGTAAGGGTTTCTTCAGATATTTTTGTCATTTTTTCTGATTGTTACTCTTGTTGTTCTCATTAAGTGTCATTGAATCAGTACTGACTCAGAACGAACCTATACACAACAGAATGAAACACTGCCTGGTCCTGTGCCAACCTGAATACTGTTGCTACTTTGAGCCCATTGCTGCTGTCACTCTGCCAATCCATCTCATGGGGGGTCTTCCTCTTTTTGTCTGATACTCCACTTTATCAAAATGATATACTTCTCTAGGAATGGTCCAAAGTATGAGATATGAAGTCTGGGCATCCTGGCTTCCAAGGAGCATTCTGGCTGTACTTCTTCCAATAAAGATTTGTTTGCTTTTTTGGCAGTCTATGGTATTTTTAATATTTTTCTCCAACACCATGACTCAAATGCATCAATTCTTCTACGGTCTTCTTATTCACAATCCAACTTTCACATGCATATGGGTCATTGAAAATACCATGGCTTGGGTGAGGGACACCTTAGTCTTCAAATTGACTTCTTTGCTTTTGAACACTTTAAAGAGTTCTTGTGCATCAGATTCGCCTAATGCAATATGTCATTTAATTTATTGACTGCTATTTCCACGAGTTTTGATGGTCAATCTGAGTAATATGAAGCCTTTCACAACTTCAATCTTTTCTCCATTTATATGGATGCTATTTATTGGTCTAAGGAGCTCTGGTAGCATAGTAGTTACGAATCGGGCTGTGAACCACAAGGTCAGCAGTTCGAA
>NW_006408533.1:9963334-9991260 GCF_000296735.1 Chrysochloris asiatica | reverse complement strand
TATTTCTTCATCCTTCTATAAATATGTTTAAAGTACCTAAATATCATTCTTTTTGAATTCCTTATCATTCAATTCCAGTGTCATTTCTTCTTCAGGAAGGTCTTTTCATTATGAATTTTGGTCACTTGTTTGAGTCACTCTCTCTGTTCCTTATTGTGAACTGAAATTATCTATTATCCTTGGAACATTGTGGTGCTATATTTATATTTAATTGGTGACTGCATGTTGGTATGTTCTTAGGCATTCAACACATGTATATCTGGTGTGTGACAGAATATTATTGTGTTATCTATTCATTGTTTATGTAGCATAGTGGAAGGTAGTTTGGCTGGTGTTGGCTATTGTATATCAATGATCAAGTAGTACAAGAGCAGATAGTGACCTCTCATCCAGTAAATGGGACTGTAGGTCATGTGTACTTGACTACTGTCTCCTGTTAGATGGGGCATGAAAAGAGAGAGACACAAAATAAAGAACAATGAAAAATAAAATAAACAGGTGGAAAACAGGCAAACAACAAAACAAACATTTAATAACACAGGAAAAGATGAAAAAAAGAGAAAAACTGATCAATGTGGACTCCAATGACATCACTAGGGTTGGTGTCATCCAGTGTGGTAACTCATGATATCATCATTTCCCATCTTCTTGCCCCCAGACACTCTACTACCACTTTCGGTCAAATCCAGTCAGCAAACTTGCTTATATAAGCGTTCTGAGATGGTAAACCTTTAGGAAAGCAGATAGTCTCATCTTTCTCCTGAGGAGGCTGTGCTGGTGAGTTTGAAGTGCTGATATTGTGGTTAGTAGTTCAACATTTATGCCACAACTCAATCAGGGCTCCATTGCCAGAATATTATCTATTAAAAAATATGAAGTCCCAGACTCAAATTTCATAGGAAATAATTATCATTATTTAAAAGAAGAAAGGAAACATCATACATATATATATAATTTACACCTACATCTAACATTTAAAACATTTTGGTAGATATTTTTGTGGTAAATAGAGATATATACTTCATTTAAATGGTATTAACATGTACAGTTCAATTATGTTTGGTATGTTCTTCAACCATCAACATAATTTGTTGAAAAATTTAAATATTTTCATTTTTTAGAGCCACCTTAGATTTACAAGAAAATTGTGGTGAGAATACCGAGAACATTGATATATTTTACTTCTCTCCTCCAACACACACTATTTCTCCAATTATAAACATATTGCATGTATATTGTACATGCAATATGTTTGTTACCATTGATGAACTGTTATTGATATATTATAGCTAGGTAAGGTCCATAGTTTATAGTAGGGTTCACTCTTCATATTATACAGTCTGAGAGATTTTTTACAAATGTATGATGTCTTGTCTCTGCCATTACAATATTATATAGAATGATTTTGCTTCCCTGTAAATCTCTTGAGCTTCATATATATAGTATTTATTTTATACTGAACTAAATAGTTTCATTTCAAACTAATTTTACTAAGACCAAAGCAAAAGCTCTGAAATAGATGACCTTAATTAATTAATTAATTAATTTTCAGTGAGGAGCTTTGGGGCAATACTTAAATAAAAGCAGATATATATCATGTTAATTGAAGGAAAGTTCTATGTTGCAAATGATGAAATTCTCTGCAAGTTGATCTAAAATTTTAGATCAATTATAAAGTCTATTTTAATATGTAAAGGAATAAGTATAGGAAAAGTCCTCTGAAGGGGATAAATAAGAAGAGAAAACTTTTCCTGTAAGACATTTGGATTTATATGGATCCAGAATAGAGAGTGATTTTTTTTTTCCTGAAATGAGGTTTCTTAAACAATTAATTCAACAGGGCGCTGATCCTAGGAAGAGATACTTATATCTGTGAAATGTTGGTAAGTAATATAATCACATACCAGATCAGTGAGTAAAGAAAGGTCTATTCTATACTGGGTTGCTATGGGTCAGAACCGACTCAGCGGGACTTCACAAGAACAAACAACAATCCAATAAATGGACTTCTGGTGTGTCACTATTGGCTCAGTGCTGAACTATGAGTCACAGGATTGGCAATTCAAACTCACCAACTGCTCTTTGGAAACCCTAAACAGAGTCGGTATGAGTTGGAACCAACTCCAGAATATTTAACAACAACAATAATTCAATCAATGGAAGCAAACATAATTATCATTGTGGGGAAAAAATGAAATGAGCTCTTTACCTTAAAATATTTTCAAAAATATGTTCTGTTCATTTTAGAAAATTAAATGTTGAGAACAAAACTTTAAATAAAACACACTCATGAGTGTTTTTACCTTTATTTTATTTTCATTGTAATGAGGTTTATTATTGAACATGACTTTTCCAAATTAAAAAAAAAAAACATGTTGTTTTTGCTGTTGCTGTTGCCTTTGAGTAAATTATGACTCATAGAAAGCCTGTGTACAACAGAGTAAACTTATTCCTGGTCCTGCACCATCCTCACAACTGTTGCTGTTCAGCCCACTGCTTCAAACACTGTACTTACTAATTCATCTTGCTGATTACTTACATATTTTTTGCTGACCCTCCACTTCACCAAGGATGATATCCTTCTCCAGGGACTGGTCCCTTCTGCCAATATGTCTGAACTACGAGATATAAAGTCAACATTCTGGCTGTACTTCCAAGAGAGATTGATCTGTTCTGGCAATCCATGTTATTTTTATATTTTTCTCCAACATCTCAATTCAAAGACATTGATTCTGCTACAGTTTTCCTTACACATGCATATGAGGCAATTGAAAATACCATGGCTTGGATCAGGCAAACCTTAGTCCACAAGCTCACATTTTTGCTCTTGAATACTTCCAAGAGTTTTGTGCATTAGATTTGCCTAATGCAATACATCCTTTGATTTCTTGACTGCTGTTTCCATGAGTATTGATTGTGAATCTAAGTAAAATGAAATCTTGGACAACTTCAATCTTTTCTCCATTTATCATGTTATTTATTGGTCCTGTTAGAGAGATTTTTTCTTTTTTTTACACTGAGATGCAATCCATATTGTAGTCTTTGATCGTCATCAGTAAGTATTTCAAGTCCTCTTCTCTTTCAGAAAGCAAGATTGTGTCATCTGCATATTGTAAGTCATTAATGATTCTTCCTCCACTCCTGACACCATGTTCTTTTTCATACATAATTCAGCTTCTCAGATTTTTTGCTCAGTACACAATGACAGTTCAGACTCACCAGCCACCACTTGAAAATTGTATACAGGGTCACTATGAATCAGAAACAACTTGACAGCACTTAACAACAACAACATACAGATTAAATAAGAATGGTAAAAGGATACAACCTAGCAAACACCTTTCCTGATTTTAAACCACTCATTATCCCCTTGCTCTGTTCAAATGACTGCTACTTGATCTCTGTAGAGTTCTGTAAGAGCACAATTAAGTGTTCTGAACTACTACGGATAACATCCCAATGTTATCCATAGTTTGTTATGATCCACACAGTCTAAAAACTTTGCATAGTTAACAAAGCATAAATAAATATTTTCTGGTATTTTCTGCTGTCAGACAAGATCCATCTGTCACAGCAATGAAATCTTCCAATCATGTCCTCTTCTGATCTGGCTTGAACTTCTGGCCATTTTTTGTCTATGCTGGAACTGTGAAAATGGTTTTTGAGTTATCTTCAGCAGCATTTTGCTGGCATATGATATTAATAATTTTGTTCATTGATTTCTGCATTCTATTCAGACATCTCTCTTTGGAATGGGCAAAAATATGGATCTCTTCCAATCAGTTGGCCAGGTAAATTTCTTGGCATAGACGAGTTAGTGCCTCCAGTTCTGCATCAGATTGTTGAAACATTTCAATTTGTATTCTCTCAATTCCTGGAGCCTGTCTTTCTCCAATGCCTTCAGTGCAGTTTCAACTTCTTACTTAAGTACCATAGGTTCTTGACTATCTGTTAACTCTTGAGATGTTTGACCATCGGCTATTTCATTTTGAAGTAGTGACTGTATTCTTTTCATCTTCTTTTGCTACTTTCTATACTATTAATATTTCTCCCATAGAATACTTCAATTTTGTAAGCTGATATTTGAACTCTTTCCATCAGTAATTTCTGCTTGAGAAATGCTAAGCACCTTTTGTTTTTAACTCCTGGTCTTTGCACACTGCATTATAATACTTGACTTTGTCTTCCTGAGCTACTCTTCGAAATTTTCAGTCCAACTCTTTTAGTTCCTCATTTATGTAATTCACTTTAGCTTCTCTATCGGGCTGCCAACCTCAAGATCAGCAGTTTGAAACTACCAGCGGTTCCACGGGAGAAAGATGAGGCGTTCTGCTCCATAAAGATTTACAGCCTTGGAAACCCTGTGCAGGGTCACTATGAGTCGGTGCCGACTCCACGGCACATAACAACAACAATAACATGCTCAAGAGCAAGTTCCAGAGTTTCTTCTGACATCCGTTTTTGTCTTTTCTTTCTTTTCTGTCTTTAAAATGACATTTTGCTTTCTTCTGTATAATGTTCTTAGAATACAAAAAAGAGAAATTTCACAAAAACAGAGCTAAACAAATTTTGACAGTATAAACCAGTATCATCCTACAGCAGCAACCATAATAATAACATCTTAAGATATTTAGATAAAGGAGCTCTGGTAGCGTAGTGGTTACGCATCGGGCTGTGAACCGCAAGGTCAGCAGTTCGAAACTACCAGCTGTTCCACCAGAGAAAGATGAGGCTTTCTGCTCCTGTAGAGATTTACAGCCTCGGAAACCCTGTACAAGGTCGCTATGAGTTGGAACTGAGTCCATGGCACATAACAACAACAATAATAAGATATTTGGAAACATATAGAATCACAATACATAGCAAAACTAGGGAATTAAAATGCTTTGGATCATTTATTAGAAGAAAAAAGAATTCTGATTTCAATCACACTTTGATGAATTTAGACAGGATTATGCTGTAATATCTAGGATACCCACAAAAGATAATAAATGCTTGTTGATCCAACAAATAAATAATTTCCCGTGTAAAAAATTATCCCAAAACTTAACAGATTTAAGTAATAATTTTTTATATATTAATGTCATAGTTTCTGAGAATCCAGAATTTGGAAGCATCTTGTCTGGGTTGTTCTGGATTGGGTATCACATAAAGTTTCTGTCAACTTAGTGGTGACTGTATCATCTCAAATCTTGACCTGGTTATGAAGGATTGACTTCCCAGATAATTCATTCACATGGCTGCAGTGCAGGCCTTAGTTTCTTGCAAATGGACTGCCATATGTTATGTCAAACCCAGCAGCTATGTATGAGAGAAGAAATGAGGAAACCATAATGTGTGTTATTGTTGAATCTCAGACATCACACACAATCACTTTACCACATGCTATTGGTTAGAAGTGAGTCCCTTAGTACATCTTTAGAGTGAAACAGGACTAAAGAATATGTGGCCAAATTTTAAAACCATCACCATATTATTAAAATGTCTAACTGAGGAGGCTATTTTCAAACACAACTAAAGTCCTTTAAGCCCAAAAATGTCTTTCAGGACAGAATGGTGTCCTCTGAAAAAAGCACAGAACAATGGAAATGTACAATAATAAAGTCAAAACAAAAAATAGATCATTAAGATCCAGTATACATTACCATGGACTCCTGGTGTAGTGCTGTAGGATGAGCACTGGACTGTGAACCACATGGTAGGCAGTTCAAACCTACCAGCTTCTCCTCAGAAACTCTATATGGGGTCGCTGTGAGTTGGAAGTGATTCTATGGCACTAGACAACAATAACAGACATTACCATAATCTTTCTGCTAGGCAGATGCAATTGTTGTAAATATAAATGAAAATAATACTATATCTACATACTAGATATTCTGGACACAAGGACTGTTTTGATTGATCAGAAATTAAAATGAACTTAGTGTAAAAGTATAGGCCTGTTTCATTCTAGTGCATTTGCTTTATTGTACATCACAGATGTTTTATATTTTTAGTGCCATTTTCCCCAAAAAAACCCATATGCTCATTCCATGACTATTTGTCAAGTTTCAGTAATTCTCACAATATTTCAAACTTTTTCATAATATCATTTTCCACTAATAGACTATAGTATAGTATAAATATTAGTTTCACATGTGCTAAAGGATCCATGTAATTCATTTTATTGTTACGGTTGTTGGTAGTTGTGTGCTGTCGAGTCAATTCCAGCTCACAGTGACCCTGTTTAAGGTTTCTGAGCTTGTAAATCTTTATGGGAGTAGAAAGTCTCTTCTTTCTCCCATGAAGGAACAGGTGTATTCAAACTGACTTGTGGTTAGCAGCCCAGCTTGTAATCTATGTTGCAAGGGGTCTTTATTGTGATATTCACATTATTGGGTTGGTCTGAAACTGAAACTGCAATTTTTCTGAGGTATGTCTGTATGAGAAGAGAAAGATGTCACCTTGATAGGTAAGGTGCATCTCACCAAAGTCATGATATTTTCCACGGTCTCATAAGCATGCATAATTGCACAAATAATGAAGAAGGCAGAATTATAGTTGGCGCATTGAAATTATGGTGTTGTCAAACAATATTGAATATACTCTGGACAGCCAGAAAAATGAACAAACCTGTCTTGGAAGAAGTATAGCTAGAATGCTCTTTAGAAGGCAGGATGGTAAGACTTCATCTCACATACTTTGGACATGTTTTCAGGCAGTACCAATACCTAGAGTAGGACATCATTCTTGGTAAAGTAGAGGGAGGAAAAAAAGTCAATGCTCAATTAGATGAACTGGCACAATATTTGCAGTAGGGGAATGAAACATAATACAATTGTGAAGATGGCACAGGAACATGCAACGTTTCCTTCTGTTGTACCTAGGGTTACTATGGGATAGTACCTACTCGATGACACTTAACAAAAGTATATGTGAAAGAATTCTTATTTTCTTACAAGTTAATCATCCGTTCTCATTATGTGTAGCTGTTCTTGTTAAGTGCCATCAAGTCCGTTCTGATTCTTAGCGTCCTTGTATAGAGTTTCCAGAAGTCCTGGTGTGGTGCTGTGGGTTAATGTGTCAGACTGCAAAGCCATTTGAACTGCAAGGTCGGTGGTTCAAGTTCACCAGCTGCTTCTTGGAAACCCTATACAGGGTCGCTATGGGTCAGAATCAACTCGATGGCACTTAACAACAACAACAACAACATAAAGTTTCCAAGGAACAGTTGGTAGGTTTGAACTACAGCACAATATCATGACTCCATTCTCATTATAAAACAAGGTAATTCATTTTAAAATATCATGTGTTCTTTTTATTTAAAAAAAAAAAATGTTAGGGGTATTATTATTGCAGATATGCATGCTTAAAATAGCATTCTTGATATGTAGTTATGTATGCCTTTGTCTCCATGTATGCTTTACATTGGACAGAAGAAGAAATGCCAGCTATTTTGTTAGAATTCTATTTTAATAACTTGAGTTAAAGGATTTTCTGTGTTCAGTGCACAGAATAAGATTGATTTATGAGTAACGATGAAGGTGTGTTTATCTTTTATTCCCCAAATACTCTAACAAAATGTCAATTTAAATTGATTGGTTAGCTAGTGCAGTACACATGCATAAGATTCAGTAAATGGCGTGTTCAGCCTAAAGCTTAGAAAACTAACATTTTTGTTATTTCTGATACATTTGTTCAAAGTCTAAATCAGTAAGGGTTTTTTGTTTTTCATTTGCTTTTTTTTAATGTGCTATTTGTCTTAAGGAGTCTTGGCATTGCGCTGTGGGTTAATGTGCCAGCCTGCAAAGCCATTTGAACTTCAAGGACAGTGGTTCAAACTCACGAGCTGCTTCTTGGAAACCCTATACAGGGTCACTTTGGATTGGAATCATCTTGACAACACTTACCAACTTTTGTATTAAATTGCTAATTTAAATGAGAGTCTATTTTTTTCTAATTATGTTATTTATTGTTGTTAGGTGCTAGAGTCAGTCCCGGCTCATAGTGACCCTATGTACAAAAGAGTGAGACACTACTTGTCCCACTCAATGCTCAATCACATGGAGAGTCAGCAGAAAACATAATAATTGTTACATTTGAGCCCATTGTTGGTGTCATTATGTCAGTCCATCTTGTTGGGGATCCTCTTCTTTATTGCTGACCCTCCATTTTACCAACCTGCATGCATATGGGTATTATCTTATCACAGACAACATTGTACCTCAAGATAGATTGTGAAATGTCCTTTCTGACAATGAATTTGAAGTCATTCTTCTTCAATTTGATACTCCTGACATAGTAAACCATGTGATCATCAAATTCAAAATGACCAACACCATGCCATTTAAGCTCACTAATGTTGAGGATATAGATTGTTATGCATTTACTTTCATTTATAACAAGTTCCAATTTTCTAAGATTCATGCTTTGTATAGTCCACATTCCAAATATAAATGGATATTTGCAGCCATTTCTTGCCATTTTGAGTTATGTCCCATCGGCAAATGAAGTTCTCAAAAGTTTTGCTCCATTCACATCATTATAGTCAACTCTACTTAGAGGAGGCGTCTCAACCTGAAGAGGCTCATCTTTCAGCATTTTATCTGACATTGTTCTGCTGTTAATCATGTTTTCATCTTCCAGCAGTATATCCAACAACGTTCTTCTGATATTCATAAGGTTTTCTGTTACTAACCATTTGAAAGTGGTCTGCCTCTCCTTCTCCATACTCTCTCTTAGTCTGGAAGCTCCATTGAAACCAGTCCACCATGGGTGGACCCTGCTGGTAGTTAATGTATAAGTAACATAGCTTCTGCATCATCACAGCCATACAAACTGACAGATAAGGGCTACTGACAGGTAAGACAAACTGCTAATTACTAGCTAATTATGTTGTTGTTGTTAAGCACCTTGAGTAGCTTCCAACCCATAATGACCCTGTATAGTGTTTCTAAGGAGAGACTGGTGAGCTTGAACTGCTGACCTTGCAGTTCAAACCTACTTTGTGGTCCAGCCCATTACCACAGTGCCACACCAGGTGACAGAAAATTGGTTCAACTCATAGCGACCTTATGCACAATAGAACAATACACAGTTGGTCCTTCACCATCCTCACCATCATTGCTAAACTTGAGCACATTTCTGCTGCCACCGTGCTAATTCATCACATTGGGGTCTTCTCCTCTTTCACCCACACTACATTTTACCTAGCACGATATCCTTCTCCTCATAATATGTTTGATGTATGAGAGACGAAGTCTTGCCATCCTGAATCTAAGCAGCATTCTGGTTGTACTTCTTCCAACACAGATTTATTTGTTGTTCTTCATCAATTCTTCAATGGTCTTTGGTATTCATTGTCCAACTTTCTAATGTATATGAAGCTAATGAAAATACCATGGTTTAGACCAGGCACGCCTTAATCCTCAAACTGACATCTTTACTCTTCAACACTTTAAAGAGGGCTTGTACAGCCCTTGATTCTTGACCACTGATTCCATGAGTGTTGATAGTGGATCCAAACAAAATGACGTCTTTGAAAACTTCAACCTTTCTCCATTTATCATGATGCTATTTTTTGGTGAAAATTTTAATTTTCTTTACATTAAGTTCCAACCCATATTGAAGATTGTGGTCTTGAATCATCATTATTAAGCATTTTAAGTCCTCATTGCTTTCAGCAAGCAAGGTTGTAGCTTCTGCATATCAAAGACTGTTAATGAGTCTTGCACCAATCCTGATGCCACGTTCTTCTTCATAAAATCTGACTTATCAGATCATTTACTCAGTATACAGATTGAATAAGTATGGTGAAAGAATACAACCCTGGCTAACACCTTCCCTGATTTTAAATCATTTAGGATACTTTTGCTGTGTTCGAATGACTGCCCCTTAGTCTATGTATGGATTCTTCATGTGCACAATTTTATGTTCCGGAATATTCATTCTCTGCAATGTTGTCCATGATTATCATGACCCACAAATTGAAGGTCTTTGCATAGTCGATAAATAACAAATAAACATCTTTCTTGTATTCTCTACTTTTGGCTAAGATTGATCTGACATTAGCTATGATATTGCTCGTTCCATGTCCCAGTCTGAATCCAGCATGAACCTCTAGCATTTCCCTGTCAATGTACTGTTGAAGCCATTTTTGAATATTCTTTAGCAAAATTTACTTGCATGTGATATTACTAATGTTGTTTGATGATTTCTGCATTCTGTTGGGTTGTCTCTCTTAGGTGTTGGCACAAATATGGATCACTTCCAATCAGCTGACCAAGAAATTTGAATAGATAAGTGAGTACCTCCATGTTGTATCATTTTGTTGAATGATTATGATTTATATTCCATCAATTTCTGGAGCCTTGTTCTTTGCCAATGTCTTCAGTGCATCTTGGACTTTTTCCTTCAATACCATTTTCTCTTGATCATATGCTATCTCTTGAAATGCTTGACCATCATCTATTTCTTTTTAGTACAGGGACTCTGTATAGTCCTTCCATCTTCTTTGGATGATTTCTGCATCATTCAATATTTACTCATGGCTTGAATGTTTTCTTCAGTTCTTTCAGCTTGAGAAATGTTGAGGGAAGTCTTCCTTTTTAGTTTACTAACTCCAGGTCTTTGGACACTTCATTATAATATCTGACTTTTTCTCCTCAAGCTGTCCTTTCATATTTTCTGTTAAACTATTTATTTCTTCATTTATTCTATTTGCTTTGGCTAGAAATTAGTTTCAGAGTCTCCTCTGACATCCATTTTGGTCTTTTTTTTCTTCCTTGTATTCTTATGATCTTTTGCTTTCTTCTTGTGTGACGTTCTTAATGTCATCCCACAACACTTCTGATCTTTGGTCTCTAATGTCTAATGCATCACAACTAAATTCAGGTGGTATATGCTCCATGTCAAATTTTGTTCTCATGGAATTGTTCTAATTTTCTTCAGCTTCAATCTTAAATTTCATATGAGCAATTGATGGTCTCTTTCACAGTTTGATCCTGGCTTTATATGCTGACAATAGGAAGCTTTTCACTGGCTCTTTCCATATGATCAATTTGATTTCTGTGTATTCCATCTGGTGAAGTCCATGTGTATGGTTGTCTTCTATGTTATTTAAAAAAAGTTATTTGCAATTAGGAAGTCATTAGTCTTGCAAAATTCTATCATGCAATCTTCAGTGTGATTGCTATCACCAAAGCTTCCTTTCTGTTTCCAACCTGGTTGTTTTTAAGTGTTGTTGAGTGGGTTCCAACATATAAAGTTTCAGAGGAGCAGCTAGTGATTTTGAACTGCTGACCTTGAAATTCAAACTGAATTATCATTCTAGTGCTTATCCTATAGCACCAGAGCAGAACTAAACAAAACATACACACAGTGTAAGTAAAAAAAGACCAGCGTTGCAATTATATTAAAATGCCCATCCACATCCCCTTGACAGACTTTGGTTTTGAAAAGTTTGTACAAGATGGGTACTGAAACAACTCACTGAACAGCATAAACAGAAGTGTTTGGACATCTGCAAACATTTTACCTAGCATGATATCCTTCTCCTCATAATATGTTTGAAGTATAAGAGACAAAGTCTTGCTATCCTGGCTTCTAAGGAGCATTCTGGCTGTACTTTCTCCAAGACAGATTTATTTACTCTTCTGGAAGCCCATGGTACTTTTAATAGTCTTACAGTCTACTAATTTCAAAAGGGGTACTTTCTAAGTTTCACTCTACCCCAAATCTGTTCAAATCCTCTATCACATTCATGGCTAAGGTAATTTTATATTGTGCTTACTAGTCCATGGACTTGTGATTAATGCTCACATAATTTCATCTGTGAGCATCACCCTTCTCTTGAGATTTTCAAACACCTGTACCTTGTAAACACTTTCCAAGAACCTTTCTGGAAATTGTGTTCTCTCTGGACCTAATGCATAAATATCATTTTAGCATATCTCTTTCAAAGTAATCCATGGTATTTGCTTCCCTTCCATGGTGGATTTTTTTGTGACTTTTATTTCAAATCTATCATTTCTTGGTTTATAATTTTGTTTTAGTGGAAGACATCCTCCAATTTTTTACCAAAAAATCATATAAAAGAAATAAGTTTTGAAGTACAACCCCCACAAAGCTGCCTGATTAGGTATCCCTGAGGACATCTAAGTATAGTCACCCTTGTCTCATTTACCTCAGCATTAACCCCTAGTCTTCTTTTAGAAGGCAGGCCAGTTACTTATCTGAGATGACTGAGGAGAGAGATCTGTGGACCTTGTTGCTTTAAAAAGCATATTTATTACCAATTCCTGAATCTTCCAGGAATGTGTAGATAAAAACAGGTTATCTGCAAGTAATGCCTTAAATTTCATTTGTCTCAGAACTACTAGGTCAGATAACTGTAACTCATCTTTGTGCCAACTTCCAAATATTGTGTTGTCATATCTCCTTCCATTATCTTTATAGTTGAGAATATGTACCTTTTATCTGCACCCTATTCATATAATTTCAGTAGGGTTTTAGAAAATTTTTGTTGTTTTTGTTGTTAGGTGCAGTCGAGTCAGTTCCTATACATAGAGACCATATGCACAACAGAAAATAAGGAGATAAATTCACATGTATAGTTTGCTATGTTTTCAACAGTTCTGGAATATCTTAAAATATCCTTATTTGTTCTCTAATAGTCATTAAACACTAAAACTTGTAGCTTTTAGAGTTGTTGTTGTTGTTGTTAAGTTCTGTCAAGTTGGTTCTGACCTATAGCAACCCTGTATAGGGTTTCCATTTCCAAGGAGTGACTGGTGAGCTTAAACCACCGATCTTGTGGTTCAAACTGACATTGAAGTATAGCACGCTAATCCACACTGCCAAACCAGGACACTGCTTTTAGAGTACTACTCTTATTTTGATTAAGTATAGTGAAAGGATATAATTCTGACATAATCCTTTCCTGATTTTAATCTATGCAGTATTCCCTTGTTTGTTTGCTTGTTTTTTCCAAAGGAATATATTTTGGTCTATGTATGGCGCACAATAAAGTTTTCAGATATTCCTATTCTTTGCAGTGTTATCCATAATTTGTTACGATCCACACAGTTGAATGCCTTTGCATAGTCAATGAAACACAGATAAACAGCTTCCTGGTATTCTTTTCCTTTAGCCAAGATCAATCTGATATCAACAGTGAAAACTCTTGTTCTATGAGCCCTTCTGAACCCAACTTGGTTTTCTGGCAATATACTATCAATAAATAGTTGGAACAAATTTTTAATCATCTACAGCAAAATTTTACTTGCATGCGATACTATTCAATAATTTTCACATTCTGTTGGCACCTTTTTTGAAACGGACACAAATATGGATCATTTCCAGACAGTTCCCTAGCCCTAGGTAATTGGCTTCCAATTTTCTTGGCGTAGATGAGGGACCACTTTCAGCATTGTAAACTTTTGTTGAAATGTCTTAATTAGTATACTGTCAATTTCGACAGCTGTTTTTTTTTTTTTTTGTTGTTGTTGTTTTTTAATTCCTTCAGTGTAGCTTAGCTTCTTCCTTCAGTACCATCAGTTCTTGATCATGTGCTATCTCCTGAAATGGTTAAATATCAATTATTTTTGACACAGTGACTCTGTGTACTAACTCCATCTTATGTGGATGTTTGCAGTGTCATTCAATATTTCCCCCAGAGAATTCTTCACTATTGCAAATTGAGGCTTGAATTTTCTCTTTAGGTCTCATTGAGAAATGCTAAGCATGTTTTTACCTTCTGCTTTCCTAACTGTGGGCCTTCCACACATTCCATTACCACACTTTGCTTTGTCTTTTCAAGCTCTTCTTTGGAATGTAGTGTCCAGCTGTTTAATGTTATCATTTCTTCCATTTGCTTTAGCAAGAACAAGTTTTAAATTCTCTTCTGTCATCCATTTTGTTCTTTTCTTTCTTTCTTGTCTTTTTAATGACATTTTATTTTCTTCATGTATGATGTCTTTGCTTGATGTCATCCCACGATTTGTCTTGCCTTCAGTCATTAGTGTTCAATAAGTCAAATCTATTCTTGATGTGGTCTCTTAATTCAGGTGAGAAATACTTAAGGTCAAAGAGTGATTCTCATGGACTTGTTTAAATTTTCTTCATCTTCTACTTGTACTTGCACATGAGAAAATGACAGTCAATTCTGCAATCAGAACAGACTGGCTGGACTATATGAAGACGAATGTGTTATCAGGATTGGAGAAAAACTTATTAACAACCTGCAATATGCAAATGACATGACCTTGCTTTCTGAAAGTGAAGAGGACTCTAAGTCCTTACAGCTGAAGACCATTTATAGATGAAGACTTTCATATGCATAACACCTCAATGTAATAGAAAACAAAAAATGCTCACAATTCAAAAAATTAGTAACATTATCATAAACAGAAATATTGTAGTTGGTAATGGTTTCTTTTTACTTGGATTTACAAGCAACACCAATGGAAGCAGTTATCATAAAGTAAAACTACATATTTCACTGGGAAAATATGCTGCAAAAGACCTCTTTAAAGTGTGGAAAACCACAAGTACTATTCTGAAGACTAAGGTGTGCCCGATTTAAGCTATGGAATTTTCAATCACCTCAGATGCATAAAAAAGTTAGGCAAGGAAAGAAATACTGGAGAAGAATTGGTGCTTATGATTTATGGTATGTTGAAGAATATGGTGTATGCACTGGAATGTCAGAGGACCAAATAAATCTGTCTTGAAAGAGTATAGCCACAATGCTTCTTAGAAGTGAGGACGAAAAGACTTCGTTCAAAACACAGACTTTTGAGATGTTATTAACAGTGCTAGTCCTCCAGGAGAAGAACATCATTATGCTTGGTAAAGTAGAGGCTGAGTTAAAAAAGAAAAGCCTCAATGAAATGAATTGACAAGGTGGCTGCAATAATGGGCTCAAATAGAACAAGATTTTGAGGATGTTATTGGACTCGGTAGTGTCTGCTTTCATTGTACCTAGAATTCCTATGAGTCAGGACTCAACAGTAACAGCAACTTCTAATTATATCATTTACGTTGACATTACTTGTCAACATAAATATAAATATACCATATCCTGTATATTCTTAACTATTTTGTTTTGAATCTGGTGCAAGATGTTCAAAATGAACATAATTTCTATTTGACTAAACCCATTGGTATACGTTTGCTTCTACTTTTTAGCAATATATGTATATCAGTATTGACATGCATCACAGAATTAATGGGAAATAATAGAACAGTATATGACTTTGTTATATCAGTATAATGGTAATAGGAACAATTTTTATTAAAATCTTTGTTGCAGTGGAACTGTGGTTACTCTCTAGCTGAGGTTTCAAAACTCTCTTCATATTCACAGTAACTCTAGTTGATGATACCAGCTACCTTTTATTACACCATTCAGAGTAAAATATTGCTACAAGAGCTGCTCTATTAATACAAAACACATTGCCTAAAGCTTGGGTAATTTGGGCTCAGGAGTTCTTTGTCATCTTTACAGTCTAGTGTTGCATTTACTGAAATAACACATTAAATTTGTATGTTGTGAAGCACCTAGCTTAATTGAAACGCATGACAAAGATAGCACAATATCTAGCCCATATAATAAATGACACACAGTCTTACTGCAGTGACGGATGTAAATGATATATAGTCAAAGATAGTAGCAGATGTATGTGGGTGGGGGAGGCAGGTGAGGCATGGGCAAGGGATGGCTTTTATTTGATCCAAGAGCATAACAGGATTGGAACATATATCCCAGCATTAGACTGAAGAGAGGTAGTGCTTTGGTTTGTATTTTAAATTCTAAATAAACATTATTAAGTTTCAATTATGCTTCAAAGAAAAGCATAAAGAAGATAATATGTTTTTATTGTTTTATTGTCATGTCCATTCTGATCCCTGATTGAAAAGCAAAGGTCCTCAGAGATATATTTAAAGCCTGAAAATTGGCATAAATTGGACAAAAATAACTCAAAGTAAAAAGATGCTATGAAATCTCCTAATGATCAGTGTTGTAGCCAAAGGAAGACACAAATAGCAAATAATTCAGGAAGTCTAATTAGAATGAAGAAACACTAAGTCTTTTATTAAAATGAAGATCTAAACCTGGCAAAGATTCCCTGGATGGCTCTGAACTTATATTGGAAAGATCCCAGACATTGTCATCGCCTCAGATAATTGGTACAGGAGCAAACCTAAAATTTTTCATCAAGCACTAATTGGGCTCTAGTTCTGAATAGATGACACTCTAATTTAACAGAAATGTAGTTAGGTGTTCCTTCACCACACACACACACACACACACACACACGTACACATATACACACACCAAACTGAGATATTCTTCAAGGTATAAATTCACAGTAACAGAATTATTGTCTGTGCTGATACTTACACTTTTTGTTTAATAGTCTCATATAATGGCCCTGGTTACAAAGAGGCAAAAACATTATCAATATTATGACAAAGCATGATATTTAGTTTAGGAAAGAAATTAATACTATGAGAATTATTGCTCTTGTTGTTAAGTGCCAGCAAGTCGGTTCTGACTCATATTGACCCTGTATAGGGTTTCCAAGGAGGGCCTGGTGGGTTTGAATCACAGACTTTGTGATTACTAATTTACTGATTCCTGGTGTGGTAATGGAGGATAATGCACTGGACTGCAAGGTTGACAGTTCAAACTCACTAGTTGCTCCTTGGAGACTCTATATAGGGTTGCTGTGAGTAAAAGCCAACTCAAAATCTTGATTTTAAAATATTATGGTTGATCCGGGTGCCTGGTACCTACTGAGGAAAGTAGTAGGCCGCGTCTGGAAGTCGTTGAGGCAAAGCCACGAGGTTCTGGATCCAGGGCCTAGCCCCGAAGCTGGACCCAGAGGAAATGAAACGGAAGATGAACGAGGATGTGATCTCCTCCATACGGAACTTTCTTATCTACGTGGCGGTGCTACGAGTCACTCCATTTATCTTAAAGAAATTGGACAGCATATGAAGATTTGGCATCACATGTGAATGTACAATATGAAGAACCTGGCTCCAGTTTCTCCTCCCATCTGCAAATGAGAAGACCCAGAAAGATATGAAACTGATTGAATAGACCTAAAAATTCTGCTTGTGAAAACTAAGTTTGCTCTGGTTACAGCCTTTCTTATCTAAAATACAAAACTGTTTGGGAAGTATGAAGATTTCTTGTGGTCATATTACACCCTTAGGCCTCCATGAATGTTGGTATAATTGTAAATAATGCTAAACGTCATTTTCTAGCAAATAATAAGGATAAGAGGATTGTGTTTGAAAAAAATATATGGTTGACAGTATTATCATAAAAACAAAACTGTTGTTTTTATGTTCATTTTTGAAACAAACAAAACACAGTAAGGCAGATTCACATATCTGCATCTAAGAGAGCTTAGACAAATGATAAACTCAAGAACTGTAAAAATAAAAAACCGAGATCTGAGCAGATGAAAAAAAAAAAAATAGAAAATGCAATGTGTGTCAACTATAAGAATTTCACATACAAATAAAAGAAACCCACATGGAATTGGTCTCAACGCTAAAGAAAAATATGGACACAGAAGGGATAAGTAAAAGCTGAGAAAATTAAAGGGTTTTTTTCTCCTTTTGTAAAATAAAAATCTGGACTGGTAATATCTCATTTTCATCCTTTTATTTAAACTGTAATTTTATGGACTATGTAGGAAAAAACCCCAAATTAAATGAATTTAATATTTGAATTTTATTTTCAATTTTTGAACAGAGCAAGTACTGATCACTAGAAATTTTATTTGCAAGGAATCATAATGTGATGATGAAAGTTCCTTACTTTTTACAACTTCAAACACCACTAGGAAATCAGAGAAAAATAATTTAGTTCATTTTTGATAGATGGAGTAAGTATTAGACATTGAATTTAGTATCAGATAAAGCAAGACATAAATCCCAGTTCCGCCAGATTTCAGGTATATCACTTAAGATTGATTTGTTTACTACTGACAGAAATCCAATTATTCTACTTTAGCAAGAATGTAGAATGAATGTTTTATAACAGGAAAACCTCGGGTACAACTGGCTTCAGGCATTGCCAGATCCCAGCAGTGCAAACGATATTGGTAAATGGTGTGAATATATATTCCTTCGTTAAGACACCTTTCATAAATAAAAAGAAGTTGACTACAATTTATTTTAAAAGCATTAATTGATCAAAAGAACTCCTGGTGTGGCACTGTAGGTAGTCACTGAACTGTGAACTACAAGGTCAGTTGTTCAAGCCACCAGCCACTCTATGGAAACCTTGTACAGGGTCGCTATGAGTCAGAATGGCAATAGCACTTAGCAGGAACAATTCATCTAAAACACATATAGATATTCCAGTCAAATCAGCATAAATGGTCACTCTATGCCAAAAAGCTCTTTCTCTTTTTCAATCTGGATAAGACTAGAGCTGCATGTTACTCTTCAGGAAACACTTTTGACATGTGAGGCACATTTGCTCCCAGCAGCCACAGCTTCTCAGACTTTCAATTTAGTCATCACAGGAAAAGTGCTTCTCTCCTTGAACAAAGAATACTTTGTTCTTCTTGGTTCATATATCTATTTGAAATCAATCAGTATCATCATAGTAATAAAATAATATAATTGGTTCAGCCTAGGTACATGCTCACACTAGTACAATGGGGAAACTCAATTAACAGCCTTTTCCAGAATCACAAGTAATAGAGGAAGAGTAAGTTCCTCTTAACAAGGGATGATGACAGAGAAGAAATATGTGCTGCATTAGTTCTATGCCTTAAATTTATTAACTAATCCTTCTTAGGCCCTTAAACCTTAATTTTGAATTAGAAAATGAATAAATTATGCATTATTCCACATTTTCTATAAGGTTTAAATAACTTAGCACAATTCCTGGAAAATAATGGACACACATTATAATTTATTTAATTTATTCTGTTCCTTAAAAATAAAAAGAATCAAAAAATGAAGTAATCTGAGATGTTGGAACATAGTTAAATAATGGTGCAATAAATGCTGAAGATATAAAAAGAGTAAAAATTTCTAGAAAGAGAAATAAAGTAGTAAATGAAGGAAGCAAAGTTTTGAGTTGTGTTCTGAAGAGGGGATGCAATGGTTTTTCAAACTATAAAGAATTGTAAGAAGCAAATGCTTTTTCAAGTGACTGCTTTGGGACACTTTGGGAGAAACACCAACCCAATCAAACTCTGAATAAATAAAGGAGTAGGAAGCATTTGCCAACTTCTTTTATGAAGCCTGAATATCTTTGATACCAATAACCTTACTATTATAAAACATATATACACCAATTTCTTTCACAAAATCGAATGCAAAACTCCTTTGTAGAATTTTAGGAAATCAAATTTATCAATATATAAAAAGAATAATAAATCATTACTCAGTGTTCAGAAAGTTCATCATTGCAATTCTAATATGTAGAATGATAGGAACAATCATATGATAATGCAATAGATATAGAGAACATATTTGATAAAACCCAATACTCATTCGTGTTTAACAAATCTTGCCATAGTAAGAATCTGATGTATTTGTAAAATTTGATACTCAACTTCTATAATAAAAATATCAAAAATAATGAGAGGAAAAGTAATAAATGGATACTCTAATGGGTTGGAGGATTCATTATGTTGCTTCATGTCTCAAATTGATCTACAAATTTAATTCAATCCAAATTATAATTTCATTGGGATTTTTCATATAAATTGAGTCACCAATTCTAAAATTTTATGGAAATAATAAAGACATATTATAGTATAATCTTGACCAGATAATTAATGTTAGAATTCATTTTACCTGATCTCAAGATTTACAATAGAGCATTAGTTTGCAATTTATTTAGTACTATACCAAAATGATGGTGGTGGTTGGTGGTTAGCGACCCTGAATAGGGTTTCCGGGGCTGTAAATCATTACAGGAGCAGAAAGCCTCATCTTTCTCCTGCAGAACAGCTGCTAGTTTTGAACTGCTGACCATGAGATTAGCAGCCCGATTCATAACCACTACACTACCAGAGCTCCATATACCAAAATAAGAGTCAAAAAAAGGAAATATATCAGTGGGACAGAATTAAGAACACAGAAATAAACTAACTTATTTAGTCATCTAATATTTGACAAAGGCATCAAAGCACTTCAATGGTAAACAGAAGTATTTTTCAAGAAACGGCACTGGAACACATGGATACCCATATAAAAATGTCCCCCACTTTACAAACAAAATATTGCATAAATTAGCCTTACATAGCATTTTTATATAATACCTAAATACAAATGCTAAAGTCATATAAATTCTAGAGAAAAATACTTTTTTGAGTTAGGGCATAGAATGATGTATTGATCATAATAAAATAACCACTTAAATTTTAATTTCATCAAAAAAATTTAAATTACTTAAAATAAACTACCATTATTAAAATGAATGGAGTCCTCGTATGGCACTATGGGTAAATGCGCTGGATGCAAAGTCAGTTTGAATCACAAGGTTGGCGGTTCAAGCTCACTAAACACTCCTTAGAAACCCTATACAGGGTCACTATAGGTAGGAACTGATTCAGTGGGACGTAACAACAAACGACAAACAATAATTAAAATAATAGGCAAAATAATTTCTCAATAATCATTTACTGACTATATGAAGGGGCTTCAAAACGTTCATTGAGAAATAGAATTACGAGATGAGGAATTTATCTAGAATTTTAAGAAGCTCCCTCACATATTGCATAAAGAATTCATACCTAAAATATATTAAGAATGTTTTGAAGTCAATTTAGGCATTCAATATCACAAAAGAAAGCAAATGAGTGAGTGTGGTGCTGTGAATGTATTTGCTATGGCTTTTCTATCCATAATTTTCTTAATTCCCACCTAATGATTGAGTTGTTGTTGCTGTTAAGTGCCATTGAAGTCAATGCTGACTCATCGTAGGGTTTCTGATGAAGTAACTGCTGACCTTGCAATTCTAACTGACCTGGCTGTCCAGTGGTTCTCCTAAAATGAGACACTAAAAATCTAAATGATTGGGTGAGACCATGCAAATGAGGTGTACAGGACTGTACCACTGGAATTGATTACTTTTGCCTTCCAGTTAGGTTTAAAAGGAGCCATATTAGAAACAGATACAGGTGATTCCAGGACCATTAAGAGAGAAGAGCTACAGGTGGAGTGTGAGTTCCCTACCTGGGTAAGCATCAGATGCAAAGGCATGGAGAGAGAGAGAGCACCCGTGGGCTTCCTGGCCCATGAATTCAGTAAAGTTGACTGCCTATAAGCAGGAGGCTGTCTTGAAGAATGTGTCTTTCTGGCATTTACAGACTGCCTAAAGGAGCTTTGTAGCACATACAACAGCACCCAGGGAAAAGACAAGTGACAAGAGCTAAGTGTGCATGCAGTACAGAAGAGAAAAGTGTTCCTAACCAGAGAACTGTTACATCCTGAGTCATTTCTGCACCTGAATTGTACCCTGTTCACTTCCTTAATAAACCTGTTCACTTCCTTAACAAAACCTATATTCATAAACATTGTCTCTGAGTTCTGTGTGGTCATTGCAATGGATTATTGAACCCAGATGTGAAGCAGAGGGTGCTGTGGGAGAGATGATTAGTGTCAGACTAGGGATTGATGTATTTAAATTATGGTACTGAAGAATATTAAAAGTACCATGGACTGCCAGAAGAACAAAAAATCCATGTTGGAAGAAGTAGAGCTAGAATGCTTCTTAGATGCCAACGTGGCAAGACTTCATCTCTCATACTATGGACACATCATCAGGAAGGGCCCATCCCTGGGGAAGGACATTATACTTGGGAAAGTGGACGATTAGCTAAAAAGAGAAAGACCTCAATGAGAGGTATTGGTACAATGGCAGTAGTAATGGATTCAAAGATAGCAACAGCTGTGAAGATGGCACAGCACTGGACAGTGTTTTGTTCTGTTGTACATAGGGATGCTATAAAATGGAACTGACTCAATGGCACTTAACAGTTAGCAGTCCAGTGCATATCCCATAGCACCACACCAGAACTCCAAGACATATACTTACTCACTAGTATATTGGAAAAATTAAAAAGACCTGCAACATCAAATATTGGTTGTTGTTGTTCATTGCTGTCAAGTTTGTTCTGACCCATAGTGACCCTGTATAGGGTTTCCAAGGAGCAACTGATGAGCTTGAACACCCAACCTTGTGGTTCAAACTGACTTTGCAGTTCAGTGCATTAACCCACAGTGCCACACCAGATCTTAGAATATTGGAGTCTTTCAAACTGTATTAATGGAAATATGAAATAAGGCGACCTTAGAAGAAAATATTTGGTGATTTATTATTCTATTAAACCCTATGATCCAGCAATTTCACTCCTAGATATTTATTCCAAGATAAATTAAACCATATGTCTAGAAACAACTAATCTAAAAATGTTCATAGAACAATAACTATTCATAACAGCTGAAAACTGGAATTGACCCAAATGTCTACTGATAGGAGGATATGTTTTTTAATTGATATATTTATAAATGTTAATAAAATACTTTAAAAAGACAACATTGCTGGTATAACATAGATGAACCACATATTTCATTATCTCTTAAAAAACTGAAAACATATAGATATTGCATGATTCTATTTATATAAACTTTTAAAAGAGACAAATTTGGTAAGTAATAAAACAATATAATACAATAAAAAAATAAAAAAAGCAACTGCTTAGGATAGACAGCTCTGGATTTACCTAATAAATTCACAAAAGAAATTTCCATATTTTTATAAATGTATGATTTTCACAAGCATATGTATTTTTTCAAATTTATCACATTTTGATACTAAGTAAAATTTATTTAAAAATAAACAAGTATAAAGTGACAGTGAAAATCTACTTCAATGTGCTGTTCACAGTGGTATGATTTTGTGATTTTGAAACTTTTTTTGTGTGTATTTTTATCATGATAACGTAGTTAAATATATTAGGATTCAAGTTTATTGTCACTAGAAAGGGAATTATAAATAGAAAAAAAATCTATATGAAAAGAAACAGGAACCAAGTGAACAAAAGACAGACATGGATACTTCACATCAAAATATTTAGAAATAGCTCTTAAATATTTTCACCTACATCCAACTTCATATACAAATTAAATACAATAAAAACTAGACTGAAATACATACCCTGTGGTATTACAGTATTAAATTGACTGGGAGGTATTTAGCATGATTAATTGTTTTGGAGATCAAGCAAAAGGCACACACACACACACACACACACACATCCTATGATTCTAGAACTGGGTCTTTTTATACCATTAACCACTAAAGAGGAAATAGTTCTTTTGGTTTTTTTTGGGTTGTTGTTTTTTTTAATGTTTTATTGTGAATTATATGAGAGTTTACATGGGAGAACTTTAGTTTTACATTCATTCCATCTTATATCATCTCACTGCCATGGTTCCAGTCCCCTCCATGCATCATCAACCACCCAAAGGGTATATCCCAGAAACCCGCCCCCTACACTTCCCCCTCCTCCCCCCAGTTTTCGGCCCACAGTCCCTTTCCCTCTCTGGGTCCATGGTCCCCAGTCACTTCATCACTCCACGTCATCATCTCTGTCTCTATCTCAAGCATCTCTGTTTCTTTGGGTAGGGTCCTGCTCTTGGCTCTTCTCCGTTGATGGTCCCAGAGGCCTCCGCTCCTATCCTGGCGAATTAATCACTCCCTTCCTTGTTACAAAACTTCCACCTTTGCATTTCCAACCCTCATAATCCGTCCTGATAAGCATTATTCACTACAGTATCACGAGTTACCCATCTGTATCTCCTTTCATCAGCTCCTCCCAGACAGATTGAATAGTACCTACTGGAGATTCTGCCTTCCGCCATGCTCCCTAGCACCAGATTCCCTCTTGAAAGCTTGTAAGCCAGTCACTTCTTGCCTTTGTAGTCCCCCTCTCCCCATTTGAGTATCCAATGTCCAAGCTGCCCTTCTCTGTCCACTATGTGTGTGGGGGAGTGTGAGAATGTTTCTTGCTGTGAGGATTTGTTCCCTCTTTTGAGTTGCTGCTCCATAGGTATAGGTCAAGTTCATCCGACTGTATCAGCTCACTCTTTTTTTTCCCCCCTCTTTCCTCTCTTGGTTGAGCTCCGATCATGCAGCCATCCGGTCAGGTCACGTGCGTATCATCTGCAAGTGTGGGCGCTTCTGTGTATATGTCCTCTCTTCCTGTCAGCCAGTAGCTCCACTCTCCTCTCGAGTCCTCCGTGGCCACGCCACTGACTCTGGGGCCAGGAGTCCCCAGGCCTCTTCACACTGCTTGCCAATCAGGTTCCCAACTGGGTCCACAGAAGTCCACTGAACATTGTAGGGTTTAGCTTGCTGCTTCATTGCTGCTTTTACCCCACTTCCCCCCATCGGTGATGTGTATGGTCACCAATCAGAGCATGCATTTCCGTTGGGTCTTAGTCTTGGAATGGGGTATGTGTTGAGAGGACCTGGCCACTTGCCTTGATGTTTTCTAGGGAAGCAATTTGTTTGTTCTTGTAGTAACAGTCCATCTGCCTCCATTTTTCCTGCAGGTCTTTCTTTCAAGAGGTATCTTTTATTCTGCCCATTCCTTCTCTACCGTTGACTCCCACAACAGGGGATCTCAACAGCAATACCCAAAATCATTCTGCACATTGAATTCTGTTTTGGATCATAACTACAAATGACTGTCAAATATTTTAAAAGATATTCAATCTATCTCATGAAAAGTTATTAAAATTAGAATTAAATATGAATTTCAGCCAATCGTATTGACCAAAAATTTAACGTGGAATACCTGATTATCTGGATCCCCAGTGTGGCTCAGTAGGATAAGCACTGGATGGTGAAGCACATGATTGACAATTCAAACCCACCAGTTGCTCCTTGGAAACACTGTATTGGGTCACTATGAGTAGATAGGGACTGAACAGTCTTTAGCAACAACACCTGATTATTTATAAAATGGCATATGTACATTCAAGGAATTTTATTTTTATAATTTTAAATATTTTAAAACATCTCATATCATATGCCATTATGAAGGGATTGATTAAATAGAGCATAATAAACCCACACAGTTATATCCATGCACCTTATAAATCAGTAAAGTTTCTATACATTAATATAAAAAGATTGCCACAATGTGAATATTTATGTATATGTGTATGTTGTTGTTGTTGTTAAGTGCCGTCGAGTCGGTTCCGACCCATAGAGACCGAGGGTGTAAATCTTTACGGGAGTAGAAAGCCTCATCTTTCTCCCGCGGAGCAGCTGGTAGTTTCGAACCGCTGACCTTAAGGTTCGCAGCCCGATTTGTAACCACTACGCTACCAGAGCTCGTATATGCATATATATTTGTCTATGCATATAAAAAGATATGTATGCTTATTTATTATTTATTGGTATCTATCTATCTGTCTGTCTGTCTGTCTGTCTATCTATGAAGTCCTGGCAGCATAGTGCATTAAGCATTGGTCTAGTAGCATAAGTTTAAAACTACCATCGACTCTGAGAAAGAAAGATAAGACTGCCTGCTTTCATTAAATTCCCCAAAAGATGAAAGTTCTGCCCTTACCTGCAGTGGTGGTTGTGTGCTGTGGAGTTGGTTCTGACTTATAGAAACCCTGGGTAGGGTTTCCAAGGCTGTTAATCTTTACTGGTGGTGGTTATGTGTCGTGGAATCGGAACCGACTCATAGCACTTGTGTCGGTTCCAACTCCTAGCGACTCTGTACAGGATTTCTGAGGCTGTAAATCTTTATGGGAGCAGAAAGTCTCATCTTTCTCCTGCGGAACAGCTGGAGTTTTGAACTGCAGACCTTAAGGTTCACAGCCCGATTCATAACCACTATGCTACCAGAACGGGAGGAGAAAGTCTCATCTTTTCTCTCATGAACAGCTGGTAGATTTGAACTGCAGACCTTGAGGTTATCAGCACAACTTGTAACCACTACATTACCAGAACTGCTCCTAGAAAACCCTTTATAGGGTCACTGTGAGTCTGAATCAACTCGAAGACACTTAACAAAAACCATGATATATGTTCTCTTAATAAAGGAACATTGATTGGATACATAAAAACTATGAAGACTGATTTAATCTATGAAGATTGATTCAATTCAAAACAATGAAGAAGCTTGAATTGGTGACAACTTGGGACAGAGATAGAAGGGGAAATTCCCAGTGTTTGCCACTTACACTGCAATTTTTAAGCTTTTATACATGGCTAATCAAAGTAATCTGTTTCGGACTCTGTCACTCTCTCTCTTACTGTCTGCTTAAAGATTCTTCTCAGAATCTTCCTAACAAAAGTATACCCCTTAAAACATCTTTATACTTTAGTCCTCAGACATCTTCATACAGTTTTTATTTTTAAAAACATTTAAACATAAACCCCTTAAGATGTTTCTTACTCTGCTATTTCTAGTGAAGTCTGGTATTCCCAGATAAAGTGAGCTTTTAATCAGTTGTAATGAAAGTGTAGTCAGCAATGGTATTACTTTACCCATTGGTCACTGTAAAAAAATGATGACATCAACCATTTCTCCCACAGTCCTTTCTACTCGGCTTCGATAATCCATTGCAGTGGTCACATGGAACTCAGACACCATACTCACAGTTATGGGGTTTATTTATTATTCAGGGTCAGCAATGTTCAGAGCACCGTGTTTCCAGCCAGGACAGTCTCTCTCCTCTGTCACACCCATAGGTAGGCCTCTATCTGAAGCTCAGCCCCTTGGTCTAGCCTCTGCCCTGCTCCTGAAATATTACAAAATTTGTTTAGGCTCTTGAGAAATACCACAGGTCACATCACTCCACTATAAGTCTCAGCCTGAAGGCACTCAGCTCTGTTTCCATGGGTCAACAAACCTAGCTCCCCAGTTAAGTCACCCCCTTCAGCAAGCAAGCCTCCTGCCCAAAGTCATTCAACTTTACTTGCTCCGTGTACTGGGAAGCCCGCTGCTCTGTCTCAGGCTTTGGCTCTTGGTTCTGCTACTGCTGTTCCTCTGCCATTTTCTCAGTTTCACAGTTTTTTGTCTCTGGATTGAGGAGATTCAATGTGCAAGGATCTTGGCATCCAAATACCATACTCTGGTTTCTGGATCTTCTTTGAAGGTAATGAGATCTCCCTCCTGCTTCTGAGATGTCTTAATTTATACCCATGTTAGATTTACAAGTTTTTACAATTACAGTTAATTCTGTTAACATTCATTCATAAATGCAGCTTTCCCCACCTTTTCTTATCCAGACCCAGCAAGTAACAGTCATTTGGTAGTAGTTTACTAAGAGACTTTAAATAACTCTCTGTACAACCACTATCATATAGATGGGCTTCATCCAGTCTCCTTTATCCCTTTCAGGAAAATTTAGGCACCAGTACCCATGGCACAGTAGGATACGCTTTGAACTGTTAACTAAAAGGTGGTCCATTCAAGCCCACCAGAAACCCTATACAGGGTCACTATGAGTTGGAACTGACTTGATGACATTTAGCAACACCAACAACTCATTAGCCAGATAAAACTCCCCCAAATAACTCTTACTGAGCACTACCTGAGGATCAAGCAGGCACATAGCCACCCAGTAGTCTAAATTAATAAAACCCAACCATGGAGTGTACTGTAAGTGTTTCATGTTCACAAGTATGCATACTCCCCCAAAATAATTCTCCTAAAGCTATCTTTACTTGATGTGAAGGAATAACTTCCTTCTCTCTCCCAAAAGGAAAAAAGAAAAAAACTAAATAGCTCTCTCAAGTTTATCAATGCAAGTTGCAGTTATTTCCTTTCCTCTACTGTGTCCGGAGGAAACAGTTGCTGGAGAAGGATGTCATGCTGGGTAAGGTGGAGGGTCAGAGAAAAAGAGGAAGACCCCTAACGAGATGGATTGGC
>NW_006408533.1:9952781-9953864 GCF_000296735.1 Chrysochloris asiatica | reverse complement strand
AATGTTCAAAGGAGGGCCAAAAGATGATTGGTATGAAGGTTCATCTCTACCATAAATAGCACCATTCTGAGAAACACCAAACAAAAGAACAACAAGAAGACTTCTCAAGGAGCAGTTTCTGCTTATCTGCTGGACTGCGAGGGGCAGTTCTGAGTCAAAGTACTTTCCAATACGATTTTTTAAAAAATGAAAAGAGAAAGAGAGGACACGGGACGTCCCTTTGCCCAAAGTCCATGCCCAGGGAGAAACAGAAGTAATAAAAGTTATTTGAAGAGGAAAGAGGGAAAAAATAGCATGGAAAAGGATGGTCACTAAATTCTGCTTTGTTGGGGATGGTTTTACGTGAAAACCACCTAATACCAAAGATTTATCAAACCAATGAGTTTATTTATGTTTCAAGAAGATTCATGTAACATATCCTGAACTTAAAGCCACCTTTTGCTTACAAATATTTGGCATAGAGAAGAATCCCCCATCCTCACTGTATACAACTCTGAGTGTGATCACCAAAGGTACTGTCATTGAAATGAATGAATGAGTTAGGCCTGGTGACAAAAGGAGATAAGGGTACCACTAGGAAATATGCTCAGGTTACCAACAATCCTGAAAATGATGCATGTAGAAATGCAGTCTTACTGGTTTTATACCAGTTTCATTTCAGTAATTCCTTATTGGTGAAGATTACAAACCAGCCGGAAAAACCACTGTCAGCATGTGTTTCTGAATGCTATTGAACAGTCTTACATGTTTGCTGGTACAGTTGAAAACAACAGTTTGTGAATGTAAACAGGATTAATTGTGATTGTGAAAACTTAGAACTCTAACATGGGGATTGGTCAACATTGCCATCCTAATGGATATAAAATAAATTACCTCAGAAATAGGAGGGAATATCTCATTGCCAAAAATTAAAAGCCAGGAGTAGAGCGTGTCTCTTCTACATATATATAATGATGTTATGTATTATTCCAGTGGTAAGGACTTTTATTTTCTTAATAGTGAGGTGCAAACTATGCTGAAGGCTGCATTCTTTTATCTTCATCAGTATTTTAAGTCAGTTTCTCATACTGTGGTGGCTAGCAT
>NW_006408533.1:9949973-9952681 GCF_000296735.1 Chrysochloris asiatica | reverse complement strand
GGTTCCGACTCGGTGGCACCTGACAACAACAACAACAACTTTTCTTTTGAAACTTGAGAGTCAGTATCTAGACTATTCACATTTTGCCTTCCTGTGCTAGCAAATGTGTTTGTCCAAAAGTTTTCCTTTAATAATGCACTAGCTGTACTTTACCAGTACAGTATTTACATTATAACTCAGTTCATAATATTTTCTAATTAACATTGTGATTTTTTTTCTCACATATATGAAGTATTTAAAAGTCCATTGCTTATAAGTGCCAAACATATGTAGAGCAAACTTCTGTGACTTTTTAATTTGATTTTTACCTTAAATAAACTATAGCCAGAGCATATACATATACCAAAAGGTATCAATTTAAAATTTGTAGAGACCTTTTTTATGGTCCATTATATGATCCATTTTGCTAAAAGTTTTTTGTGCACTTGAAAGTATTGTGAATCCAGTCTTCAAATTGTCTCTACTGTTTATTGCTTTCATTTTCAAATTTTATTATTTGTTAACTTCATAATTGTGGACTTCAGGTTACGTTACTAGGGTACATCCACTTAATATAATTTCCTATTCCTAGTGAATTGACTCTTTACAATGACACAACTTCAAATTTTACATTTATGTGTCACCGTAGGATAAGCACTGGACCACAAGGCTACTTTGAACCGCAAGGACGGCAGTTCAGACTCATCAGCCACTTCTCGGAAACTCTATACAGTGTTGCTATGACTCAGACCAACTCGACAACACTTAATAACAACATCAAAATGCTTCTTGCCATAAAGTCTTCTTGGATAATATTGGTATATAATACCAGTTTTGCTTTGGTTATTTGTTTGTATAATGTATCTTCTTCGATTGTTTTATTTTGAATCCGTCTATATTGGAAACCCTGTATAGGGTTGCTGTGAGTCAGAACTGACTTGATGGCAGTTAACAACAACAGCAACAATACTGTTACAAAGTGTTCTGGTGTCATGGTGGCCCACAAGTTCAGCTGCTCAAACCTACATGACACTCCTTGGAAATCCTATACTAGGCTCCTGTGAATTGGAATGTACTTGATAACACTTATATAAAAACAATACTTGTATTTAACTTGTGCCTCTTAGAGGAAACATACGTTTGTTTCCTTTTAATTTAATAACATAGACTTATCTATTTGATAGGAATATTATTTTATTTACATTTCTATACAGCTTTTGATGTCCTGGTGTCACATTGTAGGGTAAGCAACTGGACCACAAGGTTAGTTTGAAGCTCCAGGTTGGCGGTTCAGACCCTATACAGGGTTGCTCTTAGTGGGAACATACTCCATGGCATTTGACAAAAAATACAGCTTGTATTTACTTCTTGTGTATCACACTTCTTTTCTACATTTTTCTTCTACTTTCTTAGTTTTTTGACGAATTACTATTACTGAATGGCTAACAGCAAGTTCAGTGGTTCAAGTCAACCAGACGCTCTGCAGGAAAAAGATGAGACTTTCTGCTCCTTAAAACATTTACAGCTGCTGAAACCCTATACTGACTCACTGAAGTCAAAACCGACTTGAGGGCACTTAACAACAACAACAGATAACACAGCCCTTTCAGAATTTAGCATCTCCAGAACTAACCATTTTATTATGATATTTGTTGTTGTTGTTAGTAGTAGTTTGGTTGTTTTTTTTCATTCCAATAGGTATGTAAAATGAACCCTGGTGGCACCGTGATAATGTGCACAGCTGCTAACTCAAAGGTCTCTGGGATGATATAGAAATCCTGTGTTTCATGTTGCTACTGGAAGTTTGTATCTAGAGTTTAAGTATTAAAATGCTGTAAGAACTCATATTCTGTTCATACCTGAATCAGTTAGAGACTTAACAGTAGTACACATAAAATTACTTTAATTTGACACCTTATATATTTATGTAGGTCAAGTCCACTAGATTATTTCATATAACTCTATATTTTTCAGTCAAATCATTATTAGAAATGTCTCATTTAGGATTCTTACAGTAGCATGGCTTTGTTCTAGACTGTTAGTCCTTGCTGTTTCACTGCCTGTAATTATTCCTCCCCTTGCATGTATTGAAATGGAATGCCTCAAGTATACTGTGATAGAAACACCCAACAGCATTGTTTTCCCTCATAATGGATCTAGAGAAGGATATTGTTATACTACTAGGCAGAATATAAAGGTGGATTTAATTTGCATCAAATAAATATATTAAAGCTGAATGAAACAAGAATGCAAATACATTATTAACATCTACTCAAGAAAGTTCAGGACTTTCTTTAACTTCTAAATATTCCAATGAATCACCCCAACAGAAAGAAGTATGCCAATTTCTTCTCCAGTAGGACATGTGTCTTGTCAAAACGTTGTTACTTTGACTACAGGGTCAGAAACTTTGATTATAAGACCAGAATGTAAAACAAATTTCAAGGCTATTTCTTTTTGCTCCTCTGTGTAGCAACTGTAAGCATAATATGTTTCTCATCTCCCTTAGACAAGATAATCATTCCTTGGTCTCCACAATTGAAGCAAAAAGGAAAAAAACAATTGAAATAGATATTTCTTTACAGAAAACCTTTTAAAAAACAGATTAAATAAAAATTTCTCTTATAAATTTCCACAATGATTATTGATTTTTTTTTTTTTAATTTAAGGTTTTTATTGTGGATTGAGTGAAAGTTTACAGGGCACATCATCAGTTTCACATTCAACAA
>NW_006408533.1:9938386-9942718 GCF_000296735.1 Chrysochloris asiatica | reverse complement strand
AATTATAAGAAATATATGATGATCAATATTCACATAAACACAAAATAGAAGATAAATTATAGGAATATGTAGAGAAAATCATGGTAAGTATAGTAACTACAATATAATGGAATACAAATTTTTGTATTAGTTATTCAAAAACTGTAAGCTATATAGCTCTATGTGGGAACTTTTCCTAAAATGGTGACTATATTTAGCAAAATTAGAAATGAAGAAAGCATAAATTTTCTTTGGTTTACATGTTAGCTGCATTTCTGAAAAATCCAAACATGGGGATTCCTACTTTTCTTTATATGCAGGACATTTGTCAGCCTTGGCCTCTACTCAATAAACACTAATAGTATACTCCATTTATTAAAACAATGTATTTTCAAAATGCTTGCTAGGAGGTGATGTTGCTCCTTTCTCCTTAAGAATAATTTCCAGAAGTTTCTTACTCCATTTTTTTCTTAAATCTGAATGCCAATCATTCACCTAAGAAACAGACTATAACAAAACTATGAAGAGTCAGATTTGATGCCACTCTCTTTTGACAACATTGTTTAAGCTCTGAAAGTAACAAAACAAAACAAAAAACACACAAAAAAAACCCCACTTCTCCTAACCTTGATACAACCCCATAGTTCTTTGTAACATATCTCATTGTATCACAGCCCTTTACTCATGTGTTTTTCTAATGACTAATTATCTTTTCCTCTCCCCAAAAGACATTCTCCTCAAATAATCTGATTCATCTTCCAGAGGTCCTTATCATGAATCTCCAGCTTCACATTTAGTGTGGTTTATTTCTGCTAAATGAATTAATCATAATTTCCTACATTTTAGTTCTTATGTTAATTGTTTAGTTGTTGGGTGTTTTTTTTGTTTTTGTTTTTCACTTTTCTTGCTATTAACTGCAATTTTCACAGAAAATGCATCTACTACTTAAAACTCATTATTATTTTATGTTGCTAAGTGAAATCTGTTTGGATAGGCAATTAGTATTAGTTTACTATGAATGATAACCTTCTCTTCTAAGTTGTTTTCCTTGTGTGTGAAACATTACCAGCACTTATTGCATTTTTTTCTATATTAGTTACAATCAGCAAGGATTTGTTGAAAAATAAAAGCTCACCTATAATATATTCCAAAAAAATTAATTGTGAAAATATATTGAATTATCTAAGGTACAGGAAAAAATGAGTCTAATTCTCATTAGGCATATTTTTCTTTAAATATTTAATGATTATTTTAAATTTTTTAACATTAAATAGGTAGCTTTTACTCTGAAAGAAATATCTCTCAGTACTGTCATCACATTAAATATTTTAATTAACATGAAGTAGCTAAGGATAAGAATGTGTAGGCTCAGGTTGGGCCTAATCTGAATTATAATTCATCTGAAAGCTGCTAAATATCATAAATCACTATTTTCTTAAACAAGAAAGGACAGTTCTATTGCTTCAAAATAATAACTCATTTTCCTGTAATTCTTTATAATTAATCTTCTTATTTAGTTCTGTATGATCACTTTGTTAAGCTCTTAAAAACAAAATAGGCAAAAATATTGGGGAAGTGCTTTCACTATCCTGTACCCATCATATATTTGTCAGTGTCATGGAGTGCACCTTGACTTTTTCTAAATATTGAAACACAATAGTGATCTTAAACCATTTAAAATTTTGTATAAGTATTTTTCAAAATTAATTTTTCAGCTTTTTTTGAGTTTGTATTGCAAAGTGAAAAAACACTATCTCTATTCTATTCTGAATCTCGGTTTTGGTCATTTATTAAAGTGTGTAGCTTGAACAAATAAATACCTGAAATCTGACTTTTATAATTTTTAAAGACAGTACATGAAATACAACTTGGAAAATAGCTGCTCTGTTGCTGCTATTGTTGAGTGTCATTGAGTCGGTTCTGATTTGTGTTATTTTTAGATGCTATCAAGTACATTCTGACTCATAGCAACACGATTAACAACAAAATGAAACACTGTCCAATCTTGCACCATCCTTACAATCACTGTTAAACTTGAGTCTATCGCTGCTGCCTAGAAGACCTCTAACAAGATGCGAAACCATCTTGTTAGATTTCTTCTTTTTCATTAACCCTTCACATCAGCTAGTATGATGTTCTTCTCCAAGGACTAGTCCCTTCTTAAAATACGTAAGAAATATGAGAGAAAAAGTCTCGCCATGCTGGCTTCTTAGGAGCATTCTAGCTTTACTCCTTATGACACAGATTTGTTTGCTTTTTCTAGCAGCCACTATACTTTTAATATTCTTCTTCAAAATAGTAACTAATTTCACTTATTCATTGTTCCCTTTCACATCCATATGAGGTGACTGAAAATACCATGACCTAGGTCCACATCACCTTAGTCCTCAAATTGACATATTTGCTTTTGAACACTTTAAGTGAAGTCTTGCAGAGCAGATTTGCCTAATGCAATACGTTATTTCATTTAACTGCTGTTTCCATGAATGCTGATAGTGGATCCAAGCAAAATGAAGCCTTTGACAACTTCAAACTTTTCTTCATTTTGCTGTTGTTAAGTGCCATTGAATCAGTAGGATTTCCTGGCGGTTCCTGGTGAGTTTGAACATCTCACCTTGTATTCAAACTGAATTGGCATTCCAGTGCTTGTCTTAGGACCAACACCACACACCAGGACTCCACTTATCATAATGTTATTTACTGGTCCAGTTGTGAGGATTTTTGTTTTCTTTATATTGAGGCACAACATATTGAATGTTATGGTCTTTAATCTTCATTAGTATTTTGAATCCTCTTCATTTTCATCAAGTAAGCTTGCATTATCTGCATGTTGCAAGTTGTTAATGAGTTGTCCGTTAGTCCAATGTTACTTTCTTTTTCATATAATTCAGCTTCTCATATTATTTGCTTAGCATAAAGTTTGAATAAGTATGGTAAAAGATACAGCCTTAACTCATAACTTTCCTGATTTTAAACCATTCAGTGGCCCCTTGTTCTGTTCAAACAACTGCCTCTTGGTCTATGTACAGGTTTTTCATGAGCACAACTAAGGATTCGTTATACCTGTTTTCCACAATTGTGTCCATAGCTTGTCATCATCCACACAGTCAAAAACCTTTGCATAGTCAATAAAGTACAGGTAAATATCTATCTGGTATTCTCTGCTTTGTTCTAAAATCTATCTAGCATCAACAGGCTTTGAGTTTCTGGCAATTCCCTATCAATGTACTATTATTGCAGCCATTTTTTAATTATCTTTAGCAATCATTTGCCTGCATGTGACATTAATGATATTGTCTGATTATTTTCACATCCCATTGGGTCACTTTTCTTTGGAATGGCACAAATATGAATCTCTTCCAATTGGTAGGTCAGGCAGCTGTCTTCCAAATTCTTGGCATAGATGAGTGAGTGCCTCTAGTGTTGCATCAGTGTGTTGAAAGATTTTAATTTGTAGTCCATCAATACCTGGAACCTTATTCTTTGTCAATGCCTCCAGTGTACTTTGGAATTCTTCCATCAGTACCATTGGCTCTAGAGCATATGTTATCTCTCTTTTTTTTTTTAGTGTTTTCTTGTGAATTGTGTGATAGTTTACATGGGAGAACATTAGTTTTACATTCATCCTATCGTATATCGTTTCTTTGCCATGGTTACAATTCCCTCCATGCATCATCAACAAACCAAAGTGTATACCCTGCAAACTGCTCCCCCGTCATCAGCACACAGCCTGTCTCCCTCTCTGGGTCTAAAGTTCCCAGCTGCTCCATCTCTCCACATCATCATCTCTGCCTTGTCTCTGGCATCACTGCCTTTCTGGGTAGGGTCTCTTCTCCTTTGGTGGTCCCAGGGAACCTCTGCTCCTAGACTACAAAGTCAATTACTCCCCTCCTTGCTACAAAACATCTACCTTTACATTTCCAACCCTCACAATCAGTCCTGATAACAACCATTCATCATTGTATCACAAGAAACCTATCTGCATTTCCTTTCATCAGCCCCACCTACTCAGTAGGGTCTTGCCTCAACAGGAGAGTGAGTTGCACAAAGTTGGGGGATCTGAGAGGCGAAAGATATAGCATAGAGACAAAGAGACACAAAGAAACAGACACACAAGTTTGATGCAAGCTGAAAGAAAGGCTGGTCTTCTGCAAACTGCATTGCCTTGTGTTGCATGAAGTCTTACATTGCATCCAGCATTGCATGAAGCACGCACACTGCCTCAGTTTTTTATTCTCTTTTTTCATGGAGGGATTTTTCACAAAGGGAGGATATGATTATTCAGATAAAATAGGATACAGAACTGAAATGTGATTGATCATTCAAACAGGACACAATAATTCACAGGAACAA
>NW_006408533.1:9927681-9935857 GCF_000296735.1 Chrysochloris asiatica | reverse complement strand
CAGATCTTTTGGTCTTTGGTCATTAGTATCAAATGTATCAAATCTATTCTTGATCTCTAAATTCAGGTGGGATAGGTCAAGGTCATAATTTGACCCTTGTGGTCAAATTGAAGAGGAATGACATCACATTCATCATCCAAAAGTACATTTCAAGATCTATCTTAAAACAGAACACTGTTTGTGATAGGATGATGTCCATAACCCTATAAAGAAGATCAATTAATACCACTGTTATTCAAATGTATGTATCAACCACTAAAATCAGTGATGATTAAATTGAAGAATTCTACCAACTTCTTGAGTCTAAAATAGATCAAGCATTCAATAGGGATGTATTGACAATCACTGGTGATTGGAATACAAAAGTCATAAACAAAGAAGTGCCTTTTTGGATAATATAGACTTGATGATAGAAATGATGTTGGCGATCACATGATAGAATTTTGTAAGACAAATGACTTACTAATTGTAAATAGCTTTATAAACAACATAAAAAATGACTATACACCAGATGGATTGCACAAGAATCAAACTGACTATGTCTGTGCAAAAAAAAAAAAAAAAAAAAACACCCAGTAGAATAGCTCCAAATCATCAACCGAAACTGGGTCAGGGGCTGACTGTGGAAGAAACCACATACACAGATTCAAGGCTTAAGCTGACGAAAATTAAAACAAGTCCATGGTAGCCAAAATATAAGCAGTTCTTCCTTATTTTCCTTAAATTTCTATTTAGTTTATTAAATACTTACTGATTACTTAATATGGATAGAAGGTAAGATGACATGTATATTTTTAAAAGATGTAAGTCTACATGGATTTTGAGAAACTTGACTGCTTGACTTTTAGTGGAAAATACAGATTGTTAAGATATATTTAAAATATTACCTATAATAATCTCTGCTAGCACAATCGTGATTTTTCCCCCCCATGTTTTATTGTGAATTATATGATTATTTTACATGGGAGAACTTTAGTTTTACATTTATTCCACTGTACATCGTTTTATTGCTATGGTTCCAATCCCCTCCATGCATCATCAACCCACCAAAGGGTATACCCTATAAACCCGCCCCCTATACTCCTCCCCGCCCCCATTCTTCAGCACACAGTCTTCTCCCTCTTTGAATGCAAAGTCCCCAGCCGCTTCATCACTCCATGTCATCATCTCTGCCTCCATCTCGGGCCTCGCTGTTTCTCTGGGTAGGGTCCCGCTTTCGGCTCTTCTCCGTTGATGGTTCTAGAGACCGCTGCTCCTAGACTGGAGAGTTAATCACTCCCTTTCTTGCTACAAAACATCTACCTTTACATTTCCAACCCTCACAATCAGTCCTGATAACAATCATTCACTATAATCATGATCTTTTAATAGCATTTTGTACATCTTAGCTTTGGCTAAATGTTCATAATTGCCCATTTCTTATCTTCTGCTTCATATTGACATAACTTTACTCAGGTTTCTCTTCTCCTAATAAGCCAATGAACTTTGGCTTTCTCCTAAACTAAAAATACAGAAAATACAGAATGGGCATGATATCCACTTATCTGGAGGGTCAACAGAGAACAATCTGACAGATTTTCTACCAAGCCTCACCAATCATCAACCATGCTGTATACTCAATTTTCCTTGCGTGACCATATATCCCTTAAAAGATTCTGCTATCTTTGCCTAGCCCTCCCTATGAAGGAAAACTTTCTTGGTTGATTTTTGAGACATTTACAAAATTATAATATTAGAGCATTCTCCCCATTGCAGCTATTTTGAATATAGTTTCTCATTAAGTCTCATTAATTTTATTTTATTTTTTACAGGATACATCTTCATCTCATGCATCCTAAATTATACCTAGTCTTTTTCCCCCTTTATGATTTCCTTTTCAATTATTATTATTGTGATAAAATACCTACAATAAAATATTTGCCTCTAACCCTTTTTATGAGTATAAATCAGTACCATTAATTATGTTCATAATGTTGTTTAAACATCACCAAAATCTGCTCCTGAATTTTCCTATCACCTTAAAAGAAACTCAGTACCTCTTAAACAATAATACTCTCTTCCCCTTCACATCTACTCCTGATATGCACTAATAAACTTAGGACTGTATACATTTGCCTGTTCTAGATACCTTATATAAATGAGCCCTGGCAGCATAGTAGATTATGAATGCGGTTGCTTACCACAAAGTCAGTAGTTTGCATCTACCAGTCACTCCGTGGAAGAAAGATGAGGTTTTCTGTGCCCGTAAAAATTTGTTTTTGTTGTTAGGTGCTGTCAAGTTGGTATGGATTCATAGCAACTTTATGCACAGCAGAATGAAACACTGTCCAGTCCTATGCCAACCTCACCATCATTGCTACACTTTATCCCATTGCTTCTGCCACTGTAAAGATTTACTGCATCGAACACCTTATTGTTATAAGTTGCTATAAGTTGGAATTGGCTTGGTGGCATACAGCCATCACCACTACCACCAGATATTTGATACAAATGAAAAGGGAGGCCTAGTTGCACAATTGTTAAAGCCTAGTACCTCAAAGGTCAGTGATTTGAATGCATCAGCTGCACAATGGAATAAAGATATGGCAGCAGTCTACTTCTGTGAAGACTATAGCCTTGAAAACCCTATGGGGCAATTCTACTCTGTTCTCTAGAACAGAGTCATGACGAGTCACAATTGACTTAACAGTTACAAGTTTGTTGTTTGGGGTTATCTCATTGCATCAGGTAATGATAAGGACAGCTGTAAAACAAAGAACCGATAAATAAGTCACAAAACAAAAAGTTTCACCTGAATGGAGTATAGTTTTTATTTGGCAAATTTCAGTTTCAGAAAAGTATTTCAATAAGTTTCTTAGGGACAGAGTATCATTAGAAGAAAATGATCTTGAGACTTATACTGATGTTAAAACAGCAACTTGGTAAAACATCGAGGGCATGAATGTTAGCTTAAGATTGATGTTTATAAAAACAAAAACAAAACAAAACTTTGAGATGCCATGTATGAACGCTACCTTCCTTTCATGACCATGTGTAGCAAACTCTAGCTCAGAAAGTCATTGTTCCCTGATGCTGAGAAAGCATGAAACTATAAATTTTTGAAGGAGCTAAATTTATAATATCATTTGCTAATTGTTGTTATTGTTAGTTGGTTCTGACTTATAGTGACAATTGTATTGGGTTCTGAGGAGCGACTGGTGGATTTGAACCACCAACCTTGGGGTTAACATTTCAATGCTTTTCCTATATTATAATTCCAGGAGACTATTTGCAGATTAGATTCTGTATCTTTAAGAAAAATGTGTAACTTTGACTACAGATTAAACCAGGGAGATTAAGACTTTGAAAACTAATATGTATTTATGTTTTTCATTTTTGTACTCACTTTTTTATTTACCTAAAGCATAAGATTTTCTAAATAGAATATCTGCTTCAAATGCAATAATTTCTATAATTTATTTTCATTTTTCAATGCATATTTTTTTAAACAAATGATAATTATTTCTGTCTAAAACACTAACACATTCCTGATGATCATGGATACATTTCATCCCACATTATGGGTGTACCATATGTATTATAAAAATCCGTGTTGAAACTTTTTCTCATTATCACATTTAACTATCCCAATACAATTATTGTGTTAAGAAACATCTGGTAATTAGATCAGGAAATCTATTTTCTATAGCGAGTGTAATATTACTTGAAATATGAGTAATTTCACCTAAATCAGGTAATTTATTTGTGGTTTAAAAACAAATTTAGCTTAGAAACATGGCAAATTTAATGCATGCATCTGAATTATGAAGTATATGTATCAATGCATCAATAGATCAATTTTGTGGTAGGTACAGATTGTTGTTGTAAGTGCTGTCAAGTTGGTTCTGACTCAGCTGTCATGTATAGGATTTCTGAGGAGTGGTTGATGGATTTGAACTGCAAACCTTGAGGTTAGCCCTCTAGTGCTTATCCTACAGCACCACATCAGGATTCAGATTAGAGTATATTTGAAGTCATGGTTAGGTCATGTGACAAGCTAGAACATTCAGAAAAGATTTGAATCTATCTGGGTGTCATAAAACTTGAATTTCAATTGGAACAAACCAACTACTAGTTATATAACTGAGGCTACATATCTTTGGTTTACCAAAAGACATTATGTGGATCAATGAAGACAATCAATATGAAAGTGATTTGAAAACAAAGATACTGAAATAGATAAAGCCCTGTCCATAGTCCTGGCAGAAATCAGACATTCTTCAATTCTAAATTCTCTAAAGACAATTCCTTATCTCGTATCTACTAAGAAGTCAGCACAAGTCATTATGAAGGTCAATTATGAAATTCACCATGCATGGATTTCTGTAGAAATTGACTCTAGGAGCTATTGTCATATACAGAAATGATTTACATGGCTAATCATTTCGAGATCACTAACGCCACATAGAAAACTCTCTCTTGTGCAAGTAAATCATTATATTCATTATTTAAAAAAAAAATAATAATAAGCAAGTAACAGATAAACCAAAACTATTTAATGAAGTAATGAATATTGATATAAAATAATGTAAGTAAAAGAAAACACGTATTCGTTTTCAGGTTGGTAGATCTGCATTAAAGAAACAGCAATGCTATCAGTCTGTCACTACTACTACATCTGAAGCACCACCTTTTGTCTTGTCATGGTAATTCTTGGTTTTCTCTGTACAAAAGATCCACTATTTTAATTTTTCATTTCCTAAATTAGTAGCAGGCAGCATGTTTGATATCCAGATTCTTTGATTCCATGTTATATTGATGAGAAACATTCATGTTGCAGTTGAAAAGATGGACAGTCTTCTATAATTTTACTATCTTGTACTTTATTCATTTTCATTGATTGTATGCTATGAATATATTATAGTTATTTTTAGCTATAGACTACTTGGGTTGTTTCCAATTTTGAGTTGTGATGAATGCTTTGAACTTATCTGTATTATCATTATTTTTATCAAAATAACTAGAAGTCTTAGAATATACATATCTAAATTTTTATTAGATATTCCCTATGTTTTTCCTAAGTAACTCTACCAGCCTACATTGGTATCATTACTGCTATAGGTAGAGTTACTTAATAGGAGAAAGAGACTGTAAATATACAAATAAGAATCACTGACTTATAAAAAGAAAAGTAAGTAATTACAGCCATGGGTGGGGATGATAATGGTAGTATACTGTCCAGCTGGGTCTGACTCACAGTAACCCTATATAGGGTTTCCTAGGCTATAAATCTTTATGGGAGCAGGAATTCACCTTTCTCCCACAGAGCAGATGGTGGATTTGAATTGCTGACCTTGTGGTTATCAGCCTAATGTGTATCCCACTATGCCACCATTACCAGAGTTTCTTACAATCATAGCCATTGTTGTTGTTGTTAAATGCCATAGAGTTGGGTCAAACTCATAGTGACCTTGCATAGGGTTTCTGAGGATTGGCTGGTGAGTTCAAAACGCTGATGTTGTGGTTCAAACTGACACTGTGATCTAGTGCTAATCCTACAAGGCCACATGTGGGCTCCAATTACAGCCATTTTGTTGTTGTTAAGTGTTAGTGAATTGGTTCTGGCTCATAGTGACCCTGTTTAAGGGTTTCCAAGGAGGGGCTGGTGAGTTTGAACAGACGACCATGTGGTTCAAACCAACTGTGTTGCCCATGGCAACATCCTGTAGTGCCACACTAGGACTACAATTCTAGCTATAGGAGAGATAAAATTTAATGAAGAGAAATAACAGAAAACTTAGATAAAATTAACAACTGGAATTGATAACTATACAGTGGGTATGTAAGAAAGTATCCTTGTTTTTAAGAACTAAACAGTGAAATATTTAAAGAAGGACATATGTTCAGATGGTCCATGATAAAACAAGTATGAAAAAATGTCAACAGCGGATGATCTGAATCATATATGAGGTTCTTTGTATTATTCTCGTGACTTCACTAAAAATTTGAAATGATTTTCAAGTAAAATGTTTAAGAAAATTTGTTTATCTTTTTTTTTTATATTATCAGATTAAAATAATTTCCAGATGACTAGACTAATAATAGCAGGATTGTCTTCAGCCAGATAAAGGGCATCTCAACAAAAGTCCTATTTGAAAATGACCTCTATGGAGGTTTATTTTACATAAAATAAAATAGTCTTACTTAAAAGGAAATTGTCAGTAAGATTTAACAAAAGTATTTTGTTGCTGTTAAGCGCTTTCAAGTACTTTCTACTCATAGAGACCCTGTATAGGACTTCCAAGGAGTGACTGGTAAGTTTGAACCCCTGACCTTATGGTTCAAACTGACCTTGAAGTCCAGCACATTAACCCACAGCACCACAAACATTGTGATCATGTAACAAAAATCAGCTTATAGAAGAATCTTTTCAACAGCACAAAAGATTCCCTATTCCCTTTTCTAGTCATTTCCGATTTCATTGCCCAGTTTTCCATTACTGCTAGAAAAGTTAAGGAACGTGGGTAGCGTAGTGGATTACACGTTAAACTGCTAAGCACAGAGTCAATATTTCAAATCTACCAATCATTCCATGGGAGAAGGAGGAGGCTTTCCCCTCTTGTAAAGATCTGTAGTCTGAGAAACTTACTGCAGGGAGTCTATGAGTAAGAACTGACTCAATGACTCACCACCACCACTAGAAAAGTTTCAGGTTATTTCAGCTTAGCATTTAAACTATGTAAAAATAATAACTTTAATTACTTTGTTGTTGTTTAATGCTGTATAATCACAGAGAACCTATGTATAACAGAAGACACTGAGCAATCCTGAGCCATCCTCCCAAAGGCTCCTATTCATTTGGACCCATTGTAACAGTCACTGGGTCAAAGCATTAGAAGCGTATAAGGGAGAACTTAAGTTTGTGAAAATATGGAATAAAATAGTAATGGAATTTTTCCTTCCCAGAATATCCCTGTCATTATTCTCACTAGGGGAAAAAAACAACAACAAGGTTTTGATGGTATTTAGTTACTTAGAAGTAGCAAGGGTTAAATTTGAGCTGGTTTCACAGGGATAAAGGCCAGGTAATCAACTTTCAGACCCTTTGCTTTTTCAAGTGCTATGTTCTTTGAAAGAATGAGAACCAAAGAAAACTCTACACTATTCACAAAGTTTAGTTGCTTTTGTAAATGCCATCTGGTTTGTCTGTTCAGAAAAATCACTTTCATTATATTTGAAGCCCAAAGTTTCTTTTCTTTGTCTGTGACACATTTTTCCCCATCCAGTAAAAGAATCCACATCAATTTTACGGTGTTTTTCCACTCTTCTCTCTTATAGAATTCTCATTTCGCCCTTTAGAAAGCAACACAAGAATTACTGGTCAATTGACAATTGATTTAATTTTAAAAGGCACATTGCATTTCTTCTTCTAAGATGTCAAAAGGGGATTTTGAGGGGAAATTTTACTTCTATTCACAATCAGGATAGCTTTGTTTGACTTAAATATTCCACTCCATGAAATATCTTGGCTGAAAGGTAATGATTAGTGTTACTAATGTGGAAGAGGCTTAAGTGGTTTGAAAATTATCACAACTCCTAGTAATCACTAGGTAAATTGTACTTTAGCCAGAATGACTATTATTAAGTAGGCAATTTACTGTTTCTATTAGAATAGTATAGACTTTGTAAGAAAACTAATTTATATATGAAATATATATGTATAAATTGTTGTTGTTGTTAAGTGTCTTCAAGTCAGTTCTGACTCATAGTGACCCACTCTAGGGTTTCCAAGGAATGGCTGGTGAGTTTGAACCATGAACTTGCAGCCCAGTGCTTATCCTACAGTGCCACATTAGGATATATAGAAACATATATGTATATACATATATATGTATGTTGTTGTTGCTGAGTGACGTTGAGTTGATTCCAACCCACAGCGACCTTGTGTAGGCTTGAACCACCAACCTTGCAATTCAAATGGCTTTGAAGTCTGGTGCATTAACGCACAGTGCCACACCAGGACTCCAAATATATATATACATATATATGTGTATGTATGTAAAGGAGCTCTGGTAGCGTAATGGTTACGAATTGGTCTGCTAATCTCATGGTCAGCAGTTCGAAACTACCAGCTCTTCTGCAGGAGAAAGATGAGGCTTTCTGCTCCTGTAAAGATTTACAGCCTCGGAAACCCTGT
>NW_006408533.1:9920023-9924583 GCF_000296735.1 Chrysochloris asiatica | reverse complement strand
TCATGCTGGGTAAGGTGGAGGGTCAGAGAAAAAGAGGAAGACCCCTAACGAGATGGATTGGCCAGGTGGCATCATTGATGGACTCAAGTGTGGCAGCAGCAGTGAGGTTGGCCCAGGATCGGACATAGTTTTCGTTTTGCTGTGCATGGGGTCGCTATGAATCGGTTCCGACTCCATGGAACCTGACAATAACAACAACAATGTATGATTATGGTATTAGGTAAGCATGTTGTTACTTCTGTAAGTTCTATTGTAAGTAAAGTAATAGTGTACATATATACAAATAAAATGATAGGGCATATTTTCCAGAAGTAACATTTCCCTTTAGTTTTGCTTTCTTTTGTAACTTGACATGCCATTGTGAAGCTGTTAAAGAGATATGCAATACATAAGCACTGTTGATGTTCTAATAAAAGAACATTAAAGTTCTATAGAATGATAAACACCAGTTAACAAGAGAGATGGATATGAAGATACTAAGGAAGCTTCCTATGGAATGTGTAATAAGAGTTTACACTGCATATAGATGCAAAGACACATTTATATTTTGCTTCTATAAACACTTTTTTAAAGCAATACCATAATAGGAAAATTTATTGAGAATAAGATAAAAACAAAGTGGCAGTTGTGCTGAACAAAGACAAGATACTTCTGGCAAAATGCAATGTTCTTTATTTTTCTTTACTTTCAATTGTCATTCGTATGTTGATCTGTCTTTCAGTTCTCTAAAATCATTCTTATCACTATAATGCAACTATGTATAATAGTGTTATGCAGGCTATTTTAGCATAAAGCAACTCTAACCTTTCTCCACATTTAGCTTCATTTCTAAAACAGTAAAAGATATTGTGTGATGTACCAATCCAATTTCCTCCTTTCTTAACCATCAAAATGAAAATACTAGTTAGATAGCATCAGTGATGATTGCCATGTTCTTGTGTTAGAATGTCTATCTCTTTGGGTTATAGTCAGAAATGCTTTTCCAAAGACAGTTGTCTGAAATAGGCAACCGACAGTAATTTCAAAAACAGAGTCAATAATTTGTTGTTTATACAACTTTGAAATCAATTGCAGTGTAGGTTTGCATGAAATGTGGTTTTTTTGCTGGAAAAATAAAGGGGAATTACAGCAAATTAAGAATGAATAAAAAATTTAATAAAATATCTCCAATCCTCCTTATGTCATGTGTTAACTCATATATACTTGGAAACTATATAAAGACGTGTCTTCTCATAAAAGTAACAGAGAACTTCAACAATAAACTCATGTTACATTTAGCAAGAAGTTTTCTGAATCTTTATGAATGATAATTCCCTAAAATAGAGTCATAATATAGGTCCTTAGTTTACTATTTAAGTTTATTCCTTCACAATAAAACCCACTTTGTAAAATGAACAGTGTCTCTGTCAAGAAAAAGATTAAAACAAAAGTTTAGCATCTATCTATATAATAATTTTGTTATATAAAACAATAGACCAAAAATAAAATAATGCCATATTCATTTTACCAAATGATCAAGTTTGTTATACTAAATAGCTCTTTGTTGTTGTTAACTCTGTTGAGTTGGTTCCGACTCATATTAACCCTGTATAGAGTTTCTGAGGAACAAATGGTGAGTTTGACTCACCAACCTTGTGGTTAGAAATCCAGTACTTATCTTACAGTGTCACACCTAGAGCTACAAATTAGTTGATTATAATATTGTTTTTAAGTGCCTTCCAGTCATTCCAGCCTATAATGACCCTAGTATTTTTCCAGCAAAAACCACAGTCCATGCAAATCTGCACTGTAATTTATTTCAAAGTTGTATAAATAACAAATTATTGACTTTGCTTTTATGGGATGAGAACTGAGAAATTAAAAAATAATACATCTTCTTAATTTCAGTCTTGATATTTTCCCCAATATATTCATTTCACTCATTTTGGGCTTCATTTAGGAATTAATGTTTTGTTTGTTTGTTAGTTCAAATTTATATACTGCCTGAAAAAAACAAATATGCAAAGAAATGAAGATAGTGTTTTAAGAAGAATATATCTAGCTTGTATATTATTGGGAAAGGAAAGAATCCTACTTTTCATCACTCTTTTATACAATTGTGCTCTGCCACCATAAGTCCTGGTGTGACACTATAGAATAAGCACTGACCGCTAACTGCAAGGTGGGTGATTCAAACCTAGTAGCCTCTTCTTGGAAATCCTACACACAGAGCTACTACATGTCAGAACCGACTTGAAAGGCACTTAACAACAGCAACAATCTATAGCATTTTTTGTAGTTGAATATTATCTTGGAATTGAACACAAGGGGATTTTAGCTTATTCCATACAATTTCATAAACATTACAAATTAAGGACCAGTGCTTCAGATCTAGTTTTTTCAACTTTCTAAAACACTCCTGGTGTGGGGCTGTAGGGTAAACCCTGGACTACGAACTACAAGGTTGGCAGTTCAAACCCACCAGCTGTTCCTCAGAAACCCTGTACAGGGTCGTAACGAGTTGGAATTGATTGGATAGCATTTAACAACAGCAAAATACTTTACTCATTCCTCTCCCACTATCTCCTCAATAAACAAAATGAAACAAAAATAGTACAATAAGCATTTTGTGAATCAACAGTAAAATGGGATTAGTTGTTGTGCTGTAGGAAAAGCACTGAACTGCTAACTATAAGTTTGTCAGTTCAAACTCACCAGCAGGTCCTTAGAAACCCTAAACATGGTCATTATGAGTTGGATCATACTCAACAGCACTTAATAACAACAACAAAAACCAGCTGAGTATACATTTCATGTAATCTAGTTTAGAAGATGGGATACCATTAGGAAGGAATGGATATTACCAGCTGAAAATGTATTAGATGGGCATCCAGAATGCAATAATCTTTTAGGTATCTATAGTATATTACCCAGAATTTAACTAAGTATCCTGAAAGCCAAATTAAAAGAAGAAAATAATAAGTTTCTCTCTCTTTGCACTGAATATCACAGACTTTGCAAATGTCCCGATTTTTTTAGGAATATAAGCTTCAAAATGTTCATTTAAAATGTGTCCGTAGATACCAAATTTTATTAAACTGATTAAAAATAGTATTTCTGACTTTAATTCAGATTATGGAAGCTTCCACTGAGGCAAACACTAACCAGATGGTAGTATAAAGAACAACTAAGCTTTTGCATCAGGGAACATACACAGAACGATTAATGTATACCTAAAATAAACATAAAATTGTTATATGACTCTGTTTCTTTGTGACACTAGCAATTTATATGTAAACTAAAAATGGAAACAGTTCTAATTTTGTTTTGGTGTCCTGATTAAAGAAAGTGTTGTCAGATGTGTGAAGCTTTAGTTAGAGTGAATCTTTACCGGAGCAAAAAGCCTCATCTTTCTCTCCACAACAGCTGATAGTTTCAAACTGCTGACTGTGAAATTAGCAGCCTGACTCTTAACCACTAAACTATCAGGGGTCCTTACACTATGTCTGTAGGAGATGGAAACAATTGTCTACTGATAAGTTTGGGTGGAGAATATCTGAAATAATCAGAGTCCTAGTATACAAATTTCAGCAAATTAAAGTGACAAGAGAGAAGTTATAATGAATTATAGGGTGGATGTTGTTGTCCTCAAGTACCATTGTGTCAGTTCCAAACCACTGTGACCCAGTATAGAGTTTCTAAGGAGTGACTAGTGAGTTTGAATCTCTGAATTTGTGGTTCAAACAGATCTTGCAGTCCTATGCTTATCCTACAGTGCCATACCATAAGTCCTTGTAGAGTGAATAAGAAGTGAAAAACAATGGAGGGAGCATGAAGGTTTATATACTTAATAAAATGATGATAAGGATATAAGGAGATCATACTTAAAAACTGAAGCTTGAGGAAAACTAGACACCATAGGAAGAAGACAAAAAAAGACTGGGAAGGTTTACAGTGAAAATGGAAAAGAGGGAAATGATAGACCAATTATAGCTAGCTGATGATGATAGATTATCCATAGATAGGTAAGTAGAAATGTAGATAGATAGATGATGGATGTTGTTGTCAAGTGCCATCACGCCAATTCCTATACATAGTTACCTTTTGCACACCAGAATGAAACACAGCGTGGTCATGCATCATCCTCTCAATTGTGATATTTTAGCCCATTGTTGCTGCCACTGTGTCAATCTATTTCATTCCAGGTTTTCTTATTTTTTGCTGACCCTCCACTTTACCAAGCATGAAGTCCTTTTCCAGAGACAAGTCCCTCCTGTCAATATGGCCCCAGTGCAAGAGATGAAGCCTTCCCATACTCACTTCTAGTGCAAGTTCTGGGTTGTACTTCTTCCAACACAGATTTGTTTACTCTTCTGGCAGAACATTCTTTGAATATCCTTCAGCAATTCTATAATTCAAATACAATCATTCTGCTGTCTTCTTTACTGATTGTCTAACTTTTGCATGCATATACCCTGCACCATAGACCTCAGAGTGGTATATTTTCTCTTTAAAACATTACTGAGGTCTTTTGCAACAGATATACCTGATACAATATATCATTTGATTTCTTCACTGCTG
>NW_006408533.1:9917527-9918053 GCF_000296735.1 Chrysochloris asiatica | reverse complement strand
TTTTTTCTTGTCTTCTCAATGACTTTTTGCTTTCTTCATGTATGATGTTCTTGATGTCATCCCACAGCTCTTCTGGTCTTGGGCCTTGAGTGTTTAATGTATCAAATCTGTTCTTCAAAGAATCTCTACATTCAGGTGGAATATATTCAAGGTCATATTTTAGCTCTTGTGGACCTGTTTTCATTTTCTTCAGCTTCAGCTTCAGCTTCAGTTTGAATTTGCATATGAGTAATTGATGGTCTGTTCCACAGTCTGCCCCTGGCCTTGCTTTCACTGATGATATGGGGCATTTCCATTGTCTCTTTCCGCAGATGTAGTCATTTGGATTTCTATGTATTTCACCTGGTGAGGTCCATGTGTATAGTCATTTCTTATGGTGTCTAAAGAAAGTATTTGAAATGAACAAATCATTGATTTTGCAAAGAATTCTATCATGCATTCTCCAGCATCTTTTCTATCACCAAGGCCATATTTTCCAACAACTGATCCTTCCTCTTTGCTCCCAAACTTTGCATTCCAATCACCA
>NW_006408533.1:9916291-9917427 GCF_000296735.1 Chrysochloris asiatica | reverse complement strand
GATATCGATGTTTATGCATTCCATTTCATTGTTGACAACATCCAATTTTCCCAGATCCATACTTCATACATTCCATGTTCATATTTTCAATGGATGTTTACAGCTGTTCCTATTCATTTTGAGTTGTTCCCCATCAGCAAATGAAGGTCCCATGGGCTTTTCTCCCACGGGCTTTACTCCATTTGTGTTATCATGGTCAACTCTACTTTAGGAGGCAGCTCTTCCCAAGTCACAATTTGAGTGCCTTCTAATCTTAGGGGCTAATTTTCTGGCACTATATATGACAGTGCTTCTCTGCTGTCCATAAGGTTTGTGACTAAATATTCAGAAGTAGTTTGTTACTCCTTCTACCTAGTCTGACTTCGTCTGGAAACTCATCTGAAACCTGTCCACCATGGGTGACCCTGATGGTATTTAAAATACCATTGGTATAGCTTTCAGAATCACAGCAACTCATAAGCCATCACAGTATGACAAACTTAGGTTATTAATGAGTCTTCCCCCAATCCTGATGCTATATTCTTCTAAATATAATCCAGCTTCTCAGATTATTTGCAAACTATAGAGATTGAATAAATACAGTGGATACAACCCTGACACACACCTTTGCTGGTTTTCAACCATTCAGTGTCCCTGTTCTGAAAATTCTCTTGGTATATGTTCAGTTTCCTAATGAGCATAATTATGTGTTCTGGAATACCCGTTACTTACAATGGTATCCATAGTTTGTTATGATTCACACAGTTAAATACAGTTGCATAATCAATAAAGCATAAATAAATACATTTCTGGTATTCTCTGCTTTCAGCCAAGGTACATCTGACATCAGCAGTGATATCCCTCCTGCTATATACCCTCTTCTGAATCCAACTTGAATTTCTGTCAGCACCCAGTTAGTGTATTGCTGTAACCATTTTAAAATTTATCATCAGTCACATTTTACTTGCATGTGACATTGTTCAATAATTTCCACATTACACTGGATAAACTTTCTTTGTAAAGAGTAATATGAATCTATAAAAAATGGTTGCTCAGGTAGCTGTCCTCCAAATTCTTGGTATAGATGAGTGAGAATCTCCAGCAATGCATCATTGTTGAAACATTTCAATTTGTATTCCATCAATTCCTGAAATCTT
>NW_006408533.1:9913616-9915431 GCF_000296735.1 Chrysochloris asiatica | reverse complement strand
TATCAAGAACTGATGGTACTGAAGATGTCCAAAAAATACTGGAGGTATTGGCTAAATAGATAAATCAGTCAATAGATCAATCAATCGATGCTCAATCAATCACTCAACCTATCTATCTCCAGGAATTTACTGAATACAAATTGAAATCTTTCAACAATCTGATGCAGTACTGGAAGTGCTTATTTCTCTAAGCCAAGACATTTGTAAGAGAACTAATTGGCCCAATGATTGAAATAGTTCCATATTTGTGCCTATTTCAAAGGGAGGTGACCCAACAGAATGTGCAAATAATTAAATCCTATCAGTAATACCACATGTGCATACAATTTTATAAGGTCACAATGTTGAACTGCTAGAATTTCAAGTCAGATTTTGAAGAGTACTTGGACATTGGGATATCAATGTTGACATCAGATCTTGGCTGAGAGCAAAGAATATTTGAAAGATTTTTGTGCTTTATTGACTATATATAGGCTTTATATCTTTTGAACTGCAAGGTCAGCAATTCAAGCTCACCAACTGCTCCTCAGAAACCCTATGCAGGCTCACTATGGGTCGGAATTGACTCAACAGCACTTCACAACAACACAACAACATACAAACTATAGATAGCCTTGCTAAGAATAGGAATTCCTTAACACTAATTGTGCTCATGAGGAAGCTGTACATAGACCAAGAGGTAGTCATTTAAACAGAACAAGGGGATAGGAAATAGTTTAAAATCAGGAAAGGTGTACACCAAGGTTGCATACTTTCACCATAGTTATTCTATCTGTATATTGAGCAAATAAATTTAGAGGCTGAATTATATGAAGAATTTGATGTCAGTATTAAATAAACAATTAGCAATATGCAGATGATCCAATTTTACTGAAATTGAAGAGGATTTAAAATATTTAACAAGGAAGATCAAAGACTACAGCCTTCAGTATGGATTGTACCTCAAGGAAAGGGAAAAAAACTTCATAACTAGATTAATAAATAAAATCATGATAAATGAAGAAAAGATTGATGAGTTAAGTACTTCATTCTGCTTTCAACATTCATGAAAACAGCAGTCAAGAAATTAAATGACAGGTTGTATTAGGCAAATCTGCTGCAGAAGACCTCTTTAATGTGTTCAAGAGCTAAGATATTAGTTTCAGAACTAAAGTGTGCCTGACTCAAGCCATGGTCTTTTCAGTCACCTTATATGAATGTGAATGTTGGACAAAGAATAGTAAAGACTTAAAAGAATCGATGCATTTGAATTATGGTGCTGGAGAAGAACATCAAAGTTACCATGGACTGCCAGAAGAACAAACAAATATATGTTGGAATAAATCCAGTCATAATGCTCCTTAGAAGGCATGGTGGCGAGACTTCGTGTCTCATACTTACTTCATCATGTTATAGTGAGGGACCAGTCCCTGCAGACGAATATCATACATGATAAAGTGGAGGGACAATGAAAAAGAGAAATGTTCTTAAGGAACTGGATTGATACAGTGATAGCAATAATGGTCTCAAATGTAACAACAATTGTGAGGATAGTGATGGGTCAGGTAGTATTTTGTTCTATTGTGCATAGGGTCACTACGAGTTAGTGTTGATTCAATAACACCAAACAACAGCACCACCACCATAGTATTTGTAGCTCTCATTGAAGATTGTGTGGAATGGTGCAAATAGAGTACATGGGACTCTAAAACAGCTACTTGCTAGTTTTTGCATCCTATTACATTTATAAGGAGCCATCTCAGAAGCAGAGACAGAGAATCTCAAGATCACCAAGAAGGAAAATCAAGCACAGTATTTTGTTGTTGTCAGGTGCCA
>NW_006408533.1:9903398-9912268 GCF_000296735.1 Chrysochloris asiatica | reverse complement strand
GGCCAGATAGTTGTCTTCCAAATTTCTTGGCAGAGATGAGTGAGTGCCTCTTGTGCCGTTTCACTTTCTTGAAAGATTTCCATTTTGATTCCATCAATTCCTCGTGCCTTGTTCTTTGCCAATTCTTTCAATGCATTTTGGACTTCCTCCCTGAGTATCATTGGCTATGCCCCCAGTTCCCTAAACAGAGAAGCAGTGACTGCAAATGCAGCAGCAAATGCCGAGGCATGGAGACAGAAAGCACTGGGCTTCCCAGCCCAGGTGACAAGAACAACTGAGTACCTTTGGGCCATTTGGACAGGAGACTGGGTTTCAGAATTTGGTGCCTTTCAGCCATTGATTAGCGAACTAAAGAAGCTTGTAGTAGTTGCTCAAGCAGGACAAAGGCCAAGGGGGCTAAGTAGTTGAGAGGCTGAGGGTCAGAGAAAGACATTTCTATGCTGAGAAGAGGTGCTCTTGACTGGAGAATTGTTCTATCTTTAGTTGTTTCTGATCTTGAATTACACCCTGTTAACTTCCCTGGTAAACTCCATAATCATGAGTGTAGTCTGTGATTTCTGTGTCTGCAATGGACTGCAATGGACTGCAAACCCAATAGAGGGTTAGAGACCGTAAGGCTAAAGACAAAGGAATTTCACACAAACAACACACTAGTCATTAAAGTTGTTTCTCATGGTTTTATGGGTTAATAATTCTAAAACTGTTATTTATGTTATTACTGTTTCAGGCGCCATGCAGTCTGTTCCAACTCACACTAACCCAATATACAATAGAATGAAACACTGAGAAATCTTATGCCATCCTCACAATCATTGGTATGTTGAAATCTATTGATGCAGCCCCTGTATCTATCTCTCTGGTTGAGGGTCTTTTTTCACTCAGGTATCAAGCATGGTATCTTTCTCCAGGGACTGTTCCCTCCTGATGCTATGTCCAAAGCATGTGAGATAAAGTCTACCATTCTTGCTTCTAATGAGCATCTAGTTGTATTTCTTCCAAGACAGATCTGTCTATTCTTCTGGAAGTCCACTCAGTACTATTAATCAACACCATACTTTGTATGTATCCATTATAGGTCATTTTATTCATGGTCCAGGTTTTATATGCATATGAGGTCATTGATAAAATATGGTTTGGATCAGGTGACATTTTTGCTTGTTAACACTTTAGGATTCTTTTGCAGTAGATTTGGCCATTGCAAAATATGTATGTATGTTTACGTGTATACTGGGATTGTAAAAATAAGCAAATGTATAGTGGAGTATGGGATCCAGGTTTCTTAATATCAGAAAACATTTACAGAAAAAACAGAGGGAAAACAAGAATGAACTAAATTAGTGGAGAACCATTAGTAATATCAGTTCAATTCATGTTTCACTTAGTACATATACAGGTGGGTAGATACATGTGTATATGTATGTGTTACAATTCATGCATGTATTTCCCAGTTTTATCTCCTGAAAATACTTAGAAACAGTGATGTCTAAATAGAGGAAAGCAAAGATCTTCTTTTCTAAATTAAAATTTCCAACTAATATACAGATCCTGAGAGAAATGACCATTTAGTGCCTGATAATTACAAGTCTTTTAGTACTGGAATGTAAAGTCTTGCTATAAAAGATATAGAGAGAGAAGGATGAGGTCATGCCAAAAGATGAAAGAAAGCCTCCCTCCCCCCAAATTAAAGCAAACATTAATAAAACACTGAAAAAATATGATGGCAACACACATCCCTCCCACAGCACTTTCTACTCCGCTGTGTTCACTAATTCACTGCATTTGTTATAGTTGTTGTTATTCAGAAAACATACAATTATTGAGCTTATTAGGGAAGTTACCAGATCACAAAACAGGATCAGATCATGCTCAGGGCATAGTTATTCCAGTCAAGACAGCCTTTCCTCAACCATGATGACAAATAGGCCTCTCTCTGCCCACCAATGTTACAAAATTACTTTGGGCTGCTGATAAATGCCTATAGGACACACCACTCAACCATAAAGCACGCAGCTCTAGTTCTGTGTGTCAGCTCCCTAAATTAAGTGTCTAGGGGCACTGTGCTCTACAAGCACGCCTCCTGCAAAAAGGCTCTCGGCTTTACTTGTTCCGTGGGTTGGTAAGGCCACTGATCTGCTTCATGGTCTGTCTCTTGGATCTGTCTCTTGGTTATGTCTCTTGGTTGTTTCTCTGCCACTACTCTGGTGTCACTGCTTTCTGTCCCTGGGACTAGGAGGTTCAATGAGCAGGGTTCTTGGGGCTCAAAGGATGTGGTTCATTCCTGGATCTTCGTTAATGGTAGTGAGACCTCTTTTTCTGCTTCTGAGATGGCGCCTTTTAAACCCAGCAGGATGGTAACATAGACCCATACTCTCATTAGGTTTCCAAGTGTTTACAATCACAATCATGTTAACAATCATTCACAAGTAAATCAAACAATCCATCAACATCTTCTCCCATCTTTTCCTTCCCAGACCCATCAGGAAAAGTCATTTGGTGGGAGTTAGCAAAGACTATTGTTAAAAGAGACATTAAATAATTCAATATACTGCAACCACCAAATTCCTAATAGCTAAAGCTGAGACTATTTTAGCCAGAAATTAGTAATATTACATTAGGTAATAACCAGTAATGTAAAAATTAATGTGTTACTTTTAAATAAATTTAAATTAATAAAAGTGGAAGGAAAATATTTGCATAATAATTCTAAACACTCTACAGGACGCTCCCCCCTTTATGTTGTTGTTGTTGTTATGTGCCTTTGAGTCAGTTCTGACTCATAGTGACTCTGTATTGGGTTTCTGAGGAGCTGCTGATTGGTTTGAACCACTGGCCTTGCCATCAGCAGCCTAGCACTTCTCCTAGTGTTACACAGGTAATGCTTAATCATCCTAACTGCCCCATCCACCTTAAAAGTGGTGAGCTTAGTGAATTATTTCCAAATACCAGAGTGTGGAAAAGAAAGGAGAGTGACTTCATAGTGTAGAAAAAATCTGACCAATTTGACAAACTTGATCAAATAACATGACCCTGAGCTGGGAAAGCAAGTTAGCAGGATTATGTTAAATCATGTTGATATCATGTACTCTTTATATTGCATGATGAGAAGAACAATTCACCAGTACAGAATGTTTCACTAAGTTCATGTCTCCAGTTTACATGATTACATGGAAATAAATAAACAAACTCAGGCTTGATTTTTCTTGTTGTTATTGTTGTGTGTGTGTGTGGGGGTGGTTAGAGACTGATTCTGTGTAATGATACTGGGATAAAAATGAGAATTAAGGTATCATCTGTTTCAGTTGGGGAATCTGTAGTGTTTTCCAAGTGCTTCTTACCTCTGAGATCTCTGGAAGTTGCCAGGTTCCCATGCCAACCCTTTATTTTTGTGAGTTCCCAAAAAGCCTGTTCAGTAATTGATTTTCTTTTGTCCCTTTTTTCTTTCATTTCGTTTGTTTACTTACTTATTTTGCTTAGGTTACATTCTATTTCTTTTTTTCTGTGTACTTATATTAGTTTGCATTTTGTAAAATCAGAGAACCACAACAGACATACCATGCTAACTTTGTTTCCTTATCATGCATTTTTTTTTAATTGGGTTAAAAAATATCTCAGCATATATATTTAAATGAATTTTATGCTATATGTTTATTTGTCTAAGTCTGCACACACAAAAAATTATTTATAATGCTTATAAGATACACTATCTATGCACTATAATGCTTTTCTTCAGATAATTTGTTGTTGTTGTTGTCATTAAGTACTGTAGAGTCACCTCCAACTCATAGCAACCCTGTATAGGGTTTCTGAGCAGCAGCTGGTGGGTTTGAACTGCTCATCTTGTGGTTTGAAGTCCAGTGTTGATTCTATAGTGTTACACCAGAATTTATTTACAGATAATTAGTAGACTAAATTATTATATCCTACATTATCTCATTTCCATTATAAGTGTTCATTTCAGTATGCGAGGTCTTCAAAGTCCCCTCATATTTGGTTAATTAAATAGTTTCATACAAAAAATTGTGGCTAAAGTTTCCTGATTAGTGGTAAAAATCAAAGTGACAAAACTGAATTTCTTCAAGTTTCATTTGCCAAGCAGTCAATGCAGTTTTAAAGACATATTTTTAATCATTCTACACAGCTCTTTTGTTATTTTTATCAGAGATTTTAATAACATGTATGAATCAAATTATGACATTTAATAAAAAGAAATTTGAATGGTGAAAACTACTATTTCCAAGAGAAGGTAAATGAGTTAGAGTAACTACAATAGAGGATTGATGAGAGATTTGGAAGTCACTTAAAGCTATACAGTTAATGCCAAATGTTACAACCAAGCAAATTCATGTCAGCCTTTTCCATGCAAACTCTGTATTGCAAAATTTCTAGGCGCCTTGTCATAAAGACCTATCATAAATCTTGTATTATTATGTTTTGTTTTTTTTTCTCAAGACAGGTGGTGAGTGAGCAGGATATATAAGCTCACCTGGCAGTGTGTACTGCTATGAAGAAAAAAAAGCCAAAAAAAGGTAAAGCAATCCATAATTATTGCATCAAACATTTTAAAAACAAACATTTAAAGTAATAACATAAATAGTAAATAAAACAAAGGAAGAAAGGCAGCACAATTAAGATGGAATTACAAAAGTTCTTGAAAAATCCATTATCTTTAAAAATCTTGTATTATTTACAATTGCTGATTTCCTGATGTTTTGTCAATTATATTAAGAACTCAGTTTTATATGGAGTGGTGCTTTGGTTAAACACCAATAAATAAATAAATAAATAAAGCAAAGCCAGTAAGTGTGTGATCATAACGATTCTGCTTGATATTTCAAAAATGACTTTCATCATCCTGTTCTTAAAGAAACTTTGCTAAAATATGCAGTCCTTAGAAAAATATTATTTAGTGTTCTGTTACAAATTCAGTTTACATCATTACAATTCCTACATGTTTAAATATATCATCTATAAATAATAAGAACCTCAATTATATGGATTGTTGCAGTAGCTGCTATAGTGGTTCCAAACATAGGAATCACAGTGAGGATAATGCAGGAAAAGACAGTGCTTCATTGTATTATACTGAGGATCTCTATAAATCATAGCTGACTCAACAACACCTAACAACTACAAAACAGCATATTATACTCCTTTCCTATAAACTTATGTTTAGGTAAATAGTTAAAACATATGGTCTTAAAAACCCTTGGTTCATATGATCCTAAGAAGCTTACAAGTCTATGCATGTTTGAGAATCCTGACTCTTGTGTAATATATATACACAAACGTTTCAGCTGTTTTCCTTCCTTTCTTCTTTCCTTGTTTATTTCTTTCATATTTATTTAATATGTTTGGTGTGCTTTCAGTTAATATTTATATAGTAAATTGGGTTATTATTAGATGATTTCTACACAAGATGTTCAGTGATATTAATTGCATTTCCTTCTGGTTGTTCCATTTCCAAGACCTGTGAGTACAGAAGTCTGAAATGTAGTTAATTATTTAAGTTAATCTTTATAGTTCTATTTCTACCACTCATTCAGTTTGTCATATTGTGATGCTTTATTTGTTATTTGATGCTGGAAGATATACCACTAGTATTGTAAATACCAGCATGTTCACCCATGGAGGACAGGTTTTAGTAAAGTTTCCAGATTAAAACAGATTAAGAGGAAGGTCAAGAAGACCATTTCTTCAGGTATAGTCAATGAAAGCCTTAAACACAGCAGCAGAACATTGTCTGATTTAGTGCCAGAAGATGAGCCCCTCAGGTAGGAGGGAACACAAGAAACAACTGGGAAAGAGCAGCCTCCTCAAAGTAATTGACCTTAATGACATGAATGGAGCAAAGCTTGCAGGACCTTCATTTACTGATGAAAAGAAACTCAAAATGAAAAGAAACAGCTGCAAACATCCATTAATAATCAGAATGTGGACTGTATGAAATATTAAGCTATGAAAATCAGAAGTTGTCAAAAATAAAATGTGACCCATAAAAAAACATTATCTTAGGTATTAATGAGCTAAAATTGACTGGTATTGACACTTTTGAATCTGAAAAGTATATCATTTACTATGCAGAGAAGAATACATTTAGGAGGAATGGCATTGCATTCATAGTCAAGAAGAGCATTTCAAGATTGTGGAATGAGTGTGTGACCTTGATGATAGAAATAATGCTGAATATCATATGATAAAAGTTTCAAGGCCAATGAATTCTTCATTGCAAATACCCTTTTTAAACCACATAAATGAAAACTATATACATTTGTTATTGTTGTTGAGTGCCATGGCATTGGTTCTGACACATAACAACCTCAATAGGTTTTCTGAGGAGCAGCTGGTTCTCTTCAACTGCTGACCTCGCTGTTAATCTGACTTTGCAGTCCAGCGCATTAACCCGCAGTGCCATACCAGGAGTCCAGCTATATGGACCTCACTAAATGGAATGCACAGGAATCAAATCAACTGCATCTGGCAGCTGTTAAGTGCTTCTAGTTGATTCCAACTCATAGGGACCCTGTATAGGGTTTCCCAGTAATGGATAGTGGGTTTGAAACACCAACTTTAAGGTTAACAGTCCAGTGCTTATTCCACAGTGCCACACCAGGAATCCTAGGAACATAATGGATAAGATCCATACCATCGTCCACAACATGGCCAGGAGCCATCAACTGTTCATATACAAGTTCAAGTTGAAACTGAAGAAAATGAAAACAAGTTCATGAGAGCAAAAATAGTATATTCCGTATATCCCACCTGAATTCAGAAACCATCTCAAGAACAGATTTGATGCTTTAGATATTCATGACTGAAGGCCAGTTGTATGACATAAAAAATCTCATACATGAAGGAACCAAAAAGACAGGAAGGAAAGAAAAGTCCAAAGTGGTTGTCAGAGAGTTGGAGTAGATTTAATTGCACTTAACAACATCAATAACATAATATATTGGATTAGTAGGCCAATTGGGATATTTTTAACCATCTCTTATGGATCATTCTGATCCCGCTAAAAGAAATCATTCTAGACACAATTAAAAACAAACAGTATGAAACAAGAATGTCAACAATTATTCTAGAGCAAGGATAGGAAGACAAAGGAGAAGGAAACCAGTATATATATATATTCATCAAGGTTTTATTAGCTCTAATCTTTATGAAAAGATTGATATCCTAGTCACTAGTGAGCTGAAATGTATGGGTACTGGCCACTTTGAATCTAACAATCTTACAGTTTACTAAACCAGAATGACAAATTAAAGATGAATGGTGTCATCAAAAAGAATATTTCAAGATCTATCTTGAAGTATAATGCTGTCTGTGATAAGGATAATATCCATATGCCTACAAGGAAGACCAGGTAATATTACTTTTTTTAAAATTTATGCACCAATCACTAAAACCAGTGAATAAAAAGTTTGAGAATTCTACCAACTTATTCAGTCTGAAAAATAATCAAATATACAATCAAGCTATATTGATAATTAATGGTGATTGGAATGCAAAGGTTGGGAACAAAGAGGAAGGATCAGTACTTGGAAAATAAAGCTTTAGTGATAGGAACGATGCTGGAGATCGCATGATGGAATTTTGAAAGACCAATGACTTACTAATTGCAAATACCTTTTTTAAATAACATAAGACAACTATACATATGGACCTCAGCACATGGAATACACAGAAAGGAGAATAATATGCAAGTTCAGCCTGAAAGTGAATAAAATTAAAACAAGTAAGGGATAGCAAAAATTTGACCTTTAACATGTTGTTGTTGTGAAGTGCCATCAAGTTGGTTCCAACCCATAATGACCCTGCTTCCAAGGAGCAGCTGCTGAGCTTGAACTGCCAACCTTCCAGTTCAAATGGCTTTGTAGTCTGGCATGTTAACCCACAGCACCACACCAGGACTCCTTTAACATATCCCACCAGAATTTAGAGATCATCTCCAAAACATATTTGATGCATTAGACACTAATAACTGAAGACCAGGAGAGTTGTGGGATGACATCAAGAATATCAAACACGAAGAAAGCAAAGGTCATTAAGATGACAGGAAAGAAGGACAAGACCAAAATGGATGTCTGAAGGAAACTAAAACTTGCTCTTGTTATGCTCAGAATTCAGGGTCCCCAAAGACCACCAAAGAGCCGACACCGATGCAAGTGCACAAAGGTTGCTTATTCAAGCTCCAGCTCGGACCCCACCTGCATCCGACACAGTGGATGAGGGATGGAGCCTCGAACTCTCAGTTATTCATGCTCAAGCTTGGACTCCACCTGCATCCGATGCAGCGGATGAGGGATGGAGCCCCGAACCCTTTGTCTGTGGGGTTTTTATAGAGTTTTCAAACAAGCTCAGGGTTTTGCAGCTTTACAATATTTGGATTGGTTGACATTTGGCAAAGTATGAGATGTTACAGTTTAATTGGTCAGTACTGGTGGTCTTTTGTTCTTAGGCTAGGATAAGGAAAACATCTGGCATCTGGCCTTGGGTTGTCCTGTCTACTGCTTATCTAGTTCTTGCTGTTGCTAGGGGTGAAAGGAGATTCTAAGGCAGCATGAGCTGATTTAGCACATTCCTGGAACAGGAGGACTTATTCAGGCTAATGTACAGAATGGGGTCTTTTTCTTGGTCTTACACTCTCCAGTTCAGAGATGATAAAGCAAATGGAAGAAATGAGGAAGTAAAATAGCTGAACGTAAAATTTCAAAGATCAACTTGAGAAGGCAAAGTAAATTAATGAAATGTGTTTACTAAATGTGTTTTCTAACTGTTGTTGTTGTTAAGTGCCATCGAGTCGGGTCCGACCCATAGCGACCCTGTACAGGGTTTCCGAGGGTGTAAATCTTTACGGGAGTAGAAAGCCTCAT
>NW_006408533.1:9901059-9902938 GCF_000296735.1 Chrysochloris asiatica | reverse complement strand
CAAGACTCAATGTTATTGAAGGACGAAGTCCAAGGTACACTGAAGGAATTGGAAAAAAACAAAGCTCTGGGAATTGATTGAATATAAATTGAAATATTTCAACAAATTTTTGCGACAATGGAGGCACCCACTCATTCATGCCAAGAAATTTGGAAGACAGCTACCAGGCCAAGTGATTGAAAGAGATCCATATTTGTTCCCATTCCAAAAGAGGTGACCTAAAGAAAGCAGAAATCATCAGACAATATAATTAGTATCACATGCAAGTAAAGTTTTGTTAAAGATAATTAAAAATCAGCCACAACAGTACACTGACAGGGTATAGTCAGAAGTTCCAGGCAGATTCAGATGAACACATGGAATGAGGGATATCATTGCTAACTTCAGATGGATCTTGGCTGAAAGCAGAGAATACCAGAATGATTTTCACCTGTGCTTTATAGACTATACAAAGGCTTTTGACTGTGATCATGACAAACTATGGACAACATTACAGAGAATGAGTATACTGGAACACTTAGTTGTGCTTGTGAAAAACCTGTAGAGAGATCAACATGCAGTTATTCCAACAGAACAACAGAATTTTGAATAGTTTAAAATTAGGAAAGGTGTGTGCCAGGGTTGTAGTCTTCCACCATACTTATTCAAAGTGTATGCTGAGCAAATCATCCTGAGATGCTGGATTATATGAAGAAGAACTTGGCATCAGGATGAGAGGATGAGAGGAAGTCTCTTAACAACCTGTGATACGGCAATGATCTTCATTGTCGAAAGCAAATAAGTCTTAAAATACTTACTGATGAAGTTCAAAGACCACAGCCTCAGTTTGTGTTGTACCTCAATGTAAAGAAAACAAAATTTCTTACCACTGGAACAAAAAAATAATATCATCATAAAATGGAGAAAACATTGAAGTTGTCAAATACTTCATTTTGCTTGGATCCACTATCAACACTCATGGAAGCAGCAATCAAGAAATCAAACAATATATTGCATTAGGCATATCTGCAGTACAAGATCTTTTTAAACTGTTCAAAAGAAAAGATTTCAGTTTGAGGACCAAAGTGTACCTGACCCAAGCCATAATATTTTCAATAGCCTCATATACATGTAAGAATTGGACAGTGAATTTGTCTTTAAGGCAGTGCATTTAAGCAATTACTACTCTATGTTGTGACTCATGTGACCCTGTGTAGGGTTTCTGAAAGTTCCTGGTGGATTTAAACTGCTGACCTTGTGATTAGCAGTCTAGTACTTATCCTATAGTGTTACACCAGGGCTGTGCTCTATATCTAACTTAATTACTTCCTAGCTTAAGCAACATTGTTAGGGATCCCAAGTAACCATTATATTAAGCACCTTAACAGTATAATTAATGGTTTAACAAATATCATGTAACATCTGTTTGTCAGAAAGTACCTTCATATATTTTTCTCTGTATCAATCTACCTATGCATCATTTATTGATCTATCTTCCTATCTACCTAGTCTGATATTTCATCAGTAGCCATTATACAAAGGAATAGTTTCTTACTGAAAAATACCAACTTTGAAAGACTATAACATAGTCAAGCATTTGCGCTTTGAAGAATAAAATTATAATTAACAAACATTAGGCCATCTACTTCCTGAGTTCTTTACTTCAGAAGAAACTTTTAATTAAAATAAAGCCCAACATAGGCTTCTGATTGTCAAAATGTTACCATTAAATCAATAAACTACAGCTAATGAAACTCAGAAAAATTTCAGTTTTCAGTAATAAGATTACAAATTTGCAATAATCTTAAAGTATGACAATAACTATTAACTTTGGAAAATGCAGTTACAAATATTTAAATAAAATGAAGTTAAAAATATTTAAATAAAAGACCTATTGAGA
>NW_006408533.1:9871276-9900959 GCF_000296735.1 Chrysochloris asiatica | reverse complement strand
TTTCCTCCAATATAGAAAGTTAAATTTTTATGTAATTTAGGTAGCAAAGCATTAAAAGAATAATACTGTTGTTGTTTTTTTATGTTGATATTATTTTCTTTGTGATAGTAGTACTCTACTTTTTATTTTAGACCATGTTTGTTTTTGCAATAAAGATAGAGATTAAATTTATTATTTTACAAGTTTCCAAAATCAGTAAAAACTACACTCATTAATTAGATGGATGTGTTGTTTTATGTGAAGGGATTTCTAAGGGTTCAATTTTTTCTGTAACTTCAATACACGTTTTTTAAAAAATCACTCTGTTTCATTTATATGTAAAATAGAAAAGCTCTTTTTCTGTCTTTTGCCAATCAGTGGTTTTTCCGCTCAAGCAACCCTGTATTTATTCTGTAAGAAAATATCTATTCATGTGAAAAAAAATCGAGCTCTTCCAATTTTCATTTAATTTGCATTGGTATCTTAGAGTTGCTCTGAAATCTTATTTTTCTTCCTCACTAAAAACATCATTTTTTCCTTCATGCTGCTTGAGTTGTAAGTAATGTTAGAAGTATGATGAACACAGAGTAAGCAGGTGAACCAATAATATTTGAACCTAAGTTCTGAGGCAAAAGGACATGTCAGCAAAGCAAAAGGATAAACCTTGGTAAGGAAAGAAATAATGGAGAGAAGTAAAAAGAAGAAATATTTCTGTATGTTACATCAAAAGAAACTCAGAATTACTTGAAGCCTGAAATGCTAATCCTGACTCAATTTTCTCGAAGTGTTTCTCATTTCTTATACGCTATGAAAAAAGGAATATAAGATTAAGCTGCATGCTGCAAATAATAATATGCAATATTTCATTGATATTGCATTAGTAGCTACTGCCTAGGAAAAGCTGGCATATCTGCACCAATAAATGACAAGGTTTAGGGAGTGATCTAGCAAATCAAATTTCATTACCGTACACCTTTATTTTAAGATCAAATGTAGGTCTCTTGCCTAGTGGGAGGTTATTGTGATATGAGAAGATAACTGAAATTATTTCATTTTCATAATTGTGCTTCTATTCACATGTTTTATTTATAGAATGTTTACAGCTTCCATGCTCTAGTTAGACAATAGAAATGCACTGCATGGTCTACTTAGCAGAAACAAAACATGTAGTTAGAGAGAAAGATGGAGGAAAGAAAAAAGGAGGAAGGGTCAGATAGGAGAGAAGGTCAGTGAAAGAGAAAAAGAGTGTATGAAAGAGCACGATCAAAAAACAAAACAACAAAAAAAAACCCTCACATGTAAAGTGGAAAATAGAAATTTTTTTTTTTTTTTATCAGTGATGGTACTTAAATTCATTCTCAATATGCAGTAACATTCAACAGATATTTACTGAAAATCATAGTATGTGAAAAATTTAAACTAACCTCTTTGTTCCCCAGCCCTTCCCAAGTCATTTCTGTAACAAAAAAGATGAAGAAGAAACCCAAACAGCAATATTGTAGTTAATTCAGGTTTACTTAATTGTTTAAAGATAATAACATAAATGCAATTATTTTTGCTTATTTACTGAGCAGCTGATTAAATTACTAAATCTATTAGCTTGTATTTAGGAGGCACCAGTCCTGGAGAATGACGTCGTGATTGGTAAAATGAAAGGTCAATGAAAAAGTGGAAGACCCCAGAGATATGGACACTATGACAGCAACGACGCACTAATATAACAATTGTGGGGAAGGCACAGAATCAGGCAGTGTTCCCTTCTCTTGTGCACAGGGTTGCCATCAGAACTGATTCAATGGCATTTAACAGCAATTCATTTTTAAAGGAATTTGAAAGTAATTGTTTCTTGACCATCTTGTCTCTATTATTACTCTTAGAGTACTAATATTGCTACTTCATGTATTCCCACCATGCATATGTTATACACTTAATCATAGTACACAGTGCTTTATTGTTGTTGTTTGTTTCTTTGTTTCCCACTGTTGATTATAAAGTAAATTTCTCTGCAACTGCAGTGCTTTTCCTATGATAGGAAGTTGAAGGTTCTCTCTATTAAAAACTTGTAGGATGAAAGAGCTTTGACTGGCCAATAGGGTAATCACTAGCCATAAGTGGTCCCTGATCTTATACAATGTAGTTAGTGAGACTGTGGAATAATTTAATTAAGATTAATTTAAAATTTGAAAATGATTTCTAGTTGTTACTATAAAAATTTGCAATCTTTTAGGAAAAAACTTGTGTATGTGAATCTTTTTTGAATGTATATTTTGTAAAACCTGTTCTGATGAAATTTTGTCAACATTAAGTCATATTCTATGTCTAAAATTGACATACTATTTCTAAGATTTTAGGTGTAAAATATCTCAATAATTTAAAATATTGATTGATAATATTTCAGATATATTCAGATAATTTAAAAAACAATTTCACATTTCCATTTGCTTTTTAGGTATTAGAAAACATATATAATTGATTTATGCCTTACATTATATTTCTATTGCATAGCACTGATCTAGACTTTCATAGGTGCACCAGGTCCCCTTTATGAAATTTTCTCAGTATCAATACTTTATGTGTGGAATGAATCTTTACTTCTTGGTTAATTTCTGATTTCTGGATCACAGTATGCAATTAATAAGCTTTCCTTTTTAAAGCAAAGCCCTAATTGGAGGCAATAAAAACTTATATGTACAATCACAAGTGAAACAATTTTGTATTGAATATAGCCCTGACAGATCATATCTCCTGATAATGATGAATAATACTATCTTAATTTTTAATCTTAAAGTAATTAAGAAGAAAGAAGAGCTTAGCAGAGGTCAAATTTTCTATGTACTTAGTGGTTTATTAAATTTTCTTTAAAATAATACTTCTGACTACTCATTCGTTACTATGATTTTGGAATCCCCATAGGGTACACTAGGATAAGCACTGGATTATTCAACACAAGCTCATTTGTCAAACCCACCAGCCACTCCTTTGAAACCTTATGCAGTTTTGGAACCAACTCTATGGGTCTTGGCAACAGTAAGTATGATTTTGTTTGTATAGCTTAATATCAAATTACACATTATAGTAGACCTTTTAGGTACAATTAAAACAAGTATATGAAACAATTATTCAAGCAATTCTAACTTGGATTTTTTTAGCATGTGTGTGTTTGAATCAATATAGATTTCTTTAAATGCTAGATATTTATTCTCACTTTTATCCTTCATGGGCTTTTCCACTTAGATTTTTTTTTGTGTAAAATTTATTTTAATAGTCTTTAAGTCACCACACCTCTGTCAGTTTATTAAACAGTGGCAGTTTGTGCACTGTTAAGATGCTAGAAGTTATGTCACTTGTATTTTAAACACCCATGGTAAGCAGAGTATCCTCATAGTGGCAACAGCAATGGGTTTAAGGATAGCAGCAATTGTGAGGATGGTACAGGACTGAGTGGAGTTTCATTCTGTTGTACAGAGAGTCGCTGAGCTGGAATTGACTCACCAGCACCTAACAACATGGTGGACAGATTGCAGCAGAGCTGTGAGACTAAAAGAGACTATGAAGAAACAGAGGCAGACCATTTTGGCAAGGCTAGTCACTGAAAACCTTATGAACAGCAAAATTCTGTCTGATATAGTGCTGGAAGATGAACCTTTCAGGTTGGAAAGTACTCAGAATATAACTGGGCAAGAACTGCCCCCTCAAAATAGAGATAATGTTAATGCTACAGATGGAGCAAGGTTATCAGGACCATCATTTACAAATGGTGTACAACTCAAAACGAATAGAGACAGCTGCAAACAAATCTGTTTTGTAAGAAGTATGGCCAGATTACTCCTTGCTAGTGACTATAGGGAGATTTCGTCTTGGGTACTTTTGTCAGGAAGGACAGTCCCAAGATAAGGACATCATGCTTAGTAAATTGGATGAGTAGTGAAAAAGAGGAAGACCCCCAAAGAGATAGATTAACGCAGTAGCAATAACAATGGACTCAAACTTAAAAACAATTATCGAGAGGTTGCTGAACTGGCTAGTGTTTTGTTCTCTTCTACATACTGTTGTTAAGAGTTGGAACCAACTCAGCAGCACCTAACAACAATAGTCTTTAACATTGCATCTTGAACAAGATAAGTAAAGGCACATACTCAAAAGACATATTAAACCGTGATTTAATGTATTTAACTTTTCTAATTTGGTGGAAACACTTGCTATTTAGTTTATATTCAGTTACATACTGTTTGGTAATGGAATATTTATGATGTACTTACAGAAGATGTTTTCTATCTCTTTAAATATCCTATTTAAGAATTATCTTTTATATTTTACTCATAGGCAGCAAATAACCCCATATTAAACATGAAATGCAAGAAATGCAAGAAAAAATAATCACACACTTTAATCCAAGTCAACATCTTTATTTTATATATTGTTATTCATTTTTTTCAGTGAAAATTGATGCAGCAAAATACACACCATTTCAGCAATTTGCAACTATACAATTCAGTGACGTTGATTGCATTAAGTTGTGAACTGCTCTTAATATCTTTTTCCAAATTTATCCCACCACATTTAGCATAAACTCAGTCTTCCTTAATCTTCTCCTCTAACTTTTCAAATTGTCATTTTTATTCAACATAGATAACTCTTCTAAAAAGCATGACACTCAAGACATACATTACTAATCAAACTAAATTATTGTTTGTTACAAGGAAGACTTGGGAGGAGAGTTTTGGTTTAAGGTTTTAAGATTATCTCATGGTAATAATTTTGGAAGTTGGTCCAACTTCAGTGGCTCCACAAGTTTGGATTCCATTAATAATGTGAAATTATATTCTGCAATTTTACCCTTTGGATTATGATTTTTCTAGAATCTTTGATTGACATGTTCAGTAATGGTTGCCAAGAACCATTTAAGTTTTCTGGTCACATAGCAAAAGAAATATACCAGACAATCATTCCAATTCCTTCTCCAGTTTAGAACTTTTCTTCTTTCTCATCTGCTCTAGGTATAAGTAAACTATGTGTTTTCCTTTAATGGTCATTTGCAAGTTTAAAAATGCTATGCAATGAATTGAGAGGTAGATAGAGATCCTGACAAACAATATTAGACTAACTGACTGTGATGTCTCACAGACAATAACCCTAAACCTCCAAAACATGTCTTTTATAACACGTATCAGTGAAGTACATTGTTGTTGTTGTTGTTAAGTGCCGTCGAGTCGGTTCCGACCCATAGCGAGCCTGTACAGGGTTTCCGAGGGTGTAAATCCTTACGGGAGTAGAAAGCCTCATCTTTCTCCCGCGGAGCGACTGGTAGTTTCGAACCGCTGACCTTAAATAACAGACCAGAATCAGAATTCATTATTTAGATAAAAATCAAATGATCAAAAGAGCACAGGATTAAAGTACAGAGCAGTTTGTATTAAGACTTTCCATTACGCACCTCTTTCTGTCTATGATACTTTACATTTAATTAGTTGAGTGTGAACTTTGCTTTATTTGTTCTTCCAAACCATAAAATATTATGAAATAAACGAATTATGAAACTTTAATTTTAAACTTTAATTTAAAAATAGCAACAAAAGTCAACATGTGGCAGATGCATAGTAAAGTGTATTGACAAAATTAGAGGAAATATTTAATATTATACATACTCAGAATGATCAAGTTCTCGTTTTTATATAGTTTAGCACACTTATTTCTCAATTTTACAAGTTCTGTCACATTATCGTAATACCAGTCTTTGGAATCCAGAGAGCAACTGTCACCTAATGCCACACTGGGAAAGGATTCTAGTTCTCTCTGATTTCTGCCTAACTCCTCCTATCCTTCTCCTCACTCTAAGAATAAGTTAAGAATAAACGATTTCCCTTTTTCACTGGATGAAAAATTGATTTAATAAACCTAGATAGGTATTTCTCTTATATTATTTTCCATTTCTTCTGACTAGTATAATAATCACTTCCCCAGTTTACTTGTCAAATTGTACTTGGGAAAATTAAAATTGAGTCATATTGAGCCCTCTGTCTTTCTTATTCTTGTTCCTTTTCTGTCTCCCTCTCTCGTTCCATTCCTCTCCCTCCCTCAACAGGTTCTATGTTCTGCCCACTCCCACCACTGCAGCATTGGTAACAGGGCCATATAATGTCGTATGTTATTCCCTCCCATAATTTTTGGACAGCTAAACAGTCACTGAATTGTTAGCCACTAAAAACCTTATGAATAATAGCAGAACATTGTCAGATACTGTGCTAGGAGATGAGCACCCCAGGTTGGATGATCACTCAAAATATGACTGGGGAAGAGCTACTTCCTGAAAATACAATAACCATAATGATGTGAATGAAGTAAAGCTTTTAGGACATTCATTTCCTCATGGGAAACCATTCAAAATGTTAAGAAACAATTGCAAACATCCATTAATAATTGTAACATGGAATGTATGAAGTATGAATCTAAGAAAATTGGAAGTTGTCAAAAATTAAATGGAATGCATAAAGGTTAATATCCAGCTGAAGGACTGGGATTGGCAATTTGTAATCTGACAATCCTATGGTTTACTAAGCCAGGAATGACAAATTAAAGAGGAATGGTGTCACATTCATTGTTAAAAAGAACATTTCAAGATCTACCTCAAGTACAGTGTTGTCTATTATAGGATAATATCCATATACCTACAAGGAACAACAAGGAACTCTGATAGCATAGTAGTTACGAATCGGGCTACTAACCTCAAGAGCAGCAGTTCAAAACTACCAGTGGTTCCGTGGAGAAAGATGAGGCTTTCTGTTCCTGTAAGGATTTAAAGCCTCAGAAACCCTATGCAGGGTCACTATGAGTAGGAACTGACTCCACAGCACATAACCACCACCACAAGGAACACCACTTAATACCACAATTATTCAAATTTACAAAGTAACAACTAAAACCAATGATAATGAAATTAAAGAATTCTGAGCTCTGATAGAGTAGTGGTTACAGATCAGGCTACTAACCTCAAAGTTGGCAGTTCGAAACTACCAGCTGTTCCACATGAGAAAGATGAGGCTTTCTGCTCCCGTAAAGATTTGCAGCCACAGAAACCCTGTGCAGGGTCACTATGAGTCGACACCGACTCCACGGTACTTAACAACAACAATAACCAACTTCCTCAAGGTAACCTTGTAGCATAGTGGTTACTAGTTGGGTTGCAAACTGCAAAGTCAGCTGTTCAAATCTACCAGACACTACATTAGAAAAAGATAAGGTTTTCTGCTCCCACAATGTTACTATGAGTCAGAATCAACTCGACAGCACATAACCACAACCACAACCATCAAATTCTTCATTATGATTCATAGATCAAACAAGCAGTTGAGATGCACTGATCATTACTGGTGATTGGAATGCAAAAGTTAGCAATAAATGAGAAGGAGCAGTAGTTGAGAAATATGATCTTGCAGGTACAATTGATAACATTGAAAATTACAGGATAGAACTTTGTAAGACCAATGACATATTCATTACAAATATGTTTTTACAAAAACATAAACAGCAACTATACACATGGACCTCACCAGATGGTAAACAAAGGTGTCAAACTGACTACATCTCTATTGCTGATGTCCGATGGATCTTGTCTGAAAGCAGAGAATATCAGAAAGATGTTTACCTGTGCTTTATTGACTATGCAAAGGCTTTTGGTTGTGTGGATCATAACAAGCTATGGACAACATTGCAAAGTATGAGTATTCCGGAACACTTAATTGTACTCATGAGGAATCTGTACCTGGACCAAGAGGCAGTTATTTGAACAGAACATGGGAATGCTGAATGGTTTAAAATTAAGAAAGGTGTGCAACAAGGTCGTATTCTTTCATCATATTTATTCAACCTGTTTGCTGAGCAAATAATCCGAGAAGCTGGGTTCTTTGAAGAAAAACGTGACATCAGGATTAGAGGAAGACTCATTAACAACCTGCGATATGCAGATGATACAACCTTGATCGCTGAAAGTGAAGAGGACTTGAAACATTTACTTATGAAGATTAAAGAGCACAGCCTTTGATATGGATTACATCTCAATGTCAAGGAAACAAAAATCCTCACCACTGGACCAATAAACAACATTCTTATCAACGGAGAAAAGATTGAAGTTGTCAAGGACTTCATTCTTCTTGGATCAACTATCAACACTCATGTGACATCTGGATTAGAGGAAGACTCATTAGCAATTTGTGATGTGTAGATGATACAACCATGCTGTTGGAAGCAGAGGGCTTGAAATACTTAATAATGAATAACAAAGACTACAGACTTCAGTATGGATTGCACCTGAATGTAAAGAAAACAAAAATCCTCACAACTGGAGAAAAATTGAAGTTGTCAAAGCCTTCATTTTGCTTGGATCATCAATCAACATTATGGAGACAACAGGCAAGAAATCAAATGATGGATTACATTAGACACATCTGCTTCAAATGCTCTTTAAATTGTTCAAGAGCAAAGAGATCAAGCTGAGGACTAAGATACACCTGACCCAAGCTATGGTGTTTTCAAATGCCTAATATGCATGTGTAAATTGGACAATGAATAAGGAAGAGCATAGAAAAACTGATACATTTGAATTATGGTGCTAGAGAAGACTATTAAAAGCATCATGAGCTGCTAGTAAAACAAACAAATCTGAGTTGGAAAATTTCAGCTAGAATACAATTTTGTTGCCAGGATGGTGAGACTTCATCTCTCATATTTTGAATGTACTATCCACAGGAACCAGTCCCTCTAGGATGCCGTTATGCTTGGCAATCAGAAAGTGAGGAAGTCCCCTAATGGAACAGGTTGATGCAATGACAATAACAATGGGCTCAAGCATATCAACCATTGTGATGATGGTGCAGGGCCAGGCAGTGTTTGCTTTGTTTTGCTATGTTTTATATAGTGTAGACTGGACAGTACTTAACAACAAAAACATCAATTATAATGCAACCCTGATGGTGTTTTGAGTTAAATATTGGGCTGTTAACTTCACAAGTTCTTTATAACTATTGGGGAAAGATGAGTTTATCTGTTACCATAAGCATTTGTTGTTGCTGATAAGTGTTGTGGAACCTGCATAGGGTTTCCTCGGTTTGAAATCTTTGTAGGAGTAGAAAACTGTATCTTTCTCCTGTGATGCAGATGGTGAGCTTGAACCACCGTCCTTATGATTATTGGTGCAGTGTTTATCCTACAGAGCCACAGTGCTCTGTACTGTCTGGGAAGCCATATGAGATAATTCTACTGTCCTGTATTGTTGCTATGAGTTGAAGTAAATTTTATTGCAGTAGGTTTTTATTTGAGGGGTGGGGTGGGGTAGGGAGTATTACCAAACACAGATACATGGATAGAAGTATCCTTCTCTCTTCAGTTAAAATAACCACATTTAGCAAAATTAGCTCAAACGTAAGCCACAACACCAACTAACCCCTTGATGCTGACTTAAAGCAACCCTGTAGGACATAGTAGAACTGCCCCCAAAGGGTCCCCAAAGCTGTCGTCTTTATGGAAACAGACCACTTCATCTTTGGCTGTCTAGCAATTGGTGAGCTCAAACCACCAAACAAGTGCTTTAACCACTGCACCACAAAGAACACTAAGCCACATCACACTAAAGAACTTTCTGTCTCTTACATCGTAGATTGTTCGACTCTGGGAAGAAAAGGGATGCGTCAAAATTGTTTCCATTTCTGCCCTTTCTTTGTTCTGAATTTTATGCAATGAATTTGCAACAAATCAGTATTTCTACAGTCATTTTTAAAAGAAAACTGTAAAACAAAAAATGCAAGCAAAATAAATCAATTTCAAGTTAAACTAAAAAGGACTTTCCTTTGAAATGTTATTTTAAAAGAGTTCTTTGCCCTCCTAATTTTCCTTTTTCCCTTTTAGTCATCAAATGCAGGAAGCGCTAACCTGAAAAATAAAGCTTCTAATGACAAGATGAGAAAATAAAGATATTTTCAAAGCTCTTAGAAAATTGCTAAATGTATGTAATTTAATTTTTAGAAGCAGAAAGGTAGAAAATGGGTCTCATAAAGTGTCATTATGAAAATGTTGCATTCTGATTAGTTAACAGCTCTGATAGTATCCTAGATTAGAATAAATTTAGGCAATTGAATCTTTTTCTGTATTTACAAGGACTACTAAGAAAAAACTTAACTAAGCTTTTCTCAAGAAATGTAAAAGTCACTTCTTTGTATTATTTATGTTCTACCTTGTATTGAATGAATAGCCTGCAGTAATGCTGATGGCTACCAGTTTTTATATTCTTCACATTCTCAGTGTCTTTCAGTTTTCCTTAGGTTTTTACTCTAACATAATTCTTAATCCTGTCTTTGGTTTGTAATTTATTGTGCCTGTCTCATCATCAGGCACATTATAAGTAGTTTCTCCAAGTACTGTATTTTTTCAACATCATCTTTCATTCACTGGACAATTATAAATATCAATTTATCAGATCTGAAAATATAGATGAAGGTCTTATTTTAAAATTAAGGATAAAGGAGATCTGGTAGCGAACTGGTTATGACTTAAGGTCAGCAGTTCGAAACTACCAGCTGTTCTGCAGGAGAAACATGAGGCATTCTGCTCCCGTAAAGATTTACAGCCTCAGAAACCTTGTACAGGGTCGCTATGAGTTGGTTCCGACTCCACGGCACATAACCACCACAACTACCACTTAGACAATATGTTTATTATGATAGTGTCTGAATACTAATTGCTGTCAAGTGGATCAGGCTCATGGTTCATAGTGGAACCATTTGGTTCATAGTGGAACAGTGTTCCATAGGATTTGCCAGAACAGATTTTTCAGATTACCAGGCTTTTCATGTATTTTTTCTATCTAGTGGAGTTCAAGCTTTGATTTTCCATTAGTCAATGAGGTTGTTGACTGTTTGTGCCAATGATTAAGCAAATAATAAGTAAATGTTTTTTGAAAATTATGCTGTGATTACATTTTATCAAAAAGCCTTTGTTTTCTAGTGCTGCTATAAAAGAAATACCACAAGTGAATTCCTTCAACAAACAGAAATTGATTGTCTCATGGATTAGGAGGGTAGAAGTTCAAATCCAGAGTGTTGACTTTGGAGAAAGGTCCTTGTCTCCTTTCATAATCTGTAGGTCCAGCCTTCCATGAATCTTAGCATCAATCTTCCTTTAGATCTAGGAAGCTTCACAGGACAGGGACTTCAGGCCCCAAAACACTCCATTCCTGGTTCTGTTTTGGTGGTTTTAGGTCCTTGTCCTAAGCTTCAGGATCCCTTTTCTTTCCAATCAATGTCCTCACTTTAATATCACACACCATTTGAGGTTGGGAATTTAGTTGCTGTTGTAATTAATTCACTCTTAAAATAAGATGCTGAGTTTGACTCTTAGGACTATTAGCTCTCTCACTACCAGAAATAAAATTTCCTTTCAGGGTAAAAGTGGAAAATTTGACGTGTTTTATGCAATGCTTGAGCTGTTAACTCCAAAGCCCTGAACTGGTCTCTTTCTTTTACCATTTGGTCTGTTGTAGGTAGGACCAGCCATCCAGTTTTCCTATACTTCTCATCCTGCCAAAATTGCAGAAAAGCATCAAACACATAATCACTCAGATTCTCATTTGTCACCAACACTTGATTTACTGATGGTGATATTTTGTGTATTAACATTGCCATCTCTTGCCATGGACTAGCAGGATCTTCTTTACTAGTGGAAGAAGAATTATCAGTGCCTTTAAAACTAGTTCGACTTGTGAACCATTTAGAAATCCCATCCTTACAATTTTGTTTATATAGAACCACTCCAGTACCAAATGTCTTGTGCTGGACTGTCCAGGGAATCAAAAGCAGTTAAATAGATTTCATGTATTTATTAGGTCCATCGAGTTGGCTCCAACTCATAGTGATACTGTGCACAACAGAATGAAACACTGCCCAGTGCCGCTCCATTCTCACACTGCTGTTATGTTTGAACCCATTTTTGCCACTGTGTCAATCCATATCATTGGAGAACTTCTTATATTTTGCTGACCCTACATTTGCCAAGCATGATATCCTTCTCCAAGGACAGTCCCCTCCTCATAACATGTTCAAATTTGAAAGATGAAGTCTCTCCATCCTGACTCTGAAGGAACATTCTGGCTACACTTTTACCAAGACAGATTTGTTTATTCTTCGGGCAGTTAACAAGGTGGCTCTGTAGGATAAGCACTGCATGTTGAACCAGAGTTTGGTGGTTCAAGCCCACCATCTGCTCTGCAGGAGAAAGATGAGGCTTTCTGCTCCTATAACTATTTACAGCTTTGGAAACCCTATACAGGGTCACTATGCAAACACACACACTCATACCAGCTTTGTATCAAGAAAATGATTTACAGTTGTAGAGAGAGGTACGTTCCAAGTCTCTGGGCCTGGTATCAGGCTAACAGTTTCTCCTGTCTCATGTAGCAGTAGGAGCTGATAAACTCAAGATCAGCAAATCAGGAAGAAGGTTTTTGGCTGTAGTGGTGAATGAATCTTGTTGTTGTTTTTGTTAAGTGCCATCGAGTTGGTTCCGACCCATAGCGACCCTGAACAGGGTTTCTGAGGCTGTAAATCTTCATGGGAGCAGAAAGCCTTATCTTTCTCCCCCGGAGCAGCTGGTAGTTTTGAACTGCTGACCTTGCAGTTCACAGCCCAATTCGTAACCACTACACTACTAGAGCTCCTTGAATGGCTCTTAGGTTGGCAGGTAAGATGGTTGTTGTTGTTAAGTGCTGTCAAGTTGCTTCAGATCTACAGTGACCCTGTATAGAGTTTCCAAGGAGAGGCTGGTGAGCTTGAACCACTGACCTTGGCGTTTGAACTGACTTTCAGTCCAGTGCATTACCTATAGTACCACACCAGGACTCTAGGTCAGATAATAGGCTACTGAGAACTTCCAGGATTGGATGACAATACAGCAGACCATTGGCTCAAGTCTAAACAACCAGCCAGATGCAGGATACAGACCCTAAAATAATAAACAACAAAAACCCCAAGCTTTAATATATTGGAAGCATGCCAGAACTATGAGAAAATTTCCTTTCAACCGACTGCTTACTCATAGAAGATCTTTCGTGGGTGACTACTGCATCTTAACTGCCAAACCCTTGAGAATCCTAGCCCAATCAAGCTGACACAAAACTTTAACTATCACAAGTATTATTTGTGTGGTTTATAGTAATGAAAAGGACCTTTCCTCTCTTACAACCAAGTTTTAATATCTTAGGCATTTGATCTCTTGGCATTCTATTCCACATCTTATATTTATTTGTGATTGCTATGCATGCACATCAAATAATACCTTTTTAGTGATACATGTATGCCTTAACATTAGTGGGGAATTGTGTATTACTTTCTTCTGATATTATACACAAACATAAAAACACTCCATGGTTAGAACTAAACTAGTTTTTAAAATATGATCAAGACATTCATAACTTAGACTTATTAAAACAACCAACATAATGTAGCTATCTGAAAAGTTGCACTATTTTTATATGACTCATCTCAATTCAAAAATGATATGTTATCTGTAGAGATTTTCCCTATGAAGAGTTGTTGGATTTTGCTTTCAGATGAAAAATTTTCTTTTTGTTGTGGTTGTTAAGTGCTATCCTGTTGATTCTGATTCATAGAGATCCTGTAATAATGTTTCTAAGGAGTGGCTGGTGGGTTTGAATCGCCAACCTGGCAGTTAGCCATCTAGTGTAATCCTTATGTTGTTGTAGTTGTTGTTGTTAAGTGCCATTGAGTTGGTTCCTACCAATAGCAACCTGCATAAGGTTTCTGAAGAGCAGCTGTTGAGCTTCAACCACTGACCTTGAGGATCAAACCAACTTTTCAGTTCAGTACATTAGCCCACAGCACCACACCAGGTCCTCCCAGTCTTATCCTAGAGTTCCACAATTTGAACCATTATGTAATGTATTTGCTTCTTCCACCAGAATAAAGAAATTTGACAATGTCCGAAAAAAACAAACATTTAAAGGTAGCATATTAGTTCATATTTCTTGGCATTTATATATAAATTATGTTTCTCACAAAACGTTACTGTTCCATTTACCATGAGTCAATATTTATATCTCAAATGAATGGGCCATTAGTGTTTTCCTACCAATATACTATGAACAGCATTACCTAGGATAAATTTGCTATTTTATTACATAACATATGTCTTACTCACATTTTTTTTTCTATTGCAATCTATGTGTTCATTAAAATAGTTGAATTGTAAACTACAAAAATCAAATTTAACCACATTTTGTTTTTCTGATCTATTCAGTTATTGCCTCAGAAAAGAGCATATTTTCTGCATCTGTTAATATAAGTGAACAGTTTTTAAATGAATATATCATAGGTACTTGTTGGTTGATTGGGTGCCATCAAGTCAGTTTCAACTCATAGTGACCCTATATCAGGTTTTCAAGGCTGTAAATCTTTTTTAGGAGCAGAAAGTTTATATTTCTCCCATGGAGCAGATGGTAGATTTGAACTGCTGATCTTATGGTTAGCAGCCTAACTAGTCACTCACTATACTACTATCATAGTTATTTAGTAACTTCCTTATTCATTGTTAAAGGTCAGATTGCATAAATATGTAGCATAAATATAAGATGTGATATTGATTCATGGTTATTTTCCATTTGTTCTCAGGGAAATTTTAATGTGAAATATTTTATGTGTCAATTCTGATAAGGTCACCTTTTATTTTGCACAACAGAATAACATTGCAAACTGGGATCATTGTGTTCCTAAGAATGATTTATAGAGAATGCTAAATTACAATTACAGCATCTCTGTTTAATAATGTATATATAAAAAAAACACCCATTATTGTCGAGTTGATTCCAACTCATAGCAACCCTCTGAGGCAGAGTAGAATTGCCCCATAGGGTTTCCAATGCAGTGAATCTTTACAGAAGCAGACTGTCACGTTTTTCTCCCACAGAGTGGTGGGTGGATTTGAACATCTGACCTCTCAGTTAGCATGGAGTAGTTAACCTCTATGCCACCAGGCCTCCTTTCTTTGATAATATTGTGATGGTGGTTGTTGTGTACCACTGAGTTGTTCCAATTTAGAACGACTTTGTATAGGATTTATGAGACAGTAAATCTTTGTGAGAGCTGATAGCCTCATCGTTCTCCCACAGAGTAACTGGTAGATTTGAATACCAACCATGTGGTTAGCAGTTCAGCTCATAATCCATGATGCTACCATGGCTCCTTGCTTAAATAGCATTGTTGTTGTTTTGTAAGTTTCATCGAGGCAGTTCTGACTCATAGTAACTCCATATAGGGTTTCTGAGGAGTGGCTAGTGAGTTTGAATGCCCAAACCTGTGGTCCAGTGCTTGTCCTACAGTGCCGTATTGCTTGTTGGAGTTCTGGTGTGGTGCTATAGCATAAGCAATGTTCAAACCTACCAGGCACCCCTTGAAAATCCTATACAGGATGGCTATGGGTCAGAACTGATTTGACAACACTTAACAACAACAAAAATTGCTTTGAAACATGTTTGTTTAACCATGTTAACAGTTTAAAATTAAGGCTTCTAGGTAACCTCTGAAGATCCATGAAGACTGCTGTGAAACTAAATAATAATCACCTGTTTAACCATTTAAACATGCTGTTTAAATATGATTCCAAATGTGATGCATTTGACATATAATACTATTTCTGGCATTTATTATGGCCTAAATATGATCCAGAGTATTGGACTGCAAGGTCTGTTTGAACTGCAAGACCTATAGTTTAAGTTCGTCATCTGCTCCTGGTAACCCTATATACAGTGTTCCTATGAGTAGGAACCATCTCCATGGCATTTAACAACAACAAAAACTTACGTTCCAAGGAAGTTTATATACATTTAATACGTGGAACTCATTTAAGTCACTCATCAATTTGAGATTGTTGTTGTTAAGTGCAGTAGAGTTAGTTCAATTCATAGTGACCCTGCATAGGGTTTCTGATTACCGGTTGGTGGGTTTGAACCTGCAACCTTGTGGTTAGCAGTCTGGTGCTTATCATACAGCACATTCCAGGACTCCTAAATAAGAGATAGAAATTATTATTTATATTTTATAAATGAGAAAACTGAGGCTCAGAATGTAGAAGTGTTTGCTAAGCTCTCAGAATTGTAATGTAGCAGAGTTAAAATTATTTCTAGGAAGGATACCAGAGTCCAAATGCCGCTATAGTGTAGTGATTACAAATTGGGCTGTGAATCGCAAGGTCAGCAGTTAGAAACTACCAGCTGCTCTGCAGGAGAAAGATGAGACTTTCTACTCCTGTAAAGATTTAAAGCCTTGGAAACCCTGTTCAGGGTCGCTATGGGTCGGAACCGACTCGACAGCACTTAACAACAACAACAATGCATATTTTAGAAGCTATTCAAAGTAACATAGTCTCAATGATATTATCATAATATAACATTAATATGATGTTGTGGTTGTTGTTTCAGTTAGGTGCCATTGAATCGGTATCCACCCATAGTGACATTATGCACAACAGAACGAAACATTACCTGGTCCTGTGCCCACCTTACAATGATTGGTACACTTGCGCCCATTGCTGCTGACACTGTGCCAATCCATCTCTTTGGGGGGCTTCCCCTTTTTTACTGATCCTCCACTTTACCAAGCATGATGGTCTTCTCCAGGGACTGGTCCCTCCTGGTAACATGTCCGAAGTATGAGAGACAAAGTCTGGCCATCTTTGCTTCCAAAGAGCGTTCTGGCTGTTCTTCCAACACAGATTTGTTTGTTCATTTTGCAATCCATGGTGCTATCAATATTTTTCTCCAATACCATAACTCAAATGTATCCATTATTCTGCAATCTTCTTTATTCATTGTCCAACTTTCACATTCATATGAAGTTATTGGGAATGTTATTGCTTGGGGCAGGCATACCTACTTCTCAAACTAATATCTTTGACCTTGAAAACTTTAAAGAGGTCTTGTGAAGCAGATTTGCCAATGCAATACATCACTTGATTTCTTAACTGCTGCTTCCATATATGTTGATGGTTGATCTGAGCAAAATCTTTTCTCCATTTACATGAATGTTATTTATTGGTCCCGTGATGAGGAGTTTTGTTTTCTTTATATTGAGTACAACCCATACTGAAGGCTGTGGTCTTTGATCTTCATCAGAAAGTAGTTTAAGTCATCTTTGCTGTCAGGAAGCAAGGTTGTATCATCTGCATATTGCAGGTTGTTAATGAGTCTTCCTCCAAACCTAATACTACGTTCTTCTTCACAGAACCCAGATTCTGGAGTTACTTGCTAAGCATAGAGATTGAATAAGTATGGTAAAAGAATACCACCCATGCTCACACTTTTCCTAATTTGAAATATTTCAGTTTTTCCTTGTTCTGTTCAAACAACTGTCCATGTACAGGTTCCACATGAGCACCAGTTAATGTTTCGGAATACTCATACTTCGCAATGTTGTCCATAGCTTGTCCTGATCCACACAATCGAAAGCCTATGTGTAGTCAGTAAAGCACATTCAAACATCTTGTATTCTCTGCTTCCAACCAAAAGCCATCTGATGTAAGCAATGATATCCCTCATTCTATGTACTCACTCCTCTGAATTCGGCTTGTATCTCTGGCAGTTCTCTGTCAATACATTGTTGCAGCCTTTTCGAAACTTGTTTAGCAACATTTTAATTAGAGGAGATGTTAATGATAGTTTTTTCTATGATTTCTGCCTTCTGTTGGGTCACCTGTCTTTGGAATGGGTGCAAATATACATCTCTTCCAATCAGTTGGCGAGGTGGCTGTTTTCCAAATTTCTTGGAACAGATGAATGAGTGCCTCGAGGGCTGCTTCAGTTTGTTGAAAGATTTCAATTTATATCATATCAATTCCAAGAGCCTTGCCCTTTGCAAAGCCTTCAGTGAGTGCCCTTTGGACTTCTTTCTTCAGTATCATTGACACTTGATCATATGCCACGTTTTGAAATGGTGGAACATTGATAATTTCTTTTTGGTACAGTGACTGTATTATTTCTACCTTCTTTTTATGTTCTCTGCATCATTCAATATTTTACCCATACAGTCCTTCAATATTGCAAGTTGAGATTGAATTTTTCTTCAGTTCTCTCAGCTTGAGACATGCTGAGCGTGCTCTTCTCTTTCAGTTTTCTAACTTTATGTCTTTGTACATATCATTATATGTACAAACTTTTTCTTCTCAAGCTGGCCTTTGAAATTTCTATTCAACTCTTTAACCTCCTCATCTGTTCCATTTGCTTTGGCATCTCTATCCTGAGAGCAAGTTTCAGAGTCTCTTCTAGCATGCATTTAGGTTTTTTTCCTTCTTCCTTGTTTTCTTAATGACCTTTTGATTTCTTCCTGTATGATGTTCCTTATTTCATTCCACAACTCTGTGGTCTTCAGTCATTAATGTATAATACATCAAATTTGTTGTTAAGATGATCTCTAAATTGAGGTGGGGTTTTTTAAGGTCATATTTTGGCTCTTGTGAAATTGTTTTAATTTTCTTCAGCTTCAGCTGAACTTGCACATAAGCAGTTGATGGTCTATTCCACAGTCTGCTCCTGGCCTTATTTTGGCTGATAATATGGAATTTTTGCCCCAGCTCTTTCCACAGATGTAGTAAATTTGACTTCTGTGTATTCCATCTGGTGAGATTCATTTGTATAATTATCTTTTATGTTGTTTAATAGAAGTCACGAGTCTTGCAAAATTCTGTCATGTGATCTCCAGCATCGTTTCAGTCACCAAGGCTACGGTTTCCAACTACTGATCCTTCCTCTTTGTTTCCAGCCTGTGCATTTCACTCATAGTAGTTATCAATACATCTTGACGGCATGTGTGATCAATTTCAGACTGAAGTAATTAGTGGAATTCTTCAGTTTCATCATTACTAGCTTTAGTGTCTGTTGTGTAAATTTGAATAATAATTGTATTAACTGATTTTCCTTGTTGGCCTATTGATATTTTCTTATCACAGACAATGTTGTATTTAAAACTAGATAATTGAAATATTCTTTTTGATGATGAATGTGACATCATACCTCTTCAATTTGTCATTCCTGTCATAGTAAAGCATGTGGTTGTCAGATATAAAAAGGCCAATACCAGTCCATTTTAGCTCACTAATGCCTAAGGTATCAATGCTTATGAGTTCCATATAATTTTTAAGAATTTCCAGTTTTCCTAGATTCATACTTTGTACATTCCATGATCTGGTTATTAATGGACATTGACAATTGTAAATAGACATGTTGTTGCTAGGTGTCTCTGAGTAGGTTCTGACCATATTCCCAACAGAAGTAAACACTACCTAGTCCTGCACCATCCTCACAATCATTTTAACTTGAGCACATCACTGCTGTTTCTGTGTCAGTCCATCTCATTGGGGCTTTCCCAAGTAGCATCTTCAAAATTCCAATCTCCTTTTGGGTATCATTTATGATTTTCTTTGTCTTCGGACTTCATATTTCTGAACACTCCACTTGTAATTCCTTTGAAAATCTTTGTTGAATACTCATCATGTGTAAAGCATTGTCTTAGACCTGGAAATGCTATTTACCTGCTAATTAAGCATAATTTCCAAATAGTTAATTATGTATGTAGGTAGTATCACGAAGGAGAAACTAAGTGTGCTGTTAGGATTCTAATAGAAGGACATCCCCTGATATGAGCTCAAGACACTCAGGGTCAAACTTCTTTTTTCTGAAAGTCAGACTTCTGTCTTCTTTAATGTGCATTCTCATGACTATGGAGTCCTGGTGTGACACTGTACGATCAGCATTAGACTGCAATCTACAAGGTCAGAAGTTCAAACCCACTAGCTGCTCCTTGGAAACCCTATGCAGGGTGTCACTGGCACGTAACAACTCATGACTTCATTCCATGATATAACTCCTAAACTTATGGTAAATATCTACACATATTTTTTATATTACTGGTGTTATATTGGCATAATGTTCTTGCTTTTGGTTTTCCCGCTTTTACATACTGGCATAATTTAGAAGTACCATAGTTGCAATGTACAAGTGACCAAATTTGTTTCTATCGGAGAGTCAGTGGCATGATGTTAGGAGTAAGTTGTTTTGTATGGTCTCAGAAGTTCATTACCAAAAAACTGTGGAAAATATGGTACCTTTCTCAGTGGATTGGAATAATGCCTGACAGATAGTAATCACTATTTAAGTGTTAACTATTAGTAGGAATATTTTCCACCTTTGGGCTAACTGAGATAGAAAGGATAAGTCGTCTTTATGGGTTCAGAGTATTGTACATATTTGAGTTGATTATTCCTTTAATCTTTGCACCAAGTGAATATTATCTTTGTCTTTTACAATTAAAAATATATATAAATGAACAAATATACATTTAAAACTTTTCTTTGGTATTATACCCAAATCTTATTTTCCATTCTTTGTTCATGCATATAGTTTTCTAACTTTGTGATATCATGTTAAATAGCATGCATTCACACTGAACTGCATCAGCTTTTCCTTGACAAAAATCATTGAGTGGTGTTTCAAACTGAAAAGAGGCAACTCTGTGATTACCATTGGGACACTAGTGAAAGTGTTTACTTACTCCATCTGTGATCTGAAAGAAAATGTAGATTTCCATCAATAAACTTTCATCTCTTATAATATTGATTTTAGGGACCAAAGCATTTGGACACTAAAATGGCAGTTGTTTAATGGATTTTGCTAGATCAAAAGCCAAAGGACTCTCAATTGAAACTATAGATGTACAATCTTCAGAACTTAACTGATTCCAGCCAGAGAATTGAATAATCTTTTTCTAAACAAGTCATTTGCAGGAATCATAATATCTGTCACACTTTAATAACAGACAGATGCGATGTTCCTTTTGTAATTACTGTTGCCTCTTTAAACTGAGTTATTGACAATAAGATTCCATATTATATCAAAATAAGTTCTCCTGAAAAGATCTGTCTTCCCTTGAGGCTGATCCTTTATAGACAATATTTGTCTCATGCTTTCCTTACCATATGATTGTCTTTGATTTTGCTTGAATAAGTTGTGGCTTTCGGTGTATTAGCTTACAATTCCACTGTACTTAGAAGCTATTTCATGCCAATCTGTGAAGATTTTGAGCTACTATAACATAGAATAGTGAACTCCCACAGGCACTTTTTGTAACTGTCTGATCTCTTCTTGTCTAAATATAATAGTGCAACACATATCCTGCAATTCCATATTGTGAGCTAGAAACTTCCTCTAGAAACTGCCATTAGCAGCAAAAATAAATTGTATAGACTATTGGTTTGTGTGCACTGGAGAAGTGGGGACCTTTATTGCTTATGCCTCCTTAGATAAAGATTCATGTGAATAGCATATACAAATCAATTATCAATGCATCATGTATTGAGAATGTTTAGCTGTATGTTATTAAAAAGTTATTTCAATAAATTTGTATTCAATTAATTCTGTTGAGTGTTGGGACATAAGTGTAAGATGCATTTGTTTCTTTAATTATTTCTTAGAAATGAGAATTGATTTGTTTTCCTATTACTATATAAATAAAATTTTATATAAATTTGTTCAGATCATATGCATTAATGATTGTGTCTATTTCTAGGTAGGATCTACGACTTTATTATTCAGTTTCATAAGTAGCTTGGTTTAGAAAATAAGGAGTGTTCTTTTATTCAAGTGTCATGATATTGTGAAGTCAAGGACATATAAAAATCATGAGTTGACTTGAGTGCTAAGAATGTGCAAAATGATTTTTAAATGCCAGCTTCAGATTGTGCTGAGCAAGCTTATTTAGGTTTAGTGTGGTGAGTAAGAAGCATTGGATGATCTCTCAAGCATCTGTTTCCTTTGCTCACTACCATAGTATTAAAACAGACTGCAAGACGCCACTGAGTTAATAAACCAAATAGAATGTGCTGAGTGATTACAATTCATAAATAACAGGCATTATTAAGAATGGCTGAGAGAAAAATATATTATGTTATTTTTACTGAGTTAAATGTGGAAATAAATCTGAAATGCAGCATGTATAAAGCACAAGATTATTTTATTTTTAGGTATTCTTTATTTTTTGTAATCATTAATACCTTAAACCTAAAAAAAAAATCTAGTGTATAATTATAATTTTTTGGAACTGCTCAGTAGGAACATTTTTATTTTTTTAAAGTACTTGCCTCTGAGTAAATATTCGAGAAAACTGAAGAATGATAGTAAAATCTAAACATCTTACTGTATGGTTATTGAACGTTTATGTGAAATTATAACAATGGTTTGCCCAATAAAGTAATCCATTTTCAGCATTGGAATTTATCTAGAAGTTATTTTTATTCATATATTTTTACTTAAATGAAAACTTATTCACAGGAGAGAAATGAAATAATCGGGTTTACTGGTTCATCTAGTAACAGTTTACTTCTGGTAAAAGTTATCAAATATCGTTTCACTTATATACTTTAAACGTCAATAACAATTTATCATAATATGGTGGCATAACAGTATTATAGTTTGAAATATAAATGGTATCATAGCATAGTGGTTACGAATCGGGCTGCGAACTGTAAGGTCAGCAGTTCGAAACTACCAGCTGTTCCGCAGGAGAACGATGAGGCTTTCTGCTCCCGTCAAGATTTACAGCCTCGGAAACCCTGTACAGGGTCTCTATGGGTCGGAACCGACTTGACGGCACTTAACAACCAACAACATTGATATTGATATATATAAGTAAATACTGAATTGCATAATTATTAAGTCCTGGCGTGGCACTGTATGATAAGCACTCAACTGCAAGGTCAGTTTGAACAGCAAGGTTGGCCATTCAAACTCATCAGCTCCTCCTCAGAAACTATTCAGCTTTGCTGTGAGTCTGAACTAATTCCACTGCATATAACAACTACATAGTTAATAGTTATGATTATCATTATATTATAATGTCTCATTATTGTTATTATTACTATTTACTGTTGTTACTGTGTACTGTTGAATGGGCACTAAATCACAGCAATCTTGTATAGAGTTTCTAATTAGTAGTTGGTGGGTTTGAACTGCTGATCATGTGCTTAGCAGTCTAGTGCTTTTCCTATAGCAGCAAACCAGGACTATAATTTTTAAATATTTAAGTGAAATGTTAAAATAATCCTACCAATATGGCTTTGAATTTAAGGACTGACCTAATTGCTTAGGACCTGTTTCTTAACTATTAACTATTGAATTCGTATTAAACGATGTCTAAAATGGAGTCCTGCTGTGGCGCTGTGGGTTAATGTGCCAGACTGCAAAGCCGTTTGAACTGAAAGGTTGGTGGTTCAAGCTCACGAGCATCTCCTTGGAAACCCTATACAGAGTCGCTATGGGTTGGAACCGACTTGATGGCTCTTAACAACAACAACAAAATCATTTGGGTAGTCCTGGAGTGGCACTATAGTATATGTGCTGGACTGCTAACCACAAGGTTGGTGATTCACTTATCTGCTGCCCTTGGAAACCCTGTGAAGGATATCTGTGAGTCAGAACTGACTAGATGGCACTTAACAACAGCAACAAGAAAATATTTTGTGGTTTGTAGTTCATAGTAGTCTGACTTTGGTGGTCAACGAACTGAATTGCAATCTACTACAATCTGATGACTTTTATCAAGTTATTCAAAATTGAGTCTGTAGCACTTGTCAAATGAGGATGCAACTATGCAGTGTTACTATTTACCATATAGTGTTTTAGGACTTCTGGTGTCACGCTGTAGGATCAGCACTGGTTTGATGGTTCAAACACACTAGCTGTCCCTTGTAACCCTATATAGGGTCGTTATGAATCTGAACTGACTCGATGACACTTAACAACAACCATGATATAGTATTTTGGAGTCCTAGTGTAGTGCTGTAGGATAAGCACTGGACTGCTAACCACAAGGTCAGCATTTCAAGTAAACAGCTGCTCCTTGGAAACCCTATACAGGTAAGCTATGAGTTGGAACCAACTTGATGACACTTAACAGCAGCAACATTGTAGCATTTCACTTTTTCAGTAGACAATCTATTCTAGATTAACTCTGTAACAGTACAGTGCCTGGCATCATTACAATAATTCAACTATTGTTAGGTATTTTTTGAATTTGCTGTTAGCTTTCAGTTTAATTCTTGAATAATGTAATGCCCACCTATTAAGATCAATGCCATGTCTTCTGAATCCTTTTAGCTCCTATATCACCCCAAAGTGTTTGTTTAATAGCTTATTCTTCTAACTAAATTATTTTACATATTTTATACAATATATATATAATATTGTATATGAATTACAATTTCAAAACACAAAATCAAAATTGTTCCCTGATCCATGGACTTTCAATGGTTAGGTCTCTGACTGCTGAGTCATATTGATGACTGTTGGTGTGGTTGGAGTCTTCATCTCAGTGATTAAAAATTAAAAGAAACAAATACATACAAAATCAGAACAAAATAAACTACTACAATTCTTATACTACAGTTTTTCTGCCTAAACAAACTAAAAAGTATGTAGCATGTCTGCATTTGTGATAACATATTATTCTTTTTATTTGAATAATTCTACTTTCTTTATTGCATTTCATTTCCAGGGTTATTATTTAAAAAAAAAAAAACAAAAAAACTCAAGACATATCTCTCCAAGGAATTTTAATTGCAGAAAATATGTCTTTAGTATTCATCCCAATTAAATATAAAATCAGGATCTCTTTCACAACTTTGTTTGGCAGCATTTATATCTCTTATGAAAAACACTTACACTAAATTCTTGCCAAGAAAATAATAAAGTATAAACAAAGAAGGAAATATTTTGTCTTCACTATACAGAATCTATGCATTTGGAATTAATTCCTCTTTTTCTTCATGTTTTCTTCTACTTTTCTGCTTCCATTTGATTTTTCTCCTCTTTCTCTTTCTCATTCCACTTCTTTATCACTCCTCTTCCTTAATCTTCATCTTGGTTTTCATTTTCCTTTTTCCTCTTCTGTTTCTATTATTTTTAATATTATATTTCTATTATTTTTGTTACTTAGAAGTAATGAAGTATCAGTTGCTTAGTTTGTCAGACCTCAATATTCTTATCTTTAAGATTGTTACCGTTGTTATTATATGCTGTCAAGTCATTTCAAACTCAAATTGACCCTGTGGGATTTCCAAGGCTGAGATCTTTGCAGAAACATTTCTGTTTCTGAAAGCCTCGTCTTTATCCTGCAAGCTAGATTTGCTATGAATGCTTCTTTTGCAGTCTAGTGCTTATTCTATTGTTTTTGTTGTAGTTGTAGTTGTATGTCATTGAATCGGTACCAATTCATTGTGACCCTATGTACAAAAGAATGAAACACTACCTGGTCCTGTGCCAACCTAACAATCATTGCTACACCTAAGCCCACTGCTGCTGCCACTGTGCCTATCCATCTCTTTGGTGTCTTCTTCTTTTTCTCCCACCCTCTACTTTACAAAAAATGATATCCTTCCCCAGGGACTAATATTTCTAATGTATGAGAGACAAAGTCGGGCCATCTTGGCTTCCAAGGAGCTCTCTGGCTATACTTCTTCCAACACAGATCTGTTTGTTCTTTTGGAAGCCCGCAGTACTTTTAATCATTTCCTCCAACACCATATTTCAAATACATCAATTCTTGTCCAGTCTTTCTTATTCACTGTCCAACTTTCATATGCATATGAGGTTACTGAAAATACCAGGTTTGGGTCAGGCACACCTTAATCTTCAAACTCATATCTTTGCTCTTCAACACTTTAAAAGAGGTCTTGTGCAGTAGATTTGCCTAATGCAATCCATCATTTTCTTTGTTGACTGCTGCTTCCATGAGCGTTGATGGTGGATGCAAGCAAAATGAAGCCTCTGACAACTTCAGTCTTTTTTCATTTATATGGATGTTGCTTATTGGTCCAGTGGTAAGGAGTTTTGTTTTCTTTACATTGAGGTGCAACCCTTACCAAAGACTGTGGTCATTGATCTTCAGCAAGTCCACTTTGCTTTCAGCAAGCAAAGTTGCATCATCTACATATCACAGGCAGTTAATGAGTCTTTCGTCAATCATGGTGGCATGTTTTTCTTCATATAATCTAGCTTCTCGAATTACTTGCTCAGAGTTCAGATTGAATAAGTGTTGTGAAAGAATACAATCCTGGAGCACATCTTTCCTAATTTTAAACCATTCGGTGTTCTTTTGCTATATTCAAACAACTGCCTCTTGGTTTATGTAAAGACTCCTCATGAGCACAACTAAGTGTTCTGGAACAAACATTTTCCACAATGTTGTCCATAACTTGTCATGATCCACAAAATCAGAAGTCTTTGTATAGTCAATAAAGCACAGGTAAACACATTTGCCTGGTATTCTCTGCTTTCAGCCAAGATTCATCTTATATCAGCAATGATATCCCTTGTTCCACATCCTCTTCTGAATCTGGCTTAAATGTCTGGAAGTTCTCTGTGAATGTATGGTTGCATCTGTTTTTGTATTATTTTTATCAAAATTTACTTGCATGAGATATTAATGATGTTGTTCAATGCTATCTGCATTCTATTGGGTCACCTCTCTTTGGAATAGGAACAAATATGGATCTCTTTTAGTCAATTGGCCAGGTAGTTGTCTTCCAAATTTCTTGGCAGAGATGAGTGAGTGCCTCCAATGCCACCTCACTTTCTTGACAGATTTCAATTTGTATTCCATCAATTCCTTGTGCCTTTTTCTTTGCCAGAGGCTTCAATGCACCTTGGACTTCTTCCTTCAGGATCATTGACTCTTGATCATATGTTATCTCTTTAAATGGTTGAACATTAACCATTTCTTTTTGGTACAGTGACTCTGTGTATTCCTTCCATCTTCTTTTGATGTTTACTGCATCATTCAATATGGAATTCTTCAGTATTTCAATTTGAGGTTTGAAGTTTTTCTTTAGTTACCTCAGCTTGAGAAATACTGAGTATGTTCTGCCCTTTGGTTTTCTAACTCCAGGACTTTGCACTTTTAGTTATAATATGTGACTGTGTCTTCTTAAGCTGACCTTTAAATTTTTTCTGTTCAGCTGTTTTGCCTCCTCATTTATTCCATTTGCTTTAGCATCTCAACACTAAATAGAAAGTTTCAGAGTCTCGTCTAACATCCATTTGGTCTTTCCTTTCGTTACTGTCATCTTAATGACCTTTTGCTTTCTACCTGTATGATGTTCTTGATGTCATACCACAACACTCTGGTCTTTGGTCTTTAGTGTATAATGCATCAAATCTGGTCTATAGACAGACTTACTATACAAGAAATAATTAAGATAGCACCTTCAAGACTATGGAAAAAGATCAGATGGCAATTTGGATTTACCCAAATGAATTAAGAGTACTGGTAACGCTCAATGTTGTTGTTAACTGCCATCAAATCAGTTCTGACTCATCGCGACACTGTGTAGGGTTTCCAAATTTGATTGGTGTGCTTGAGCCACTGACCACATGTTTAACAGCCCAGTGCTTATCCTACAGAGCCATGTCAGGTAGGTAAATATAAAATGCATTTTCCTTGCATTATAAAATAACTTTAAAGAAAGTGGTGGTTGTTTGCCACCAAGTCAATTCCAACTCATAGTGACTCCATACAGGGTTTCTGAGGCACAACTTGTGGGTTTGAACTGCCGGTATTATAGTTCAAACTGATTTTGCAGTCCAGGGCTTATCCTACAGTGACACAAACTAATAGTCATTACCCAGAATTCCTGGTGTGGCGCTGTGGGTTAATGCTCTGGAATGCAAAGTTATTTGAACCACAAGGTAAGTGGTTCAAGCTCACTAGCCATTCCGTGGAAATCCTATACACGGTCACTATGGGTCAGAACTGACTAGAAGGCAATTTACAACCATAACAACAAGTCATTATAAAATTATAAGCTAATAATAGCACTAATAATGGGAGGGAAGAAATGGAAGTATCCTGTTGCAATATTCTCATACTATATACGTTTTCTCTAGATACAATAGTGGGTTCTGTTTTAATAGCTAACCTCAAGATTAACAGTTCAAATCTACCAGCTGCTTCACAGGACACAGATGAGGCTTTCTTTCCTAGGAAAGATATTCAGCCTCAGAAAGCCTATACAAGGTTTGTATGAGTCTTAGCAGACTTGACTGCACACAGCAACATCATATATTTAGTAACATAGAAGAACACTCTAAAAATGAGTTGTTTGGCATAACTAAAATGGCTGAAACAGGACAGAATTGAACTCCATTTTATCTTAGATTCCTCCTTCTGGTTTTTAAACAGGATGACACATTCATGACCAAGATAACTTATTCTGCAACATTTTGAAGTTGCCCATCCAAAATGTTACAGAAAATAGAAGGAATCAGCACTAGAATGTAAGAAAGAGTGGCAAAGGTTGAGTATTCCAGTTTATAGAAATTATTGACAAATGAGTCTTGTGAAAGTATGTTGAATGTTAACCAATCACACGCATCCCCATTCTCTTCCCAACTCTGTACAAAATTCTGAAGAATTATGCTTAAAAGATTTATGTTTCTTCTGAATCTCATTTTGAACTTTCATTTGATTCTTTCTGATTTGCATGTCTTTGAATCGAATAAATGTTTTCTTTTAACAGAAATCCTATTTAATTTTTAACAGTGAGCTAATATGATTTTAATGTTGTTGTTAGGTGCCATAGAGTCGGTACCAACTCATAGCAACTCTATACACAACTGAATGAAACACTGCCAGGTCTTGGGCCAATGTCACAATTTTTGCCATGCTTGAGCCCATTGTAATGCCACTTTGCCAATCCACCTCCTTGGGGGTCTTCCTCTTTTTCTCTGACCTTCCATTTTACCAAACATGATATCTTTCTCCAGCTACTAGTTCCTCCTGACAATATGTCTGAAGTATGAGAGACAAAGTTTGGCCATCCTGGCCTCCAAGGAGCACTCTGGATGCACTTTGTTCAACTCAGGTCTGTTTTTTTTCTTTTTGCAGCCTATGGTACTTTCAATATTCTCATAAAAGATCACAACTCAAATGTGTCAATTCTTCTAGGGTCTTACTTATTCACTGTATAGTTTTCATATGCAGATGAGGTAATTTAAAATATCATGGCTTGGGTCAGGCACACCTTAGACCTCAAGCTGACATTGTTGCTCTTCAACACTTTAAAAAGGTTTTGTGCAGCAGATTTGCCTAATGCAACATGTCGTATGATCTCTTGACTGCTGCTTCCATGAGTGTTAATAGTTGATCCAAGAAGAATGAAGTTCTTGACAACTTCAATCTTTTCCCCACTGATAAGATATAAACTTTTTATAGGTCCAGTGGTGAGGATGTTAGTTTTCTTTACATTGAGATGCAATCCATACCAAAGGCTGTGCCCTGTGATCTTCATCAGTAAGTATTTTAAGTCCTCTTCACTTTCGGCAAGCAAGGTTGTATCATCTGCGTATTGCAGGTTGTTAATGAGTCTTCCTCCAATCCTGATGCCACATTTTTCTTCAGATAACTCAGCTTCTTGGATTATTTGCTCAGTATACAGGTTGAATAGTATGGTGAAAGACTACAACCCTATCACACACCTTTCTTAATTTTAAATTATTTATTGTTCCTATGTTCTGTTTGAACAACTGTCTGGTCCATGAACTGATTCCTCATGAGCACATTTAAGTGTTCTGGAATACTCATACTTCACAATGTTGTCCATAATTTTC
>NW_006408533.1:9870272-9870815 GCF_000296735.1 Chrysochloris asiatica | reverse complement strand
GTGCTGCCTCATTTTCCTGAATGATTTCAATTTGTATTCCATTAATTCCTGGTGCCTTGTTCTTTGCCGGTGGATTTAATGCACCTGGACTTCTTCCATCAGTATCATTGATTCTTGAAATGGTTGAACATCAACCATTTATTTTTGATAACAGTGACTCTGCATAGTCCTTCGATCTTCTTTTGATGCTTTCTGCATCATTCAATAATTTGCCCAGAAAATCCCTTCAATAATGAAATTGAGGCTTGGATTTTTTCTTCAGTTCCTCAGCTTCAGAAATGTTGAGCGTTTTATTCCTTTTTAGTTTTCTCACTCCATATCTTTGTACATTATGTTGTAATATTTGACTTTGTCTTTTCGATCTTACCTCTGAAATTTTCTGTTCAGCTCTTGTGCCTCCTCATTTCTTCCATTTGTTTTAACATATCTATGCTGGAGAGCAAGTTTCAGTGTCTCTTCTGACATCCATTTTGATCTTTTCCTTCTTGTCTTCTTAATGACTTTTTGCCTTCTTCCTGTATGGTGTTCTTGATATCATCCCAC
>NW_006408533.1:9867149-9869602 GCF_000296735.1 Chrysochloris asiatica | reverse complement strand
ATGTGGTTATGAGATTCAAAATGGCCAATACACATCAATTTCAGCTCACTAATGGCTAAGTGTGGCGCTGTGGGTTAATGCGCCAGACTATAGAGTCATTTGAACTGCGAGGTCGGAAGTTCAAGCTTATCGGCTTCTCCTTGGAAACCCTACACAGGGTCGCTATGACTCAGAATTGACTCGACAGCTCTTAACAACAACAACAATGCCTAAGATATCAATGTTTATGCATTCCATTTCATTTTTGACAATTTCCAATTTTCCTAGATTCATACTTCATACATTCCATATTCTGATTATTAATGGATGTTTACAGTTGTTTCTCTTCATTTTGAGTTATTCCCCATCAGCAAATGAGGGGGTCTCAAGGGCTTTATTTCCATCGACTTTATGCTATTCGCATCATCACGGTCAACTCTGCTTTGAGGATGCAGCTCTCCCCTAGTCACATTTTGAATGCCTTCCAACCTGAGGGGCTCATTTTCTGGCATTATATCTGACAGTGTTTCTCTGCTATTCATAAGGTTTTCAGCTACCAAATATTTGGAAGTAGTTCATCACTCCGTCTTACTTGTCTGTCTTCATCTGGAAGCTCATCTGAAACCTGTCCGCCATGGGTGACCCTTCTGGTACATAAAATATCTATGGCATAGCTTCCAGAATCACAGCAACTCAAAGCCACCACAGTACTACAAACTGACAGATGAGTGGTATTTCTTGTTGTTAAGTGCTGTCAAGTTGATTCTGACCCATAGTGACCCTATATATGATTTCAAAGGAATGGATGGTGAGTTTGAACAGCTGGGCTTGTGGTTCAAACCTACCTCATAGTTGAATGCTTATCGTACAGTGCCACACTAGGATTTGAGATTAGATGGTAATCAAAAAAGGTTTACATTAAAAATCTTAGACTAGCTACTAAAAATACTAAAAATAAGCAAACAAATAAGAAAAAACTGTGCTGAAAGTGGGAATAAAATGGAAGCCTAGAATTTTAAAAAGAAAAAAAAATGTTTAAAAAAAAATTTTTTAAAAGCAGAGGAGTTCAAATCTGAAACAATTAATATAATGAAAAATTTAAATTCAAGCATATTAATAATTATGCTGTTATGTGCTATAGAATCAGTTCTGACTCATTTGTTTAAAGACCTGAAGAAAAGACAGATTTTCATATTGGATAATAATAAATTATATACTACCTACTTTATATACAGAAACCTAGATAGATTAAAAGTAAATGAGGATTCATCATTCATTTACTCAGTAAGCAAGCATTGAGAACTTGTGTGCTTTGAGTCAGTTCTGGCTCATAAAAATTCTATAGCACAAAGTAGAACTGCCCATAGGTTTTCCAAGGCTGTCTTCCACAGAATACCGGACTATCCTCCTTAGGGGGGTGGTGTGTTGAAACTTCTGACCTTTCAGCTAGCAACCAAGTGCTTTAACTACTGCATCATCAAGGCTGCTACAAATAAGAACTTAGTAGTTAACAATTGCTACCTAGCTTTTGAGGCACTTTTGCTAACACTGGAGAACAAAGGCATATATGGAGAGTGGGTCTTGATGGCGGAAAGGGTAGAGGTGCAGTGTAGTTAGCCATTAGCAATCCCACATCATACCAGGTGAAGAGAGTTCAGGGCAGAGCTCCAAAACTCTGAAAGAAATAGGTAGGAATATTTTAAAAGTTTGAGGGGTTTTAGCTAGTAGAACTTGTAGCAGAAATAAGAAATTGCACATTTTTTAATCTGCCAGCCTCACAGGCCCAAAGCCAACAATTTGGGCAAGACTAAATGGCAAGACCAAGCATGGGAAAAGATCCACCATGGAATAACACCACAGGAACATCAGACCAAAGGTAGACAATACACTTTATTGGTTTTGCATGGTTCTGATTTTTTTTTTTTTTCTTTTTGGTATATGTTCATTGGTCCCCCATTGTTTGCATACCTCCATTCTGGTGACTAGAGGGGGAGCCAGAGCAAATAGACAACCCCACCCCACCACTGGCGGAATCTTCTGGAACACATGCGCACAGATACTCTCAGCCCAAGAGCAGGCCCTGAACTGTTTTTTAATAGCGAAAAGGCCAGAACTGGCGGGGTGGGGGAGGGTGGAGAGGGAAAGAGAGTTTAAAGACAAAATATGCCGAAAATTTAATTAAATCCTGAAGTACACCATAACAACCAACAGTGGCATCGTGAAATTTATCAGGCAGCTTTGAAGGCAAGAAGTTGAAAGAGGACATTAAAGTCATACTCGTGTTTTCGTTGTTGTTGTTGTTTTTGCTGTTGCTGTTTTTTTGTTTTATGCTCCTCCTTTTACCTTTGGGGACTCTTTTTCTCCCTATATTATCCAAGAAGAGACAGCAACTGCTGCCATATAATCAAGCTACAATCACACTCTATAAAACACCAAAATACACGCAAGAACCAATACCAACTGCCATATACCAG
>NW_006408533.1:9864979-9866057 GCF_000296735.1 Chrysochloris asiatica | reverse complement strand
TTCCGAGGGTGTAAATCCTTATGGGAGTAGAAAGCCTCATCTTTCTCCCGCGGAACGCCTGGTAGTTTCGAACCGCTGACCTTAAGGTTCGCAGCCTGATTCGTAACCACTACGCTACCAGAGCTCCTTTAGAGAGATGCAAATCAAAACAACAACGAGATATCATCTCACACCTGCAATAACAGCAAAGATCAAAAAAGTGAAGGACAATAAATGCTGGAGAGGATGTGGAGAGACTGGGACACTTCTGCATTGCTGGTGGGATTGCAAAATGGTCCAATCACTCTGGAAAACAGTACGGCACTGCCTCAGAAGGTTGGAAATAGAAATACCTTATGATCCAGCAATTCCTCTACTTGTTACTTACCCACAAGAAATATGAGCCATATCATGAGGAGATATATGCACACCAGTGCATATCACAGCAGTGCTATTTACAATAGCAAAAAGATGGAGACAGCCTAAGTTCCCATCAATTGAATAATGGAATAACAAACTGTGGTACATACACACAATGGAACATTATGCTACTTGAATAACAACAAGGAAGCTGTAAGTCATCACATAACATGGATGAACCTTGGGGACATTGTGCTGAATGAAATTAGACAGTCGCAAAGGGAGAAATATTGTAAAAGACTAAGAAAATGAACCCATACAAAAGGTGCGGGGAGGGGAATTCTTTGCTGGTTATCCTCCGTACATGGGGGTGGGGTGAGGGAAGTGAGGTGAAGGTGGAACACAAGATAGGGAATAGACAAAGGATAGTTTGGGTGCTAAGGAGTGGGACAATACACAAGAAGTGGGAGGGGAATGGAAGAACAAGGCAGATGGGAAAATAATTAGGCAGGTTTGCATGGGCTAAGTGGGGCAGAGGTAAATAATGATGTATGCACAACCTTGAAACAACAGGGCTCTGGGATACAGGGATTGAGACATGGTTGGAATGGGTAAAAGAGGGAAAATAAAGTTAAGATGCTTGACTGTCTTTTGAATCTTGGTTTCCCTGACATGTTGTTATTGTCAGGTGCCATCGAGTCAGAACCGACTCATAGCGACCTCATGAACAGCAGAACAA
>NW_006408533.1:9833910-9862751 GCF_000296735.1 Chrysochloris asiatica | reverse complement strand
TTCACTGATGATATGGAGCTTTTCAATCTTCTCTTTCCACAGATGTAGTCAATTTGATTTCTATGTGTCCCATCTGACGAGGTCCATGTGTATAGTCGTCTCTTATGCTGTCTAAAGAAGGTATTTGATATAAACAAATCATTTGTTTTGCAGAAATCTATCATTCGTTCTCCAGCATCATTTCTATCACCAAGTCCAAATTTTCCAACTACTAGTCCTGGCATACCATTATAAAATAGATACTTGAGGGGGAAAGAAAGGAATAGTCATAAATATCACCATAAAAGCTTGTATGTCTGTCTTCTGCCTATAACTGATTGGGATACCTAAAATGCAGCTAGAACTTGCCCAGTGAAGGAGGCTGCCTAGAGAGCCTCTGCATTACATAAGACCATAGGTGGAATCCTTAACCTCACTCAGAATCTTCTGAGGTGTAAAATTTCCACCTGAAAGGACAAGCAGACCAGCCTGGAGTGACTAGAAGAACAGAAGCTACTTCTTGAAAGAAAGACCCACAGAAAAAATACAAAATAGTAACAGCAGTCTGACTGATTACTACAAGAACAAGCAAGTTGCTTGCTCAGGAGATATCAAGGCAAGTGGTAGGGTTCCCTTAGGACAAACCCGCCTTCCAAGACTAAGACTCAATGGGAATACATGAGGAGACATGTGCTCTGATTGGTGACCAAGTTCATCACCGATAAGGGGAACTGAGGGAAAAACAGCAATGAAGTTGTGAGCTAAGACCTACAACAGTCCTGTGAACCCTGGTGGAGATCTGGTTGGCCAGCTGTGTGGCAAGACCTGAAGACTCTTGAGTCCAGAGTCAGTGACATAGCCACAGAGGACTAGAGTGGAGAGTGAAGCATCCAGCTGATGAGAAGAGAGGACATATGCACAAGAACACCCACACTTGTAGATAATATTCACTCTACCTGGCTTCAATGAGTGGATGATCAGAGCTCAACCAGAAGAAGAAAGAAGAGGGGAAAAAAAGAGAAATCTAATACAATTTGATGAACTTGACCTACACCTATGGATGCAGTGGCTCAAAAGAGGGAACAAATCTTTACAGCGAGGATGATTCGCACCCCCTCCATACACAGAGTAAACAGGGATGATCAACTTGGAAATTGGCTACCCAAAATGGGCGGGGGGTGGGGGTGGAAGGGAATGGCTACAAAGGCAAGAAGTGACTGGCTTACAAGCTTTCAAGAGGGAGCCTAGATCCAGAGGGCACGGAAGAAGGTAAACTCTCTCCTGAGTAGTATCCAATCTGTCTGGGTGGGGCTAATGAAAGGAGATGGGGATAGGTCCTTTGTGGTACAATGGTGAAAAATTATCAGGACTGACTGCAGAGGGTTGGAAATGTAAAGGTGGACATTTTATGGCAAAAGCTGGGGAGTGATTGACTTTGCAATCCAGGAGCGGAGGTCCCTGGAACCATCAAGGGAGAAGAGTGGAGTGCAAGACCCTACCCAGAGAAGCACTGATGCCAGAGATGGAGGCAGAGATGATGATGTGGAGCGATGGAGCGGCTGGGGACTCTAGACCCAGAGAGGGAGAGGGGCTGTGTGCTGACGACTGGGGGGCAGGCTTACAGGGTATAGCCTTTGGTTGGTTGATGATGCACGGAGGGGATTGAAACCATGGCAATGAAACGACATACGATAGGATGAATGTAAAGCTAATGTTCTCCCATGTAAACTATCACATAATTGACACATAAAAAAATGGTTAAAAAAAATAAATGGGTACAAATACAAAAATGGCAGTCTGAATGGTTACTACAAGGACAAGCAAGTTGTTCTCTGGAGAGCCACATAGGAAGCAATCAAGTCCCTACAGCACAACACCCGCTTCAAGACTGAAACTCAAAGGGATCATATGAGCAGCCATGTAAGCTTGCTGGTGACCGTGTTGGTCTACTTGTGAGTGAAAGTAGGGGAAAGGCAACAATGAAGATATGGGTTGAATCAGACATCCGTTGACCTGGAGATGAGAGAGAAGAGGAAGGGCTGGTTGGTCTGAAATATGGTGAGACCTGGGGTCTCCTGAGCCCATGGACAAGGACATAGCCATGGAGGGCTGGAGCTGAGAGTGGAGCTTCCATCTGATATGAAGCGAGGGGAGACACACAAGAACACCCAAATGTGCAGATTTTGACCTTTTGACCTAGGTGCGGTAGTTTTAAGATCGCAACTCCACTTAAAGAAAAAAAAAAAAAAAATTGATCAAGGAAACAAGTGTAAATTGCTACAGTTTGACAAATTTGACCTATACTCATAGATTTAGTAGCTCAAAACACCAACTGAGAGGGAAGACATCTTAATCCTACCCTTCTGAATGCAGGGGTGATAGGGACGGGTAACTTAGACATTGTCTACCTAAAATGGTTGGGTGGGCTATAAAAGCACAAAGTGACTGGCTTACCAGTTATCAACAGGGAGTTTAGTTTGAGTGTGAGGAGGAAGATAAGATCCCCACTGAAAAGTTTTCATCTTGACTAGATAGGTCTGCTGATAGAAGAGGGGGATAAGATTCTTATGATTCAATAGTGAGTAGTTGTTATGATTAATTGCAAGTGTCACAACTGTAAAGGTAGAAGTTTTATAACATAAAGGGGGGAATAGTTAATCTCACATTCCAGAAACAGAGGAACCTAGGACAATCAAAGGAGAATAGCATGAGCAGAATGTTGAACCTTATCCAGAGAAGCAGCAATACCAGAGCTGGAGGCAGAGATGAGGACATGGAGAGAGAGAGCAACTTTCTTTGAATATGTGTCTTCTGTCACTCTAACTGTTCCAAGATGATCTGCTTGTCCTTACTAGTGGGAATGCCCCACCTCCAAAGGTTCTGGTAGGACTCAGGATTCCACCTAAGGTCCTATACTCTGCAAAGGCTCCGCAAGTGGCATATTTCACTGGGCAAGTTCTAGAACCCCTTTTAGGTATTCCAATCAGTTATAGGCTGAAGATGGACTTACAAGTTTTCTGTAATATCGTTTCCTGACATTTCTTTATATTCCACTCAAGTGTCTATTTTATAATAGTAGACAAGAGAACCCAATATTCACAAGACAGTCAAGCATCTGAATATTATTTCCCCTCTTTAAACTATGCCTACATCCCTGTATCACAGACCCCTGTTGTTCCAAATTTGAGCATGCAACACTATTTACCTCTGTCCCACTTAGGCCGTGCAAACCTGTATTAGTGTTCCCCTATCTATATTGTTCTTCTCCCTCCTCCCTCTTCTTGTATTGTAAAATAGATCTTGAAATGCTCTTTTTGCTAATGAATATGATGCCATTGCTCTGCAATTCGTTATTCCCAGTATAGTAAACCATTGTATTGTCAGATTCAAAATGGCCAATACTTGTTCATTTCTGTTCACTAAAACCTAGGATACTGATCTTTATGCATTCCATTTCATTTTTGAAAACTTAAAATTTCCTAGAGTCACTCTTCATGCACTCAGTGTTCATTCTGATTATTAGTGGATGTTTTCAACTGTTCCTCATTGTTTTGAGTTGTGATCCATCAACAAATGATGGACCCAAAAGCTTTACTCCATTCGTGTCATCATGGTCAACTCTACTTTGCGGAGGCAACTCTTACCCAGTAGCATTTTTACTGCCTTCTAACCTGAAGGTCTAATTATTCAGAAACATATCTGACAATATTCTGGTGCTATTCATAATGTGTTCATTTTCTGTTGCTATATGTGACCATGTTCCACTGCTACTCTTGTTTTTTAGTAGCTAAACATTCATAAATTTAGCTCCTCACCTGTCTTAGTCTGGAAGATCAGCTGAAATCTTTCCACTATGGGTGGTATTTAAAAACTGGTGGCTTAGTTTCCAGAATCACAGCAATATGTAAGCTTTCATAGTATAACAAACTGACAGGTTTCCCAATTAACTGTCATCTTTACCTGGCCTGACAACTGAGTTGTACCCTAAATTGTATTCTGTTACTACTTCCTGTTACTCTAATAGGTCACAGAATTATTAATGCAGTCTGTAAATTTCTTTGAATTCTTTGTGAACTTTGAAATGGCTTCTGGGTTTCATAATAGGATACAATTCAGGGTGCAACTGAGGATAAATGTCAGGAAACAGAATACAATTTAAGGAGAGGTATATGGTTGAAGTCTGGGAAAGTCAATGAAGAGAACATATCTCTCCTTCATCAAACTAGGACATCCAAATATTAACCCACCACAGGAACAGGTCTTCCTGAGGACCACCCTGGGATAGTTCTCCTCTTTATCAGGAGGACCCCTTTACTCTCAGTTTCTAGGGTTTTTATAAGCCCACTCTTGTACTCCTTGTAAATTACTAAGTTTACTTTCTTGCTGATTAGGATACATGTAAGTTACTGAGTGAGGATTTCCAGCCAATCCATGCAAATAAACATTTATTTGAAAGCTGTTCATCAAATAACATATACTTCAAAAACCCCTACTACTTTCAGGTTCTAGTCCCCTCATTGTATAAAATTATTTGTTTTTACAAGTCGTTGTTGTTAAAGTGCCATAGAGGTGGTTCCAACTCATAACAACCATGTATAGGGTTTTCAAGAAGTGGCTAGTGGGTTTGAACTGTTGACCTTGTGGATAGAAGTCCAATGCTTATCCTAAAGTGCCACACCAGGATTCCAGGGGAGACATTAAAATTCTCCCATTCCATTCAAACTAATCTGCTTTTGAATTCACAACTTGAAAATCCAATTTTAAAATATAACAGTTGTCAAATTATGTTACTGGTGTACGTCAGTTTGACTGCTAACTGCAAAGTTGACAGTTTAAATTCATTAGCCGCTCCTTGGGAACCCTGTACTAGGTCACTCTGAGTCCGACTTGACTAGACAACGCTTAGCAACAACACAGAACTCTATACACTTACATAACTCCTATGTTATTGGAAAACATCAAACCCCTCAGAGGAATGACATCATTTTTTTTTTTTTTTAATAACACAGTGACATTCTGAATTATGTTAATTTAAATTAATCCCCAAAATAAATATTTGTGAATAGTAGCTGATTGCTATATCAAATGTTACCAAAAGATACCTTCTACCTTCAGTGTCTTCTTTGCAGATGAAACATTTCCTAAAACTATAGCCTTTTAATAAATAACATCCTTCATCCACTATTTTTTGCCTTTAAATAGGAATTTTAATGAATTCATCCTTTTTGACATTTGCATTTGTCTTTAAATGCCACAAGATAACAGGGCTTTAATCATTCCAAATAGCTTTTTAATTATAGACCTAATTACTTTCCCAGAAGGTTAATCTCCACAAACAGGAATAAAACTGTTGACTTGTACTTTGTCTGAAGAACGATGCTGTACTTATGATTTAGGTATTTGGTAAATTTATTCCATCAGTTTTATTTGGCTTTTTAGTATAGGAAATAATGAGCTAACATTTAAGAGAATTGGGCCTATTGCAATGTGAACAAAGCAAAGTTATTTTAATTAATTATAAAAATTAAGAGGGACCAAGAGACGTTGTGGACAACAAAAGGCAGATTATTTCAAGCCTCAAAGGCAGCATCAGAGACAGCAATTTCAGACCTCAGAAAAATAGATGGCTGTCTTTAGTGTTCAAGTAGGACTTGACTTCCATAAAATCAATGACAAAAAGAATTACTATTTTGAAGCTGCAATTTGAGTGAGGATTCAATTAATGATATACGATTAATATTCAATTAATGAGAAAAAGTTTTACTAAGTTATTTCTTATATTTTGTAGTTGTTATAGATTTTTTTCTCTCTCATATGTTTTGTATTGCCAATACTAGAAAGGTGGTTTGTGAGTGTATGTTATATGATAAATTTGACATTTGTTGTATTCAGTGCTCCTATGTAATGTATTCAAAGTCTACAAGCTCTTAAAATGTGCCCAGAATAGACCTAATTTTGTAAACTGTACAATCTTTTATTTGAAAAGAATGCCAGAATTGTTTATAGAGTCCTGTTTACAATAGAGGAAATTTACAATAGCCAAAAATCATGACAATTTGTTTTATTTGCTTACACCAATGTGAGATATATTTTCACATTTGCACCACACCAAAACAAAAAACAAAAAATATCACACTGACAAATCTACTGAAAAACAATCCCCTAATTAGTCAACATGTGTAGCAAATAGTACCTGATTGGTTATATGTGTTTACCATCTACCTGCGTCTAATATTTTAAACCACACACAATTCCTGAAAATGAGGAGCTTTTGGTCATAGGAGATGTCCCATTCACACTACATGACATAATTATGCTTGTTTTATGTGTAGAAGAGGTCAAAATTTCTATTGCTGAGCACTGTGCTTCACATTGTTGTTGTTAAGTGCTATTTAGTTGGTTCTGACTCATAGTGACCTTGTATAGGATTTTCAAGGAGCAGCTGGTGACTTTGAACCACTAACCTTGTGGTTCAAACCAACGTTGCCGTCCAGTGTTTTATCCCAGAGCACCACACCAGGATTCCGTGCTTCACGTTGTTGTTGTTGTTGTCAGGTGCCATCGAGTCAGTTCCGACCCATAGTGACCCTGTATAGGGTTTCTGAGGAGTGACTGGTAAGCTTGAACCACGTTTGGATAATCCAAAAACCGAACTCACTGTCACCAGCCTATTCCAATTCATAGCAACACAACAGTAGAACCCTAAGTAGAACTGTTTCTTAGGGAGTAAACAACCTCATCTCCCCCTTGAAGCCTCTGGTATGTTTGTAGTTAGCATCCTAATGCTTAGCCCATTGAGTCACCAGCGTTCTTTATTGTTGTTGTTGTTGTTGTTATGTGCCATGGAGTCAGTTCCGACTCATAGCGACCCTGTGCAGGGTTTCCAAGGCTGTAAATCTTTACGGGAACAGAAATCTTTGTCTTTCTCCCGTGGAGCAGCTGGTAGTTTCAAACTGCTGACCCTGTGGTTCACAGCCCGATTCATAACCAATACGCTACCAGAGCTCCTTGGGCTCTTTATTAGGAGAATGCAAACTATTTAAGCTTAAGTCAATTAGACAACTAATATGCATGAACTTTATTGTTAATATTTTCTTAAAAGATTAATTTTTTCATCCTTTGCTGTAGAGATTTATCAGTTCATTTTTGTTGAGCCAGTTTTTATTGTCCACAGACAATAAGCTATACATGTGGGATAGAAAAATAGTATGTATCATTTCTGCTCATGGCTACCTATAATGTATTCTACATAAAAATAATCATTAAGTGGCAAATATTTTAACAGAGTTAAGTATAGTTGCACAGAGAATGGACAAGCCCTAAATTGAGATTCAGGACAGGCTCCCTTGAAAAGCTAATCCTAAAGCTCTCAGGAAAGCCCCATGATATCCTATCATAGAGGAACATTGACAAAAATGAACAGTGTTGAACATCTGTGTCATCTAGAAATGAGATACTGCTACACAGAAAGAATATAAAGTGAGGAGTAGATGAGCTTGTAAAAATGTAGGTTGTCATTAGAGGAAAGAAGAAAGTCTTCTAAGCCATGCAATGATACTCTGCTTTCTCTTGAAGGGGCAAAAAGACACTGAAGAAGCTAGAATGAATGGATGTCCTGGGAAAATAAAGTTTATTTATTGGATGCATGGCTTACTTATAAGGAACAGGAGGTTGTATTTTGTATTTACATACTAGAAACATTAAGATATTCAGTTCTTATGTCCACTATTTACAAGTTGTATCATCTTAGAAAAATTAATTCACTTATTAAAGATGAAGTCTGCTAATCATCAACAATGATAACAATGATAACAATGGTAACATTTCTTACCAAAAATTTAATGTAAAGATTAAATGATGTAATTTTTGTGGGAAGTGATTGGTAATTGGTAATAGATTATAATAGTTTAAAATTTAATATACTTGTACCATAATATAACATGGGTATTTATGTATAGCAAATATTTTTGTATAATACATATTCTTATATTCAAATAAATTTGCATATATTTCATACACTTTATTGTTCTCACAGTATATCAATCAGAAATAACTCTTCCTAGTATATGCCCAGAGATATGCTATTTTAGACACTCAAAGAAATATATACTTACAAAATGTGACATAGCAAAATGGCATAAAACTTCAAAATGTCCATAAGAAGATGAAAAAGTAAAATATGTGACATACTTACTATGTAAGCTATACAATTTTTAAAAGAACATGCATCAATATTGAAATATTTAAAATAAAAAATACTCTCTGAAAAAGTGTAAGATGCAGAATATCATTAATGTAAATTTAGTATAAAAGAGTAAGTGCTTCATGGGAAAAAATAAATAGGTTATGTAAAATGTATAAGACATACATAAAATGATAATTATAAAGAGCAGACATTATATAGAAATGTATACAATGAAAATATCTAACTAACCATGAATCTGATGATTAAAAAGAAAGTAGGAATGTAATATTTAAGTCAATATATAAAATTCTATTTACAAATTAAGCACATGCAGAATTTCAGAATAAAAAATTTCATGCCACTTGTAAACTCCTCTAAAACCTTAAATTTAGATTTAAGAATCAAGAGTCAAAGATAACTTCCATAAAAGAATGCAGTAGAAAAATTAAGGTAACAATTATATGAATAGTAAAAAGAAGCAGGTCATGAACTCATTTGGCAATTGGCAATGAATACAACCGGCGCTAATAATTGTTACCGTTGTTGTTAAGTGCCATCAAGTTGATTCCAAATCATAGTGACCCTGTATAGGACTCCTAATATAATGAATAGCTTGCCAATGACTATAACCCATATAATGTTCTGGTAGGATAAGCACTGGACCACAAAGTCAGTGTGAACTACATGTTTAGTGGTTTAAACTCATCAGCCACTCTTCAGAAACCCTATAAAAGGTTGCTATGAGTCGGAACTGACTTGGTGGCACTTAGCAGCAGCAATCAACAACAATCATTATATTGCTGGATTTTTGCAGGAAGAAGGGAATCATAATTTTCTGTGATAGTCTATAAATATCTGGTATAGCTTTGGTCTGACCTAGAGATTTAGAAGAGTGAATCTCTACACACTAAGGGGGCTACTCAGTTTGTGCCTTTCAATTTATCTCTTTTAATTATGAACAGAATTCAAATTTGGTTAAAGACAAAATTGGAGCTTTTTCTAAATTCAACTTTTATTGTTTAATTATAAGAATTGATTGGAAATATGATAGGAAACATTCAGAATCTAAAAATGACTCAAACAGCTTCATTTGTAGAGGGTTCTGATGTGGCACTATAAGATAAGCACTGAAATTCAAACCCCAAGGTGCTCCTCTGAAACTCTATTCAAGGTCACTGTGAGTCAGAACTGACCTGATGGCAATTAACAACAACAACAACAACAACAATCATTTGTAAAGAGCTAGCAGAAGTAGATGGAACAAACTTGGTTTATCATAATCCAATGTCAAAGAGATGAACCCATGCCAATATTCGTATTAACTGTAAGGATGTCAAGGATACATTGTAGTAGATTATAAAATTATCAATTCAAAGCTGTAAGTAGATAAAATCCACTGTCCTGTGGACATTTAATAAATATTTAATCAAAATATCTGGTATGTTGGAATAGCAAATGTAATTCTTTAATTACCATTATGTTTGCTAAACGATAGTTGACTGCTTGGCACATTTTAAGACACATGACCATATTAATATTTTTGTTAGGTATTTCATATTGGTTCCAACTCATCACAAGCCTATGTACAACAGAGCAAAACACTGTCCAGTCCTCACCATCATCACAAGTGTTATTATGTTTGAGCCCGTTGTTGCTGTCACTGTGTCAATCAATCATATTTGGGGACATCCTCTTTTGCACTGACCCATCACATTTCAAGCACAATATCTCCAGGGACTGGTTCCTTCTAACAACATTTCAAAAGTACAATAGCCAAATTCTGACTCTCCATACTTCTAATGAGCAATCCTGCTGTACTTCTTCCAAATTAGAGGTGTTTGTTCTTTTCATTGTCCATAATACTTTCAACATTCTTCTCTAATACCATAATTCAAATGCATCAACTCTTCTATTGTCTTCCTTATTCATTGTCCAACTTTCACATGCATATGAAACTATTAAAAATACTATGTCTTGTATCTGGTACACCTTAGTCTTTTAAGTGACATCTTAGCTCTTTAACACTTAAAAAAAAAGACACTTGGCAGCAGATAAGCCTAATACAATGCACAGTTTGATTTCTTGTGTGCTGCTTCTAAGAACATTGATTGTTGCTCCAAACAAAATGAAATATGTGGCAACTTCAATCATTTCTCTGTTTATCATGATGACAGTAACTGGTCCAGTTGTGAGGAATTTTGTTTTCTTTACATTGAGGTGCATCCCATACTGAAGGCTGTAGACTTTGATCTTCATAAGTAAATAGTTTAAGTCCTCTTTGCTTCCAGCAAGCAAGGTTGCATCATCTGCACATCTCAGTTTTTGATACAACCTCCTCCAAACCTGATGCCACATTCTGCTTCATATAATCCAGCTTCCCAGATTATCTGCTCACCATATAGATTGAATAAGTATGGTGAAGGGATACAACACTGACACATATTTTCTGATTTTCAACCTGTCAGTATCTCCTTGTTCTATTCTCATTAATGCATCTTGGTGTATCCACGTTCCTCATGAGCACAATAAATTGTTTTAATCATTTTTGTCAGTATTAATCATAGTTTATTATGATCCACACAGTCAAATAACTTTGCATAGTCAGTAAAGCACAATTACAAATCTTTCTTGTACTCTCTTCTTTGAGCCAAGATCCATATGATGTCATCAAGGATATCATTCATTCCATATCTTCCTCTGAATTAGTCTTGAGTTTTGGTGACTCCCTATTGATGTACTACTGTTGTAACTATATTTCAGTTATCTTCAGCAAAATTTTACCTGCATATACTATTAATGATATTGTCTATTATTGTTGTTAGGTGCCATCAAGTTGTTTCTGTCTCATAGTGGCCCTATTCAAACAGAATGAAACACTGTTAGATCCCATGCCAGCCTCACAATTGTTATGTTTGAGTCCATTCCTGCTGCCACTGTATCGATCTATCTTCTTGGGTTATCTTCCTATTTTTTCTCTGACACCCTGCTTTGCCAACTATGATGCCCTGCGGCAGGGACTGGGCCTTTCTAATAAGATGTCCAGAGCATGAGAGATAAAGTCTCGCCATCCTGGATTCTGAGGAACATTCTGACTATAGTTCTTCCAAGACAGATTTGTTTGTTCTTCTGGAAGCCCATGATATTTTTAATATTTTTTTCCAACATCATAATTCACATGCATCAATTTCTCTACAGTACAATTGAATGACCAGGCAGATGTCTTCCAAATTTCTTGGCATAGATGAGTGAGAGCCTCCAGTACTGCATCAGATTGTTGAAACATTTCAATTGATATTCCACCAATTCCTAAATCCAAATTTTTCACGAAAGCCTTCAGTATAGCTTAGGGTTATTTTTTTCAACATAATTGGTTCTTAATTACATGGCATCTCTTGCAATTTTTAAACATTGACCAATTATTTTTTGAAATATTATAACCATATTAATATTAACAGTATAGTCCTGGTGTGGCGCTGTGGGTTAATGTGCTGGCCTGCAAGGTCAGTTTGAACCATAAAGCTAGTGGTTCAAGCTCACCAGCTGCTCCTTGGAAACTCTATAGGGTCACTATAAGTCGGAATTGACTCGATGACTATGATTTGGAATGACTCAATGGCACAAAAGAACAAAAACAACAACTACAAAATGAACATAATTTAAAAATCATTAAAATAAGAAAAATGTAAAACAATATCACTAATAGATCATTGAATTTTTATAAACATAATTTGATAACAAGAATTTATAGACAGAAGATTCAGCAAATTTGTATTCCTCTGGATTTGGTAGCATTTGTTAAATAAAACAACTATTTTGTACTTGAAATACTTGGTAATATTGTAGCAATGCATTTTGCATAGCATACTTGAAAATAAATTAATTGCCCAATTTATAGCTACTTCTCATTTTTCATGAATAACATTTATTCTTCTTGTTCAGTTTTATAAAGAATAACCTACCATAGTGAAGAGTTCTCATGACACTGTGGTTAAGACCTTGGCAGTTCCAACTCACTAGCCACTCACAGGGAGAAAGATCTGGCAGTCAACTTTCATAAAGATTTCCAGCCTTGGAATCCTTTGCAGTAGTTCTACTCTATCCCGTAGGGTTGCCAGTTTTGTTCTGTCTCAAATAAAGGTTCAGAATTGATCTGACCGCAATGAGTTGGTTTTTCTATGTTACCAGAAAAATTTTGAGACTAAAATTTCAGGTCCTGAAACCTTGAACATTAAATAAATGAAAATATTAGATAACTTTTTAATTTAAATTCCCAATGAAATGACAGATAAATTTTATATTTTCTATAAAATATGAGCTAATAACCTAATTTTTTATTTGCTTAGCTTGTCATTTTAGTAGCTCTTTTTTTATGGATATTTCACAATAATCCAACACACTTATCTACACGTTTTGCTTACTCAAGAGAAAGCATGTTTTTTTGTAAATGCCTAAAACTGAAAAATGTAGTTGTAATCAGGTTGCCACATATAGAAAACAGGTTAGCATTTGCTCAGGTTGGCTCTGTAGGAAAGTTAATAGTGTGCAGAGGAAATTGTAAAGGACAGCTTATTCTCAGATGGGTAAAATTCTACTTTTTTATTTTTTTTTATAAACTCTGTAGCAATGAAAAAACCATAATTAAATGAGATAAAAATAAATTAATCCCAATATTTTGCCTGTTATTTTTTACTTTAAACTTTATGTGTAAGAGTGCCAGTAATTGTTCTATCATATAAAGAAAATACATTGCTTTAATATTAGTGGCTTAAGAGACTCACTTGCTCATTCATAAATGTACAAAAACTTATTAACTCCTAATTGTATTTTAAGGCTAACATTATGTAGTTTACTTATCAGAATGTTTTAACTCAGATATTTAATCATTAATCTCTAAAAATGTATTTGTAAAGAAGCTACCAGTACAGTGTAATATGCAGTTCATATATCTTGGTTATGTTTCCATATAGATTTTCTCTATTCAACACAACATGGAACCTAAGGGTATCTTAATGAGGCAAATAAGCATGCAAAATACAAGACTTGAACTCATGGAGAAGTAAGTCATGATTTCATGATTTCAATTTGTATAGCTGTTTCTATAACTCCAATATACTTTTAAACAAAATGAAATATATATATATATATATATTTAGATAGAGTCAAAGGTCAAAGGTTGAAGGTTTGCACTACCTCTAACACCTGAGTAGGAATAATGGTGTAGAGCTAAAGGATAATGTGCTGAACTCAAGAACAGTTTGTACTGTAAGGTCGGCAGTGCAAAACCACCAGCCTCTTCTCAGAAACCCTATACAGGGTCGTTATGAGTCCTTAACAACAACGACAACAACTGACATGGTTTATTACTGACAATGAGATATCGAGGACCTTTCATAAATTATATTTAACTGAAAATCCTTTGTGTACGTATATTACAGTTCTAAAATTATAACTGTGCTGACTCTTTATGCCTTTAGAGGTTTAGATTGTTGTTGTGGTGGTTGTTAAGTGCCGTTGAGTCGGTTCCGACCCATAGCGACCCTGTACAGGGTTTCTGATGCTGTAAATCTTTATGGGAGCAGAGAGCCTCATCTTTCTCCTGCAGAGGTTTAGATTAGTACTCTTTAAAATTTTTTCTTTCTATATGGAAAAACACACACCAAAAAAACCTTGGAATTTCTATTGCATGTAATAAATCATGATTATTTTCTATTCTTAATATTTTGAAAATTTGACTTGATGTTGTTGTTGTTGTTAGGTAACATCGAGTCAATACTGGCTCATAGTAACCCTATGCTCAACAGAATCAAACACTGCCCGATCCTGGGCCAAACTCACAATTTTTGCCATGCTTGAGTCCATCGATACCGCCACTTGGCGAATCCATCTCACTGGGGGTCTTCCTCTTCTCTGGCCCTCCACCTTACCAAACATGATATCCTTCTCCAGCGACTGGTCCCTCCTGACAATATGTCTGAAGTATGAGAGACAAAATTTGGCCATTCTGGCCTCCAAGGAACATTCTGGCTGCACTTCTTCAAACACAGATCTGTTTGTTCTTTTGGCAGCCCGCGGTACTTTCAATATTCTCCTTCAACACCATAACTCAAATGTATCAATTGTTCTATGGTCTTCCTTATTCACTGTCCAGCTTTCACATGCATATGATGTTATTGAAAATACTTTGGCTTGGGTCAGGTGCACCTTAGTCAGTTCTGACTCATAGTGACCTTCTATATGATTTCCAAGGATGTAAATCTTTGTGGCAGTAGAAACCCTCATCTTCCTCCTGCTGAACAGCTGGTAGTTTCAAAGTGATGAACTTGAGTGATTCTTAACCACTATGCTACCAGAGATCCTTAGTTTTCAATATACAAATGAAATAAATAAATCTATTCCCTCCCCTTTTAAGTTTTTTGTTTTTTGTTTTTAATTTTTGCTCAATCTTAAACTGGACAAGACTTTACTCACAGAAAAAAAAATATTTTCAACAAAGTATACATATCCAGGCTTCTTGGTGTGTTCTTTTCTAAATACTCTTGCCCAGGTCAACAGAAGATAACACTATATCACTGGATCAACTCGATCAATATGACTTGGTTATTACATTACCCCATTTTCTTTGAGTCTGCAATATTTTGAAACTTCCCATAAACTTTAACCATTACCATTACCTGTACCCATTTACCATTATAGATTTTGAAACTGTTATTTTTAGAGGCTATTTGGAAAATAATTTTAATTTTTAAAAAGTGTATCTCTTATATAAGTATGTGAGTTTTATAGTACTTGCAGGTGCTGTAGGATGCACACTCAACCACAACAAGTTAGAAAACAAGGCAGGCTGTTCAAATCCACCAATAGCTCCTCAGAAACCCTATACAGAGACACTGTGAGTTGGAACTGACTTGACAGCATTTAACTGTAACAACAATGTAATATCTGAATTTTATGTAATGATCTATAATGAAAATTTATCATCCCATCAATGAATGAACATCTTAAATGAAGATTTTAATAACATGTATAAGCTTAGAGATGTGCTGGTATGGTGCTGTAGGATAAGCACTTGACTGTTGGTGGTTCAAGCCCACCAGCCACACTTTGGAAACCCTATACAGGGTCTCTATGATACTCAGCAGTACTTAATAACATCAACAACGTAAGTTTAGAATTAAATGCATGAATAGTAAATGCAATTCAAGTACCCTTTATATGTATGTGTTGCCTTAGTTAGTTTAATCACAATTTAGTACCAATTTGTTACTATTATTTTATGTTGTTAGTAGGAAAATCAATTTAATACTTCAATACATTTCTCTTCTCTTGCTGTTGTTGATAGGTGTCCTTGAGTCCATTCTGACACATAATGAAACCTTATACTACGTATTGAAACACTGCCCTATGTGGCTCCAACCTCACAACTGTTGCCATGTTAACATCATTGTTGCAGCGACTGCATCAATTCATGCCAAGACTGATGTCCTTCCCCAGGGACTGGTCCCTCCTTATAATATGTCCAAACTACGTCAGAGAAATTCTCATCATTCTTGCTTTCAATGAGCATTTGGTTTTACTTCTTTCAAGACAGATTTATTTCTTCTCTGGCATTCTTTATTCTTCTCTGGTATATTCTTTATTCTCCAAAAATATTGAATGCCTATTTTGCTAAATTGAAAACTGGGACTTCCATAAGGATGATTACATGAGGACACTCTGGTTCCTTAAATAACAAAGAAGATAAATATGCTCTTATAATCAACTTATTTATAAATACAATTCCTTACATAATCATAAGAAAACTAGCTCATTGGTTAGCTTAGAATTTAAAATACTAGGCATTATGCTTAAATTTCTGTGAGCTTTACCAACACCTTTATCTATTTGGATACAATTTTCGCCTTCATACACACTCATAAACTCTCTGGGTGTAATAATTGGAATTTACACTATGTAGGCTTAGATGTGATACTAATTGCTATCAAACTGAGGACAATTGGTCTTTGTCATATGACAAGTTATTTTCCTGAAAACCGAGTAATGTAGAATACAAGTTTTCCTTTTTTGACATTATGTTTTTATGAAAAATTAATTAATGATTGATACTTTTTAAAAAAGAAGAATGCTGTGTACCTTATATTACCTTCAGATGTTCAGGTTAGGAAAAGGAATGGAATAACCAAGAACTTCCAACTTATTGTTGGATTGAGTGAATCCTTTATTTTGGATGTATCAAGAAAGGTGAGATCTCGGGTTGTATCCTTTCCCCATGTTTATTCAATCTATATGCTGAACAAATAATCCGAGAAGAAGAATATGGCATCAGGATTGGAGGAAGTCTTATTAACAACCTATAATATGCAGATAATACCATCTTGCTTGCTAAAAATGAGGACTTACAATACTTACTGATGAAGAGCAAAGATTACAGCCTTTGCTATGGATTACGCTTTAATGTAAAGAAAACAAAAATCCTCACAACTGGATCAGTAAATAAGATCATGAGAAATGGAGAAAAGTTTGACGTTGTCAGACTTTATTTTGCTTGGATCTATACTCAACACTTATGGAAACAGCAGTCAAGAAGTTCAACAATGCATGACACTAGGCAAATCTGCTTAACAAGACCTCTTTAAAAGTGTTCAAGAGCAAAGAAATCAGCTTGAGGACAAAGGTGTGCCTGACCCAAGCTACGGTCACTGAGTCATTTAGACTATTTCCTATTAATGTCTGTCCAGAGGTTAGAAATATCTGAGAAAGAAAAGAGGAGTTACATAGTGACATACAATTTTTGGTGCATAGGACTATCAGGTCAAATCAGTGAATACATAATCCTATGTCATTTTGACTTTCTCATATTCTAAACTAACAGGCAGACTTTATGTTCCTATGTTAATAACATATTCTGATGTTGATTAATTAGTGGTTCTATAGACAGGTTACACTAAAGAAAGAGAAGAGCCCATCATTCACTGGAGAAAATAATTGTAAAACAGCAAAAATAGAAAAATCAATCACTTTGTATTAGTCCTCATGTAACAGTGCTAACCATGTATTTTCTCATGTTACCATTGATTCTTGAACAAGGGAGAAATTAACTAAGCAAGAGGGCATTTCGTTGTAGTTGTTACGTGCCGTTGAGTTGGTTCCAGCTCATAGAAACCCTGTATAAGTTTTCTGATGAGTCACTGGTGGATTTGAACCACCAACTTTACAGTTCAAACTGACTTTGAAGCCCAGTGCTTTATCCTACAGCACCACACCAAGACATCAGACCACTACTTCTTAATTTCTGACCACAAATAATGATTAGTAAGAGGATAATCAAATTAAAGTATAGTTTTATTGAATGTCCTCTGTAAACTTAATTTGATTCTACTTTTTGAATTCAGTATATCAGAAGTGACAAGGAAGAGTTTCACATTTAGTATATCAGCATATTGATTAATTATCTATCACAACATGAGTGAAATATGGAAATAAAATTATTATCATTTGTTATTTTATAGCTTATAAAATAGAGACTCAAATAGTCCAGTGGCTTATCATAGGTCAAAAATAATTAGTGAAAAGTGAGACAAAAGGTCTAGTCTGTAGTCTTCTTGTCCTGTAACTTCTGTTAATGTGCCCTGCTCCATTTTTGTTTACCATAATGTGGGCCAGAACAAATGTGGTTGAAGATGTATATAAATAGATCATATTAGGGGACACTTTTTGTAGAAGTAGAAATAGAGGTCTGAAGATTTGCAAAAAAGAAAAATTCCATCTCTGTAAGTACGAAGGAATACTGGTGTGACCCTGTAGGATAAGCACTCATTCACAAGGGTAGTTGGAACTGCAAGATCAGTGGTTCAAACTCACCAACCACACCTCAGAAACCCTATACGGGGTCACTACAGGTAAGAACTGACCCGATGGCAGTTAACAACAACATAAGAAGAGAAAGAAGGAACTCATGCCATAATGATAACCTGAGAAAACATTAAATGTGCTTTAGTAGCTACAACACCAATTAAATACTAGCAAAAGCAGAAGAAACTAGTCTATTATAGATAGCTCGTATCATGAAAACGTTGGTCAGAATGGTTGTTTTCTTTCACCAGAGTGCCTTATAATTTTATGTAGACAAAAATCACATAAATTGAATTGTGTCCCCCCATAATATATGTCAATATGTGATTCCCAGTAATGTATGATTATCTTGTATTTTGTGAGGTGTTTTAAATCCTAACCTTTACCTGTAGTTGTTGTTAAGCGCTGTTGAGTCAATTCTGACCTATAGCAACACTCTATAGCATTTCCAAGGAGCAGTTGGTGAGCTTGAACCACCAACCTTGCAGTTCAAACGACTTTGCAGTCTGATGCATTAGCCCATAGCACCACACCAGTACTCCTGCCTGTGGTTAATGAAGCAGAATTAGGTTAAATTAAAAGAATTAGTTTATGTTTGTTACATTAATAAAGAAGGATTAAAGTGGGACTCATCACCCTTACTTCAGTTACCATCCTTATCTATTCACAGCCAGGATTCAATGTAAAGGGAGGTCTGCTGGACAATGCAGCCTGTATCATCTTTTATCTTACAATAGATAAAAGGAAAGAGAAGGGAACAGAAAGGGGAAACCTCAATATCACCAAGAAAGAAGTGCCTAAAGCAGAATACCTCCTAGACCCAGGGGAAGATTACTTATTAAAGCCATTCACCTGTGGTGATTGTGTTTTAAAAGTACTAGTTAACTAAGACAGACAATAATTGTATTCCTATTTCACTACCATAGGTAAAATTCATTACTTTCTAAATTTTATTTTATTTTGTTTTATTTTATTCTGGTGTCTATAAAGTTGAAGTGCTATTCATATATGAGTGAAGCAAACTTTTGATATGAAAAAGAGACACAGAAGAAATTACTCTAAGACCATAGAAGGAAGAGCATCTTCTGCATAACCAGAGTACAGGACACTCTGTTTCCTTAGTTATGGAAGATGAGAAACATGTCCTTATAATTATTAATTCAATTCCTTGCATAATGCAAACATTAGCTGATTAGTTAGTGTGGAGTTTTGAAAAATCAGGCACATCCACTCCTCACTCCACACGATTAGATTACAAAGACCAGGTCTGTATAAGAAAATTGACATGCAAAACGGAAGATGACTGTATCATTACACAACCTCCAAACCTCCAAAAATCATGGCCCAGCCAAGCTGACTCATAACCTTAGCCATCACAGAGTTTTACTTTTGCTCCTCATTTCTGTGTTCATTACTACCAGAAATACTCCATTAAAACACAATATAATCAGATCGTAGAATTTTTTCTTATTGCTGTAAAAGCAAAATGCAGGATAACAAGATAGTCAATAAGTGAGGTGTTCACGTATAATACGGAGTCCTGATATGGAGCTGTAGGATAGGCACTGGACTGCTAGTTGCAATATCAGTGGTTCAAACCCACCAGCAACTCCTCAGAAATTCTATATATGAATCAGAATTGACTTGACAGCACTTAACAACAAGGTATATTATTCAATTTCTGAGAGCTTGGTCAACACCTTTAGGATAAACTAAAATATTCTCCTATGCATTTCTTATGTGAATACAGAAGGGAATTTACTTTACTACATTAATGGCAAAACTTCTGTCTTGATTATATACAATATTTAGTGAAATAGAAAATCAGTATCTCATATATAAATTATTATAAGAAATACATTTATTTTTATTATCTGTTATTGTTGTTAGGTGCCATTCAGTCAGTTATTATTTATAATGACAATATGCACAACAAAATGGAATACTACATGGTCCTGCACCATCCTCACAATTGTTGTAATGTTTAAACACATTACTGCTACAGCTGTGTCGATACATCTCATAGGGAGTCTTCTCCTTTTTCGTTGATCTTCCATTTACAAAGTATGATGTCCTTCTCCAGGAACAAGTGCCTCCTGACATATTCAGAATACAAGAGATGAAGTTTTGTCATCCTCACTACAAAGGAGCATTCTGGCTGCACTTCTTCCAAGATAAATTTTCTTGTTTTTCTGTCAGTCTATAGTACTTTCTGGAGTCCTGGTGTGGCACTGTGGGTTAATGCACCAGATTGCAAAGCCATTTGCCCTGCAAGGTCGGCAGTTCAAGCTCACCAGCTGCCCCTCAGAAACCCTATACAGGGTCACTATGGGTCAGAACCAACTCGACAGCACTTAAAAATGACAACAACAACATGGTACTTTCTATAAATACCAATACATTTCAATAAATCAAATCTTCTACTGTCTTGCTTATTCAATTTACAACTTTCATATGCATATGAGGCCATTGAGAATATCATGGATCAGGTCAAGTGCACCTTGGTCTTCAAAGTGATGTCTTTGCTCTTTAACACTTTAAAGAGGTCTTGTTCAGCAGATTTGCCTATTTGACAAATTCAAGCTTGTCTCCATTTATCATGATTTTATTTATTGGTCCAGTTGTGAGGATTTTTGTTTTCTTTACATTGAAGTGAACTTCATAACAAAGGCTGTAGTACTCTTCGCTTCCAGCAAGCTAAGTGTGGTCATCTGCAGATTATAGAATGTTAATAAGATTTCCTACAATCCTGATGCCAAGTTCTTCTTCTTAATAATAATAATAATAATAAAACAGCTTCTCAAATTATTTCTTTAGCATACAGATTTGATTAATAAATTGAAAGCCTGGTGCATGCCTTTCCTGATTTTAAGCCATTCATTATTCCCTTTTTCTGTTATAACAACTGCATCTTGGTCTATGTACAGATTCCTTTACAAGCACAATTAGGAGTTCTGGAATAAGCATTCTTCACAATGTTATCCATTGGTTTTGAAAAATTATGTCAAGCGATCTTCAGCATCATTTTTATCACAAAGGCCATACTTTCCAGCTAGTGAGTTTTCTTTGCAGCTTTCACAATTCAACCCCAAGTAGTTGTCAATACTTCTTAAGCATATGTTTGATCAATTGTAGACTACAGAAGTTAGTAAATATCTTTTTAAACCTTGGCATTAATTTTTGTCCTGTAAAATTGTATAAGAGCTCTATTAAATGATTTCTTTGTAAGTTTACATATATGATTCATCACTGAAGACAATTCAGGAAAGATCTTGAAATGTTATTTTTGATGACAATTAAGATGCCATTATTCTTTAATTTTTCATTCCTGGCATAGTAGACCATTTGATAGTCTAGTTTAAAATGGCCAATATCAGATAATTTCAACCTAAATCTTTCTTCAAGTGTTCCTTTCTAATTTTCCTTGATTTAAGCTTTGTACACTCCATGATCCAATTACTTATGGATGTTTACAGCAGTTTTTCAGTTTGAGGCATGGCACATTAGCAAATGAAGTTCTCAATATCTTTATGCAGTCCACCACACATATTCTGGTATGGTAGTGGTTACGAATCGGGCTGCAAACCTTAAGGGCAGCAGTTTGAAACTACCAGCTGTCCCACAGGACAAAGATGAGGCTTTCTGCTCTTGTAAAGATTGACAGCCTCGGAAACCCAGTTCAGGGTCGCTATGAGTTGGAACGAACTCCACAGCACATAACAACAACAACAACAACTCATCTATCAGTTTATTTGTACTATGGTGCCTATGTTCCTGTTATGCTAGAAATTTTATCACTGGTATTTCATATAAAAGCACTGTCACCTGTGGTGGACAGATTTAAACAGAACTTCCAGATTAAGACAGGCTGAAAAGGAATACCTGGCAATCTACTTCTAGAAAAATTGGCCAGTGAAAACATTATGCATAGCAGCAGAACAATGATATAGAGCCTCCTTCTGTCAGTACCGACTCAATGACACTTAACAACAACAACAACAACATGTTGGAAAGCACTCAAAATACAACTGGAGAAAATTTGTCTGTCTCTTCATAGTGGAGACAAACTTTATGCTGACTCCAAATTCTATTTACCATATAAGGTACTATATTTATGGGTCATTAGACCTAGGCATATTTGAGGGTAATTTTTCTGTCAAAGACAGGGGAAAATAAAATTTGACATTCAGCTTTAGGAAATTTTAAGGTGGGGCAATAAGGATTTCGTTCATTGAATGAGATAACATATCCAGAAGAAAGAGAATATCTCATGAACATGGTAATTGTTTGGGAGAATAAAAATAAGGTTCATGTCATTAAGAAGGAGTCAACTGATTACCCGGTAGATGGCAATGTCAACAACTGGAAAAGGAAATATAATGAACCATATTTACATAAGAAGGTATTAAATTATAACCTTTATAATGGTTTGGGGAGGGGCTGTTCCTGACAAAGGACATGGTGCTTGAGAAAGTAGAGAAACAGAGAAAAAGAAAACCCTCAGAGGTATAGATTAACCCAGTGGTTGTCACAATGGACTCAAACATAGCAACAATTGTGAGGATGGTGTAGAACCAATCAATGTTTCATTCTATGTATATAGGGTTGTTAGGAGTCAGGACTGACTTAATGGCACTTAACAACAGTGGTTCTCCCAAAACAATATAATCTGTTAACCATTATCTTTTATTAGGGTTTACCTGGATACCAATTATACAACTTTAAACCTTTAAACCTTGGGAGATATAGATGATATAGATATAGAGATATAGATATAGATATAGGTATAGGTATAGGTATAGGTATATATTAGGAGCTCTGATAGCGTAGTGGTTACGAATCGGGCTGCAAACTGCAAAGGTCAGCAGTTCGAAACTACCAGCTGTTCTGCGGGAGAAAGATGAGGCTTTCTGCTACCGTAAAGGTTTACAGCCTAGGAAACCCTATACAGGGTTGCTATGAGTCGGAACCGACTCCACGACACATAACAACAACAAAAACAATAGATATAGATACAGATATAGATATAGATAAGGAGCTCTGGTAGCGTAGTGGTTACGAATCGGACTGTGAACCGTCAGGTCAGCAGTTCGAAACTACCAGCTGTTCCTCAGGAGAAAGATGAGGCTTTCTGCTCCTGTAAAGATTTACAGCCTCGGAAACCCTGTACAGGGTCGCTATGAATCGGAACCAACTCCACAGCACATAACAACAATAACAACAACATAGATATCAATATAAATAATGTTTTAACTTGATCAACTAGGATAACTTTTGTTGTTTTTAAGTGCCTTTGGACCCCAAGATTCTTGTGCATTGAAACTCTGACCAGGGACAGAAAGCTGTGATACCAGAGAAGTGGCAGGGGACCAGCAGCAGCAGAACCAAGAACCAGAGCACAAGACAGATCAGTGGGTTTTGTAGCCCATGTTGTTATTATTGTTAAGTGCCATTGAATGGGTTCCAACTCAACAGACTCTGAATAGGGCTTCTGAGAGTATGGGAAACTGAGTGATTATGGGCAGGTAGCATGTTTGTAGAGTGGAGTGCCTCCAGGCAATTCAGTGAGTAAACAAACGCAACTACCCTACTTAAGTTCCTGGAGGGACAACACTCTATAAGCCAGGTGTCACTAATCAACTGGGTTGGATAATCAGTTGCAATGACCACACAAATTCAGACACCATATTCATAATCATGTGGTTCATTAAGGACTTTAACAAGTTATAATACAGGATTATAAAAGTCCCTGGGCACAGCTATTCCAGTCAGCTGCTGATAAATACCTTCAGGCTGAGGCTTATATGGGGTGGAGTGTTCTTTGGGCATTTATTAGAAGCTGACTGGAACAGATGTGCCCTGAGCATTCTCTAATCATCGCAACTGAATACTGAACCCAGTTGAGTGCTGTGGGAGGAATAGTTTGATGCTAGATTTGTTGCAAGGGAGCATAACATATGTTTAAAGAGAAGTGATTTACAGCTTTTTTAAAACAATGGTTTTATAGTTTACAGTTCATCCTTTAAGGTATGGGTACCTTTTGTATCCTTTATACAAACTGGAGAAGAGAAAAATACAGCAACCACAAAATAAAATCTTTCTTACCGATTTATTAAAACAATGTTTCAGGTTTTTGCTAAGTTTTTATTTCTACTATTCAAGTTCATTCATCACTCATCTGTCAGTGTGTCGTACTGTGGTGGCTTGTATGTTGCTATGATGCTAAAAGCTATGCCACCGGTTTTGTTAAAAACAATAGGGTCACCCAAGGTTCATTGGATTCAGTAGAGCTTCCATACTAAGCCACTTTTCAATATTTAACCACTTATAACCTTAGAGATAGCGGCAAAAGATTGTCAGCTATAGTTCTAGAAGATGAGCTCCTCAGGTTCAAAGGCACTCAAATTATGAGTAGGGAAAGCTGCCTTCTCAAAGTAGAGGTGATCTTAAAAAGTAGAGTGAATAGAGTAGTTTTGGTGTCCTTCATTTGCTGAAGGCATACAACTCAATCTGAGAAGAAACCACTGTAAGCATCCATTAGTAATCAGATCATGGAGTACATGAAGTATGAATCTAGGAAAATTGGGAGTTGTCAAAAATGAAATAGAGCACATAAAAATTAAAATCCTATGGGTTAGTTAGCTGAAATATACTGGTATTGGACATTTTGAAGGGACAATCATGTAGTTTACTATATTGTGAATGAAAAAATTAAGATGAATGATGTTGCATTCATCTTCAAAATATCATTTTAAGATCTACCCTGAAGTACAATGTTGCCTGTTATAGGATAGTATCCAGGTGCGTACAAGAAGACTAGTTAATACTACTATTATTTAAATTTATGCACCAACTACTAAAGTCAGCAATGATGAAATTGAAGAAGTCTACCAATTTCTTTAGTCTGAAATCATTCAAATATGCAATCAAGATGCATTGCTAATTAGTGGTGATTGATATGCACAAGTTGGAAACAAATAGAAAAGATAACTAGTTGGAAAACATGCTGAAGGTCACATGACAGATTTTACAAGACCAAGGACATCTTCATTACAAAAACCTTTCTTCAACAACATAAAAAGTTATTATACCTGTGTACCTCACCAAATGGATTCCACAGAAATAAAATTGGCAACATCTGTGGGAAGAAATAATGGAGAAGTCCAGTATCATCAGTCAAAACAAAGCCAGGAGTCGACTGTGGAACAGTTATCAACTGCTCAAATATATCTAGGTTGAGGCTGAAGAAAATTTTAACACGTCCACAAGAGCTAAAATATAATCCTGAGTATATCCTACTTGCATTAGGAACCATCTCAAGAACAGATTTGATTCATTAATCACTTATGACTGAAGACTAGAAGAGGTATGGGAGGATATAAAGTTTCAATACAAAGAAGACAAAACATCATTAAAGCAGGAAAGAAAAAGAGACCAAAATGGATTCAAGAAGAGACTATGAAATTTGAACTTGAGCATAGAGAAGCAAAAGCAACTGAAAGAAATGATAAAGTAGCAGAAGTGAATAGAAAATTACAAAGTGTATTATGATAAGATGTGCAAAAGACCCAGATTAAGAAAACCAAAAGGAAAGAACATGCTCAGCATTTCTCCAGCTAAAAGAACTGAAGAAAAAAGTCAATACTCAAGTTGAAACATTGAAGGATTCTATGGGCAAATTTTGAATGATACAAGAAACATTAAAAGAAGATGGAAGGAATATACAGTCAATGAACCAAACAGAACTGGTGGATGTTTAACTGTTTTAGGAGGTAGCCTATGATCAAGAACTGATGGTATTGTAAGAAGTGCAAGCTTCACAGAAGAAATGGCTGAAAAAGCAGGCTTCGGGAATTGACATAACAAAAATTGATGTCTTTCAACAAACTGATGTAGTGCTCAGGCGCTCGATTCATCTATGCCAAGAAAGTTGGAAGACAGATAGCTGGCCAACTGATTAGAAGAGATCCATATGTGTGTGTATTCCAAAGAAAGGTCACTCATTTGAATGTGGAAATCATCAGGCAATATAATTAACATCATATACAAGTAAAATGTTGATGATGATAATTTAAAAAGCGTTGTATTGATACAACCACAGTTGTATTTTCTGAATCCAGAAAATAATGCTGAATTCAGAAAAGGACATGAAATAAGGGGTATCATTGCTGACATCATATGGATCTTGGCTAAAATCAGAGATAATCAGAAATGTGATTACTTGTGCTTTATTGACCATGTGAAGCAAATGACTGTGGGTCAAATCAAAATATGGCTAGAATTGCAAATAATTAGTATTCTGGAGAATTTAATTGTGGTCATAAGGAACCTGTACATAGACCAATAGGCAGTGGTTTGAACAGAACAAGGGGACATTGAATGGTTTAAAATTAAGAAAGTTGTGCACCAGGGTTATTTATTTTCACTATACTTTTTCAGTCTGTGGAGTCCTGGTGTGGCACTGTGAGTTAATGTGCTGGACTGTAAAGTCAGTTTGAACCCCAAGGTCAGAGGTTCAAATTCATCAGTTGCTCCTCAGAAACTCTATACAGGGTCACTATGGGTTGAACCAACTCAGCAGCACTTAACAACAACACCATAATATAAGCAAATAATACAAAAAGTGGGATTATATTAAGCAAACTGTGGCATGAGAATTGGAAAAAGACCCATTAGCCACCTGTGATGTGCAGATGAAATCACCTTGCTTGCTGGAAATGAAAACAACTTAAAAGACTACAGATCTTCAATATGGATTACACCTCAATGTAAAGAAAACAAAAATCCTCACAACTTGACCAACAAATAACACCATGATAAATGGAGACAGATTGAAGTTTGTCTAAGACTTTAAGTTGCTTGGATACACAATCAATGCTCATGGAAGCAGCTGTCAAAAAAAAAAAAAAAAATCAAATGATGTATTGCATTGGGCAAATCTGCTGCACATGACCTTTTAAAACTTTTAAAGAGCCAAGATGTCAGTGTGAGGACTATGGTGAGACTGACCCAAGTCATGGTATTTTCAATCACCTAATATACATGTGAAATCCGTACAACAAATAAGAAAGCCTACAGAAGAATTGATGCATTTAAATTACAGTGTTGGTGGAATATATTGAAATTAACAAGGACTGCCAGAGCAAACAAATCTGTCTTGGAAGAAGCACATGCATAATGTTCCTTAGAAGCGATTACTGTTAAACTTCATCTCTCATTCTTCGGATATGTTATCAAAAGGGATCAATCCCTGGACAGGACAGCAAGCTTGGCAAAATGGAGAATCAGCAAAAAAAAGGAAGACTCTTAATATAGTGGATTGACACAGTGGTGGCAATAATGGGCTCAAACGTAATTAACAAATATAAGGATGGCACAAAACCAGGCAGTATTTTGTTCTCTTGTGCATTGGGTCACTGTGAGTTGGAACTGAATGGATGGCTCCTAATGACAGCAACAGCAATATTCTAGTTAGCAGTACACTGTTTGCACTGCACCAGTACCCAGTGGGCTTATTTGTGTCCCCCCAAAAAAGATTAATAATATTAATGTTTAAATAATAACTCTGAGTGCCCATGGATTTGATCTTACTTGGAAAAACAATCTCTGCAGATGTAGTTAGTTAACTTAACATGAAAATTAGTGTGAGCCATGATCCAATCTGACTGGTAGGCATACAAGAAGAAAGAGGGAGAGACAGAGACTCCTTGAACAGACAGAGAGAACCAGAGGAAAGTCAGTCATGTGAAGACAGTATCAGAGGGTTAAGCTGTGCTGACACAAACAAAGGAACACCTGAGTTGAAAGGAGTAAGGAAAGATCTTCCCCAATGAAGGAACCTAGGCCTGTTAACACATAACTATGAGAGAATAAAATTGTGTTTAAGCCACTTACAAGTTTGTGGTTATTTCTTATAGCAATTTTGTGAAATTAATGTGATATTTTGGGGGGGAGTCATGAAATACTTGCTCAACATCATAAATGGAAAGGTACCACTAAATCATCAATGTGGGTAATCAACTGCACCCATATGTCTGTAAAAATTCTGGACACCAAACCTTAAATGAACTTCCATGGATGTCCTATTCTATGTCACACATTAATTCAAGCAAAGTAACAGTATCCTAAGCTATGGGAAAAGTAACACTGGAAGCCCCGTATTTGGTATGTTCCAAATACTGTGTCCTACTTCCTGATATTAATCTATACACTTACCTTACAAGTCATAGCAGTGAGTATAATACCTTCCAGTGAATTCTTTGAGTCCTTCCATCAGGTCATTGAACCTGGCAGTGGGTCTGGAAAACCTTTCAATTTGTGGTTGGTGTTAGACGTGAAGCTGGTCTTAATTATAGACTATTTCCTATAAATTTGTAGTTAGCTAATACTGACAATTGCTTAATAGTGGAGAAAATTAGCAGCCATTTGTAATTCTATGAATTTCTAATAAACACAGTCTTCAGTATGTATTAATAACTGACATATGCAAGAAAATGTATGTGAAAAAAATTATAGGATGTATATGGTGGTGGTGGTTGTGGTGGGCCATGGAGATGATTCCGACTCAAGGCAATCCTGTAAAGGGTTTCCGAGGCTGTAAATCTTTATGGGAGAACAAAGATTTATCTTGCTTCCATGGAGTGGCTAGTAGATTTGAACTGATGACCTTGTAGTTACCAACTCGATACATAAGCCACCCCTATACCAGGTCTTCTATTATTTAGAACCTACACTCTCAATGTGAAGAAAACAAAAATCCTCACCACTGGACCAATAAACAACATTCTTATCAACAGAGAAAAGATTGAAGTTGTCAAGGACTTCATTC
>NW_006408533.1:9827792-9829453 GCF_000296735.1 Chrysochloris asiatica | reverse complement strand
CGAATCACATCCAAATCTCCAGAGATGAGAAATCTCCACTTGAAAGGACGAGCAGACCAGCCTGGAGCGGCTAGGAGAACAAAAGATACTTCTTGAAAGAAAGACCTACAGGAAAAATACAAAACAATAGAGGCAGAGGAACTGTTTCTACAAGAACAAACAAATCGCTTCCCTAGGAAACATTAAGGCACGTGGTTGTGTCCTCTCAATGCAAACCCCCTTCCAAGACTAAGACTCAATGGAAATACATGCTCTGATTGGTGACCACACACATCACCGATAGGGAGAAGAGGGGTAAAAGCAGCAATGAAGCAGCAAGCTAAGCCTTACAATGTTCAGTGGGCTTCTGTGGGCCCAGTTGAGGACCTGCTTGGCAAGCAATCAGAGGAGACCTGGGGACTCTTGGGCCCAGAGTTAGTGGCGTGGCCATGGAGGACTCCAGTGGAGAGTGGAGCTACCTGCTGATGGGAAGAGAGGACATGGGCACAAGAACACCCACACTTGTACCCACGTGACATGGACCAGATGACTAGATGATCAGAGCTCAATCAGGAGAAGAAAGAAGAGGAAAAAAAAAAAAAGAAAATAGTGAGCTGATACAATCTGATGAACTTGACCTATACCTATGGATGCAGTTCCTTCAAAAGAAGGAACAAATCCTTACAGCAAGAAACATTCCCACCCCCTCCACACACAGAGTGGGTAGAGATGGGCAACTTGAACATTGGATACCCACATGGGGAGGCAGGGACTACAAAGGCAAGAAGTAACTGGCTTACAAGCTTTCAAGAGGGAACCTAGAGCTAGGGGGCATGGAGGAAGGCAGACTCTCCAGTGAGTACTATCCAATCTGCCTAGGCGGAACTGATTAAATGAAATACAGATGGGTAACTCGTGATACTGTAGTGAGTGAATAATGGTTATCAGGACTGATTATGAGGGTTGGAAGTGCAAAGGTAGATGTTTTATAGCAAGGAAGGGAGCGATTATTTCTCCAGTCTAGGAGCGGAGGTCTCTAGGACCATCAACGGAGAAGAGCCGAGAGCGCGACCCTACCCAGTGAACCAGAGATCCCTGAGATGGAGACAGAGACAATGATGTGGAGTGATGAAGCAGCTGGGGACTTTGGATCCAGAGAGGGAGAGGGACTGTGGGCCAAAGACTGGGGATGGGGAGGGGGTAGGGAAGGGGGTTGGTTTCTAGGATATACTCTTTGGTTGGTTGATGATGCATGAAGGGGATTGGAACCACGGCAATGAAATGATACACGATGGAATGAATGTAAAATTAAAGTTCTCTCATGTAAACATGTAAACTATCATATAATTTACAATAAAACATTAAAAAAAATCATTACAGGTGACGAGACACAATTCATCACTACAAGTCTGAGAGTAAACATCAGAGTTTTGAATGGAAACATCCTCAATCATCAGCTGGGAAAAGTCCAAAAGTTACCCATCAGCCGGAAAATTGATGCTTACGGTTTTCTGGGATTCTCAAGGGCCAATATAGGAACACTATCAGGGAAAAGTGTCAACAATCAATAGAGCTCCTTACAGTGAGATGCTCACTGAAGAGCTGAAGCCTAAACTTCAAATTAAATGCAGAGGACTGCTATCCAAGGGTGTTGTGATCTTGCATAACAATGCACATCCACA
>NW_006408533.1:9815725-9827692 GCF_000296735.1 Chrysochloris asiatica | reverse complement strand
TAGTGGTTACGAATCGGGCTGCAAACCGCAAGGTCAGCAGTTCGAAACTACCAGCTGTTCCATGGGAGAAAGATGAGGCATTCTGCTCCATAAAGATTTACAGCCTCAGAAACCCTGTACAGGGTCACTATGAGTCGGAACCGACTCCATGGCACACAACCACCACTATATATATATATGTGTGTGTGTGTGTGTGTGTGTGTTATTGTTGTTGTTAGGTGCCTTTGAGTCTGTTGCAACTCATAGTTACCCTATGTGCTACAGAATAAAACACTGTACTGTCCTGCACAATTCTCACAACTTTTGTTTTGTTTCAGCCCAATGTTGCTGCCACTGTGTTAGTCCATGTCACTGGAGGTCTTCCTTTTTTAATGCTGACGCTCAAATTTCCAAGCATGATGTCCTTCTCTAGGTACTATTCCTCTCCTGACAACATGATCAATTAATCAGAGATGATTTCTCACCATCTTTGCTTCTAAGGAACATTCTGGTTGTACTTTTTCTGACATACATTTGTTTACTCTTTGGCAGTCCATGATATCTTCAATATTTTCCAACACTATCATTCAAATGCATTGATTCTTCTGTGATCCATTTTCCAACTTTCACACGCATAGGAAGTGACTGAAAATACAGTATCTTGAGTCAGGCACACCTTACTCCTCAAAGTGACATCTTTGCTTTTAACACTTTAAAGAAGGCTTATGCAGCAGATTTGCCTATTGTAATACATCATTTAATTTTTTGACTGCTGCTTTCAGGAGCACAGATAGAGGATAAAAGCAAAATGAAGTATTTACTTTGTTTGTTGTTAAGTCTCTTTGAGTTCGTTCTGACTAATAGTTGGTCTATGACTCATACAGACCCTGTATACAGTTTCCATGGAACAGTTGGTGAATTTGAACCACTGACTTTGTAATTCTAACCGAACTTGCAGTCCAGTGCATTGACCAACAGCACCACACCAGGACTCCTTTTCTTAGCTTATTGGTTTAGTGAGATTTTCCTTTTGTTTACCTTGAGGTTCATTCCATACTGAAGGTTAGACTTTTTGCTCTCCATCAGTAAGTATTTCAAGTTCTCATCACTTCTGGGAAATAAAATTTTGTCATCTGCATGTCAAATGTTAATGAGTCTTCTTCCAATTCTGATGCCAAACATGTTCCCACATGTTTAGTGGCCATTTATGTTGTTGAGGAAAGGCATTTGTGATGAATAAGTCATAGAGTCCTGGTGTGGTGCTGTAAGATAAGTACTGGGCTGCTAATGCAAGGTCAGAGGATCAAACACAGTTGCTCCACGGAAACCCTATTCAGAGTCACTATGAGTTAGAACTGACTTGATGGCATTTGACAACAACAATTTACTGACCTTACAATATTCTATCAAATCTCTTCATTGTTTCTATCACCAAGGCCATATTTCCCAAGTACTGATCTTTCCTCATTGTTTGAAACTTTCAGAGATCAATCACCTGTAATTATCAGTACATCTTGTTTGCATGTTTGATCATTTTCAGACTGAAATTGTTGTATTTGTTAAGTGCTGTTAAGTTGATTCTGACTCATAGCAATCCTGTATAGGGTTTCCAAGGAGTAACTAGTGGGTTTGAACCACTGATCTTGTGGTTATACGTCTAGTTCTTATACTACAGTGCCACAGTAGAATATTTCAGTTTCCTCATAATTAGTTTTAGTTGGTGCATATATTTGAATAATTATGGTATTAACTGGTCTTCTTCTAGGTTGTGAATATTATCTTATCACAGACAACAAAATATTTAAAGATAGATCATGAAATGCTCTTTTTGACAATGAATGTAACACCATTGTCTTACTGGCATAATAAACCACATGATTGTCTGATGCAAAATGACCAATGCCAGTCTATTTTAGCTCACTAATGCCTAGGATATCTTTCTTTATGAGTTCCATTTCATCTTTGATGACTTAAAATTTTTCTAGATTCATACTTTATACATTCCATGTTCTAATTATTAATGGATGTTTGCAGCTGTTTATTCTCATTTTGAGTTGTACCCCTCAGCAAATGAAAGTCTCAAAAGCTTTACTCCATCCATTTCACTAACGTCAATCCTACTTTGATGACGCAGCTCTTTTCCAGTTGCTTTTTGAGAATCTTGCAATCTGAGGGGGCTCATCTATGACACTAGATCTGACAACATTCTACTGCTATTCATAATGCTTTCAGTGACTACCATTCAGAAGTGGTCAGCCACTTCTTCTTAGTTTGTCTAAATCTGCAAGCTCTGCTAAAACTTGTCCACTGTGGGTAACTCTGCTGGAATGTTGATAGCATCCAGCGTCACACAAGCAATTACAGCATGTATGTATGTATGTATGTTTGTGTGTATGCATGCCTATAAGTATCTACGTATCTATATATGTGTACGAGAGCATGTTGTTGTTGTGAAGTTGCATCGAGTCATTCTGACCCATAGCAACCCTGTATAGGGTTTCCGAGGCACAGCTGGTGAGCTTGAACAGCCGACCTTGCAGTTCAAATAGCTTTACAGTCTTTTGCATTAACCCACAGTGCCACACCAGGACTACAAGAGCATAGAGGCTATATAAGCTAAGCACTGGACTGAAAACCACAAGGTCAACAGTTCGAGCCCTCCAGCCACTATGTGGGAGAAAGATGAGACTTTCTGCTTCCATAAAGATTTAAGTCCTCAGAAACCGTATATAAGGTCAATAAGTTGGAATCGACTGATTGTAAACCTGTATGGTATTTCCCAGAATGTAAATCTTTGCAGAAGCCAAAAGCCTCATCTTTCTCCAACTAAGCCCTTGGTTGGTTCAAACCATAACCTGGTGCTTAGCAATCCAGTGCTTATCTTACAGCTCCATCAGTGCTCCTATATACATATATGTGTGTGTACATGCATATGTGTATTTGTATATATGTGCATATGTGTATTTGTATATATGTGCTGTTGTTAGGTGCCATGGAGTATATACATATACATCCTAATGGGCTGTTGTTTAAAGTTTGGAGTGCTATCTAAAAGGTCATTGGTACAAATCAATCAGTCATTCTGGGGGATAAAGATGAGGCTCTCTGCTCCTATAAAGATTTATACTTTCATAAACTATTTAGGTTTGCCCTGAGTTCAAACTAACTCAATGGGAGTGGGGAATTTTTATTTGGTTGTTTGCTTATATATATATATCTGTGTTGTATGCTAGTCTTAGTGGTTTCTTAGCATTTGCATTAGAATTTCCCACCAGATTCCAAAAACAATCAGTTAGTTACTTGAGAAGATAAATTCATACCAATGTGAAACTCAATTAGATTTGTTATTTACTGATATGTTGTTAAGTGCCATTGAGTCTGTTCCGACTCATAGAGACTCTGTATAGGATTTCCATGGGACAGTTGGTGGGTTGGAACCACCAGCCTTGCAGTTCTAATCAATCCTGTGGTCTAGTGCTTTATCCTACAGCACCACACCAGAACTCCTTTGCTGATATATAGTACTACAAATCTAAATAGATTAACTAACTCTTAAAAACTTTCAGCAGGCATTGCTTTCATTGCAAGCTTAATACCCTTAATAGAAAATACCTAAAGAGAAATCCTGGTTTTCAATATTATAGTTAAAACACACAAAAAGTCATACTCTTAAATTTTCACAATGAATATCTTATTATAAGCTTTAGCAAAACAATTGATGCTATTTTAATTTTTTAGATCTTTTTACTAATATTTTATGGCAAAAATTATAAATGAGCATTTTAATAAAGCTTAACTCAATATAAAACGTGTTTGGATTGAAAAATGAGTAAGTCCATAAAAATGAGATTTACCAGGAACCTATTCCTTCCTTTCATATATTTGTTTTTAGGAATATGTTTTACTCTTTATTGCATTATTCTCAAAATTTGCAATCATAGCTCAGATATAGATGATAATACTACATTTTAGTATAATCTTTGGTAAATTAAGGGGAGTGCTGTGGATTCATAGGATAAACAATAGTAGTTTATTCCCACCAACCCGTCTGCACGCAAAAGATGAAGCTTTCTGTTCATGCAAAGATTCCTTCTCTGTACATCATTCATCTAGCTGTACTGATTCTATTGCTGCTAATACAAGTACTGATATCATTACTATTTCTCATCATTGTCACCACCACTGCAACCATCACCATTACTATTACCACTATTTTATGAATGAGTTTCTATTTGTATAGTGCATACCACGCATTATCACATTTAGTCATAACAACAACCCAGTTATTTCTAAGCTTGCCCATTAAAACTCCTTCTTCCAGCTTCCTTGGTATAGGAACCCTTTGTTCTTGTCCATTGCACATTGCTGAATATTCCTGGGAAGTGTAAATGATCAACACATTCAGCTATTAATCAAAAAAGATTGGAGGTGAGAGTTCACCAAGAGGCTTTTCAGAAGAAAGACCTGTACAGAAATGGTGTGTAGACCATGTCTGACTTCCTTTTGCTTCACAAGCAGATAGGGGAATCAAACTCAAAAAAAAAAAAAAAAAAGGCTGCTTCCTATAAAGTAGACATAAGACATGCCTCCACCCTGCAACCTTCTTTACCCTATTCTGATCCCAATCATTCCTCCCACTCTTTTACTCTTTTTTTCATGTCATGGCCACACAGAATGCATAAACAATACTCCAATTATGGGACTTATTAGGGAAGTGAACAGGGTACAATTCAGGATCAGAAACAACTCAGGATGCAGCAGTTCTCAGTCAGGAACGCCTCTTCTCTGATGTACTGCAGCCACACCTTGGTTTTGTCTTCAACCTTTCAGCCACGTTGCCCCTTGGTCTCTGTCCTGCTGGAACAAGTAAAGTAGCTAAAGGTACTTTAGCCAATTTGTAAATGACCAAAGTGCACATTCTTCAAACAAGCCTCCTGCCAGTAGACATTCAGATTTTCTCAGTCCCTGGGTCAAGAACTCCACAGCTGTCCTGTTTCTCCATGCTGTCATCTGTACCACCACCTCTACTGTCACTGCTGTTCCAGGTAGGGATCTCATGCTCCACTCATGTTCTTCTTTCTTGGTGATCCTGGAATTTTCTGTCTCTGCTTCTGAGATGGTTCCTTTCAAACTTAATGGGAATGCAAAACTAATCAATCCATGCATGAGAGTCCTATACAGCCTACTTGCCTTGTCCCACCCAATCCACTTAATAAAACATTGGAAGAAAAGTCACATCAAACAAATCCATGGTACCAGCCCCTGGCAATCTACTCTTAAAAACTACAGAGCGTTGTTCCACTGTGACATACATGGAGTTATTATGCATCTGAGATGACTTAAAAGCAATTGTTTTTTGTTTTTTTATCTGATTGTTTTTAAAAGCAGGAATACATGTATAAAAAATAACTGTTCAATCTCTGATATATAAAAGTAGGCGATTAGACTGTGAATGTGCTTATGTCTTTTATCTTTAGTATTCTGGGAATCCAAATAGAGAAGAACATTCCTTACATAATATGAATCCAGAAGTTGTGCAATGAATATAGTGATGTGTCTTTTATGTTTTTATCTAGATGCCTTTCCATTTTATTTACTTTTCATATTTTTATTGCCACACATTTTATTTTGTGCTGGGACTCAGACTATTTAGGTGATATCTACTCATATTCATCTCATTCTTTTTCTTTATGTATTTCTTCCCTTGAGGCCAACTGAAAAAAAAAAAAAATCAATCTATAGACGCTCCCAAAATCATCTAACATTTTTGGTCTATCTTCTGAAACATGGTTATTATTACCCTTCTGCTCTGTGTTTTGTTTCTACTTTAAAATTGGATTGGTGAGAGCTTGCCTGAGGCAATGAAAGACAATTATTTCTCTGATGTTCTACTCATGGTAATGTTTTTCACAGAAACTCCTCTTACTAAAACACAAAATGCTAGCATTTTAAGTGTTACAAAAGCCATTGTGAAATTGGCACCAATGTGATTTCATCATAAAGACTACTAAGTGAATTTTCAAGAACAACTGACAAAGTCATCATTATGTGCTAGAACTTGGAAGTAGGATTTGTGTTTCTAATGTTACAATTGTATCAGGCAGGAATATGAAGTGCATGCAAGACTAAGATCTATTTTTATGTAGAAGTATACCTCTGTCCCATTAAGGCCTCCATACACCATTTATTTGGAAGTATTTTAATGATCAAATTTAGCAGCTTATGTCCATATATTTCCGCAAGAACGACAGCAGTGCTTTCAGAATTTCCCAAGGTAATATCGTTTCCGTATTTAAAAACAACAGAGAATGGATTGTACAAACAATCAGAGTGTTGCTGTTGTTACATGTTCTCAAATTATCTCAAACTCATGATATCCGTATAAAATGCAGCTGGAATGTTGCTATGCCATCTTCATGATTTCTAATGTACTTGTCTTCATCTCAATAAGGTGACCTCAAAAAGCAGGTCCAATAAAAAGAGTGGCTTCCGAGGGGAATCTGCTTGCAGTTGTTAAATTCCATTCAGTTGGTTCCCACTCATAGAAATCCTGTATAGAGTTTCTGAGGAGTGACTGGTGGGTTTGGACTACTAGTCTTGTGGTTAGCAGTCCAGTGCTTATCTTACAGTGTCACATGAATTAAACTTAAGGAAGAGAGATCAGCTTAGAACGTTATGTCTACTGTTTTGAGAGATCGCAAAGGGGTCATCTTGTTAAATTTGCTCAAAGAACACAAGACAGACACAGGGGGGTTATTAGTAATAAATTTTAAGAAAACTAAATTAGTGAGAAAAAGCCAGGCACATTTCAGAAAAATTTTTTTTTCCCTATCTCAATTCACCTGCTCATTGTCCAATGTTAGAAAGGCTATCCTATGAGAATTTTGTTAGGAAACCTTTCCCCATCTACCCTACAGTACTAATTTCACCCCTTTATACTTCAAATAACTCAAAGAACATTACAAAGGAACATGATTTGAGTCCCTTGAAGATTCCAAAACTATCATTTTATGCTGTGTAAATTAAAGAGCTCAGATTTCTTTGTGGAAGGGTTACCAATACACCAAACTCAATATCATCAAGTTGAATTTAACTTGTGGCCCTATATAGGGTTTCTGAGGCTATAGATTTTATGGGAGTACCTCATGGATTTGAAACACCAAACATGAGGTAAGCAACCTAATGTCTTACTCATAGAACCACTAGTACTGCTTTGAGAATGATCAGAGAGATGGTAATACTACCTTCTGAATTATATAGCTACAGATGGAGGATATGTCAAGAAACAATAGCTTCACATTTGGATTTTTTGTTTAATACAAGTTTTCATGATTTTGTCCCAATACTTTAATTTTTACTTCCCTTCAAAAGCAACTTCTTTGTTTTCTTTTTCTTTTTTAAAATATAATCACATTCTTTAAAAGTCATACCTTTTTAATACATATCCTTGTTTACATATGAGAAAAATTAGGCAAGAGAGAGTTCAAGGAACTGAATTCTCCTAGTTAATCAATACTGATATCATTGTGATAGTTAAGGCTTTGTGTCAACTTGACTGGAATGGGATTCTCAGAGGTTTGGCTGTTGGAAAGTAGTCATTTCCCATCATGAGATTTAATATTATGTAACCACTTGATGAGCAGTCAGTCCATTGGAATGACATTTTGTTTTTCTTGGGAATGTGACTTGTTTCCAATGTATTATATACACAAAGGCAAAGCTAACTTACATTGTTTTCTGGATCTGGATCATGCATCTGGTTTGTTATCTGACCTCAGGTTCTTTGTACATTAGCCAGTGATATGGTCATATTGTCATCTGACCAAGGAGTAGTCAACAGCTCACCATCTTACCTGCTGCCTTGGATTCATTTTGCTCTACAGCCAGAAGTCTGTTGTCTGACCTGCCAATCTAGGATTCACCAGCCTGTGCAGTTAATTAAGTCAAAAGAAACCTTCCAATATCTGACCTATGAACTTGGAACTTGCTCTCTTCTATAACTGTAGAGGTTTATTTACTTGATATAAACCTCTCTAAATACATACTTTTATAAGCTTCACTGGTTTTGCTTCTCTAGAGAACTAGTTTAAGAAAATCAGGATTAAAACTAGGGTACTAGAGTTCAAAAATTCATGATTGATGCTCTCAGTAATTTTCAGTCCCTTCATTAAAAAACAAATTGAGGTCTAAATTTCCAGATTCTTCTGAGCCATAGGGAATTTCATAAAGACCACTGACTAATGAGAAATGCATAGAGAATCTAGTTGTTGCTGTGTGCCATTGATTGTTTCCAACTCATAACCACCTTGTATCGGGTTTCTGAGGCTATAAATTGCTTCAGCAGCAGAAAGTCTTATTTTTCTCTCATTAAGCAGCTGATGGATTTAAACCACCAACCACTGGGTTAATAGCCCAATGCATAACTCAATACGCCACCAAGGTTCCACATAGAGAATAGATAAGTAGAAACAAAGAAGATATGGACGGCTGTTGTTAGTTGGAATTGAGTTCATTCTGATAAATGGTGACTCACTGTATACAGAGCAAAACTGTCCTCTTTAGGGTTTTCAAGGATGTGACCTTTTGAAAGATCACCATGCCTGTCTTCCAAAGTGTCTCTGACTAGATTTGAACTAGCAACCAGAGACTCCTAAGAAAAGACGTGGTAAAAACACAGTAGTCATGAAATTATACAAACTCCTTTTAGTGACATCAGTTAACCATTAACACATTTAAAATTTATCTTACGTAAAATATTTAATTCTGGGTCATTTCCCTTGATTTCTATGAAATAATTCTTAAACATTAGAATTTCTTGAGCAGTTGAGGCATCTTTATTATTTTAAAACTTCTGGACTGTTCTTAAGAATTTATGTAAATGAATTAAGGGTCAGTCAAGAGACAACCTAGTTTCTTGATACCAATAATCTCAGTTGTTGTTATCAAGTGCCGTTGAGTCGGTTCTGACCCATAGTGACCCTGTATAGAGTTTCCAAGGAGCAGCTGGTGAGCTTGAACTGCCAACCTTGCAGTTCAAATGGCTTTGTAGTCTGGCACATTAACCCACAGAGCCACACCAGGACTCCCAATAATTTCAGAGACATAAAACAGTCAATTACTGTAAGATCAGCCAATGGTTAATAGTCTACTTGACTTCCTCTTTTTCTCCTTAAAACTTAATTGTACCTGGCCTGCAAGGAACCTTGTGTTTTGTTCTTTTCTGAACAGAAAGCTCTTCCTGCTTGAATAAACCCTATACATTTTAGTTTTGTGTGCTTTGTTATTTTTAAAACCCTTCTATCACTTTTAATTCCATTCCTCCTATTGACAGGAACTAAAAGGTATAAATCCTGTGAAGCATTCACAATCCTGCTTTAATCTTCACCAATATTTTAATATAAGCCTGAATACTTTTCAACAACTCCTCCAAATTTTTCTAAGATAGCTCATAATCCCCAAAGGATTTTTAGAAACTTGATATTTCCCCATTCTTCTCCAGAGCAGACTAAGCAGTTTAATGGTCTCCCAGTACCCTTAAAACTTTTCCTCCATCACTGAAAATGGCTTTAATCTGACAGCAGACAACTGTGAACCACTTAGGCCATTTTAGAGCCACCACAAAGGGCCTTGGTAGAACATATTAGGTCAAATCCAATTTTGTTTTCTTTGAATGGATTTTGGTGGTTCACAAAACCTATGAGAGTAGGATATCTAATAGGTTTTACTTGTATTTTTAAGAACATCACATTACTCTGTGAAGATTTTTTACACATTTTTCTCCAAAAGAAAAAAAAAAAAAGAAGGGCAAAGAAAGAGGTTAGCTAGTCAATGAATATTTATTGATGGGAAAAAGGGAGGTGGGTACAAGTAACTTCTAGTTTATTTTTTTAATGTAGATGAATTTGTTTGTTCCTTGATTTCTAGAGGAGAATATTAGGTCTACTTTGTTATTCATTAATACTTAAAACATACTTTGTCATTATAAATCATCCCAATATAGTTTCAATATCAAATTATGAGAACATTCAAATATCAAATATATGGCCAGTTATGTTGGGGAAATGCAAATAAAAACAAAATGTACTCTATACCCAGATAATTTCTCCACAAAAATAGAAGAAAAGGCTTATCATTGAATAAACATTAAACTATAAGGTCATGCAACACATGCAATTCTATAAAGAAAAAAGAAATAAATATTAGTCTTTGTATAGCTGAGTAGATACAGTCCATTACATTGATTGTTTCCAAGATTAAAAAAAACAAAAAACTAGTTTTATGATGTTTATAATAGGATATCAGAGGCTATTCAATCCTTCTTCCAGGAAACTAAGTTAAAATCTACTAAGGTATAATTTTAGAGATGACGCCTAGGTTTATATGAAACATTGTTAAGAGACTTGCATAGATCCAAAGAAAATTTATTTAACAAGAACTATTTTACAATTCCAAATTATTTTAAATCCAGTTCTGAAAAAAGGGAAAGGGAGTCTCTTCCTTACTTTTAAAATAAGAATTAAAACATCTTATTTTCAATTTGGAGTCCTGGTATGGCACTGGGGGTTAGCGTACTGGACTGCAAGGTTGTTTTGAACTGCAACATTGGTGGTTCAAGCTCATCAGCTGCTTCTCAGAAATTCTATACAGAGTAGCTATGAGTCAGAACTACCTTGACAACACTTAATAACAACAATACAGTTTCAATTTGTATTTCCTTTTAAATTTGATAGCTAGTAAGTATCTGAAGGAGTTCTAGTGTGGCGCGGTGGGTTAATGTGCCAGACTGCAAAGCTGTTGGAACTACAAGGTCAGTGGTTCAAGCTCACCAGCTGCTCCTCAGACACAAGGCCACTATGGGTCAGAACCGACTTGACAGCACTTCACAACAACAACAAAAGTATCTGAAAATAGGCAAATAATTTAAGCTTTCTTCCATATAAGTTATACATAAGTTATGGTGTTCCTTTTAAAAACTTAAAAGATACATTATTCTTTCAAACCAATCCTATAATGCCACTCTTAATTTTTTTCTTTATAAAATTGCAATTTATCTTACAAACATCTGCCTATAGCTGCGATTGTAATAAACCTTCTGAAAATTGCCATTGGTTTTAGTTGTGAGAATACATTCGAGAATGTTTAGTGAATGTTAAATATTCTACTGAATATTTATTTTTATGTTCAGCCATGATAAATATTTTTTCTGTGGTATTAACTTTAAAAAGAGATATATTTCATATAAGAAGAGCTAAGGTCATATACAATCTTAAGTAAAGATTTAAAAAATCATAGAGCTTTTTTTGTGCATACTTATGTGTTTTCTGTAGAAAAACTTTAAAACAAAGTCTATGAAGACACTGAATTTGCTCTCCAGTGTAAAGATGCTAAAGCAAATGGAAGAAATGAGGAGGTACAAGAGCTGAACAGAAAATTTCAAAGGTTAGCTCAAGAAGACAAAGTCAAATACTATAACAAAATGTTCAAAGATATGGAGTCAGAAAACCAAAAAGGAAGAACACACTCAGCATTTCTCAAGCTGGGGGAACTGAAGCAAAAATTCAAGCTTCGACTTTCGTTATTGAAAGACTCTCTGGACAAATTATTGAATGATGCAGAAAGCATCAAAAGAAGATGGAGGGAATACACAGTTAGTGAACCAAAAGGAAATGGTTGATGTTCAACTGTTTCAAGAGGCAGCATATAATCAAGAGCCAATGATACTGAAGAAAGAAGTCCAAGTTGTATTGAAAGAATTGGCAAAAATCAAGGCACCAGGAATTGATGGAATCAAAATTAAAATCTTTCAAGAAAGTGAGGTGGAAAAGAAAAGAAATAATAAAGATTAGAGCAGAGATAAATGAGATAGAAAACAGAAAAATTATAGAAACAATCAACAAGACAAGAAGCTGGTTCTTTGAAAGAATTAACAAAATGGACAGACCATTGGCAAACCTAACAAAAGAAAAGAGAGAGAAGACACAAATAACA
>NW_006408533.1:9804896-9809510 GCF_000296735.1 Chrysochloris asiatica | reverse complement strand
GGAAGCAGCAGCCAAGAAATCAAATGACATATTATTGCATTAAGCAAATCTGCTGCACAAGACCTTTTAAAGTGTTGAAGAGCAAAGATGTCAGCTTGAGGACTAAGATGTGCCTGACCTAAGCCATGGTATTTTCAATAACCTCATATGCATTCGAAAACTGGACAGTGAATAAGGAAGACTGTAGAAGAATTGATGCATTTGAGTTATGGTGTTGGAAGAGAATATTAAAAGTACTGTGAGCTAACTAAAGAACAAACAGATCTGTGTTGGAAAAAGTGCAGCCAGAGTGCTCCTTGGAGGTCAAGATGGCCAAACTTCATCTTTCATGCTTTGGACATATTGTCAGGAGGGACCAGTCACTTAGAATATCATTTTTGGTAAGGTGGAGGGTCAGAGAAAAAGAGGAAGACCCCTATTGAGATGGATTGGCAAAATGGCAGCATCGATGGGCTGAAGCATGGTAACAGTTGTGAGGTTGGCCCAGGACTGGGCAGTATTTCATTCTGTTCTGCATAGGGCTGCTGAGTCGGTACTGACTCGATGGCACCTAACAACATAGGCATAAACCATATGCCTATTTATCTATATATCTCCATAGCCTGGACTCTCGTGTGATTCTGGAGGATCAGCACTGGACTGCGATGCAAATCAAAGGTCATCAGTTCTAACCCAACAGTTTCTCCTCATAACCCTAAACAGGATCTCTATGGGTCAGAATCAATTCGACATCAATTAACAATAACTATATAGTATGGGCACAAAGCAGAATACAAATCAATAACAAATAGCAAATAGGAAGTTTGTGTAATGGGGGGGAGGGATTATAGAATAGCAACAAACCTTAAAACAGAAAGAAACTAACAAAAGTGTATCTAAAAAAATCCGTTTATGTTTAAAATATTATAAAATTCATTTTAGAATTATATTTCCAAACAAGGTTATTTGATTTTTTTCAACCAGTACTAAACTGCTATGATATTAAAATCTAGCAGGACATTCATATGCTCATTAGGATAATTTGTATTCAATTAAATAAAAGATTTTTTGGAAGGTACCATTCCCTCAGTTTACCTAATTTTGTTTGGTAAATTCTATCTCTTAGGTTTTTTGTTTTGTTTTGTTTTTTCCTATTTTGGAGGAAAATTAAATGCTTTAATTGTAGGTATGCATTAACATGCAATTAGAAGTAAGCATGATAAATAACAAATTTTATTTTCATTGAAACAGACACCCTAAAATAAAATCCTTACTACTGAGAAAACAGATATTTCATTTCAGTCTAAGCTGTTGGCTTTTAAATATGTTTTTCTGACAAAGCGTTCTCAGTTACTTGTTTCTACTTTTGCTGAGGAAAAACAAACAATCTTGTGCTCCTTATAAAATTGTGGATACAGTTTTCCTATTGGGGGGGGTCTGTAATTCTATATTGTTTTCTCTGTACATGATTCATCAAAGAGTATGCTAATACAATTTATGTTTGCATGGAATTCATAGCTAGAGGTGGCAAATTTCACTTAACTGGGAAAAAGGGAGACATTAACCTTTGAAACTTACGATTTTGCTTTTAGATTTAAAATGGCTACAAATAAATGAGGCTGCAATGGTGGCAGACTGAGATGTAGTATTTATATATAGATGGCAGATAAATGCTTTTCTGGGTTATATTATTTAGTTACTTTTAAGATAGCAGCTGTTGTCCTGGTAACTGTTTAAAGCATCTATCAGAGCGTGTCACAAATGTAGGAAGATGCTGTGTGAACTGGTTTTTACCTTCTCAGATTCATGTCCTGATGTGAGTTTTGTTCATCTGAGCTATTGGAAACAAAATAGAGCACATACACAACAAAATGGTGAAAGCAACTTGACATGAATGCAATTTATTTAGAGCTCAATTGAATGCAATTTATATTACTTCATGAATATTTAATTTGCTTAACAAAATTATGTGGCAAAATTAAATTATATGTCCAAAATTCACAAAGTGTGGTGCTGTAGAATAAAGCACTGGGCCGCAATGTTGGTTTGAAATGCAAGATTAGCAGTTCAAATTCATCAGCCACTTCTTGGAAACACTAGACTGGGTTACTAAGTCAAAACCTACTCAATGGCAGACAACAACAACAAACATATTAATGAAAATTGGGGGCATGCGGTTTCTTAAAACGAAAATTTATTCAGTGCTTACTAGCACTGACCTTTATATTTAGTATCTTTCATATATACTTTTAATATATATATATGTATATATATATGACAGCACTGGTACAAAATGGTTAAATTATGTTCAAAGTTGATCCAGTTAGATACAGACTAGATATCCAAATCCAGGCATAATGAAGCTAAATTACTGAGCAATACACCCCTTGAACCTACATTGTTTTAAATAAGGATTATCTCTTCAATATTCACTCTTAAATCCAATCTTTCTTTAGAATTATCAATAAAACTTCTGATTACCAAAGTATTATTAATGGAAGTGTAAGATTTGGTAAATATGTTGTTTATTTAAAAGGAAAAACACAATATTAATTGGCATATGAGTAGACACACTTATTAGTAATCAGAAAAGAAAACAAATTAAAAGAGAACAAAGAGAGAAAGTACATACACTTTATACATTTTCTGCTTATTTGGACAATAACTACAAAGCTGAATAATGCTTCATGAGTCTGAGAGAATTATATAACCACTCATGTACAATCAGGAGGGATCCTTAGTAGGTACAGTTAAAACACTCAATTCCTAACCTAAATGTTGAAGATCCAAGTCCACCCAGAAACACCTAAAAGCAAAGACCTGGCGATCTACTTCAAAAAAATCTATCAATGAAAATGGGAGCACAGCTCTTTCTACTCTAGATACACTGGGTCACAGAGAGTTGGAATCAACAAAATGACAATATTCTTTTTTAATCTTTCAATAATGTCAAAGTTTTAGTCATTCAAGAAAGCAATCAATCAATTATTGTTGTTGTTATATGCTGTGGAGTTGGTTCCAACTCATAGCGACCCTGTATAGTGTTTCCAAGGAGTGGTTGATGAGCTTGGATCACTAACCTTGCATTTTAAATCGACAATGCAATCCATTTCATTAACCCACAGTCCCACATTAGGACTCCAATCAATCAATAGCAAAGTTAAAGATGAAATATTAACAGACCCCAAGAACAAACAATTCCATATTTTACATATATACATATATTTTTAGATAGATTTAAAAGTATGTACAGGAATGTTCACACAATCTTGCTTGTGAAGTGGTATAGAGACAATCTGAGATTCAAGCAATGGGAACAGAAAATACAAAATGTATGGAATATATACCACATTATACGTAGTGGTTACGAATCGGGCTGTGACCCTCAAGGTCAGCAGTTGGAAACTACCAGCTGTTCCGCTGGAGAAAGATGAGGCTTTCTGCTCCCGTAAAGATTTATAGCCTCGGAAACCCTGTAAAGGGTCGCTATGAGTCGGAACAGACTCCACGGCACATAACCACCACCACCACACTGAAATTAAATGTAATTGACTGCACATAAATTTAGTCCTGGTGTGGTGCTGTGGGTTAATGCGCTAGAGTGCAAAGTCAGAGTTTCAAGCTCAGCAGCTGCTCCTTGGTAATCTTATTCAGGGTCGCTATTAGTCGGAACCAACTCTCGATGGCACATAACAACAACAACAAGAAGCATAAATTTAGCTCTTGACTGTTTACAAAATGGTGGATTAGGAAGGCGCACAACATGGACTACAACAAAGATGTTGCTGTTAAGTGCCATTGAGTCGGTTCCTACACACTTGGAATCCCCATATAGGGATTCCAAGGAGTAGCTGGTATGCTTGATCTGCTGGCCTTGCAGTTCAAATGACTTTGCAGTCTGGCACATTAACCTACAGCACCACACCAGAACAGATACAAGAAACCAAATAAAATGTATAAAGTGAAAACTCTGGAACCCTGAAATTCAGGAGAAAGGTTATCAAAGTGAATTGAGTACTTGCTGGAAGGAGAAGTTGAGCAGGGGTGAAGAGAGAGGGAGACTGACTGGTGAACAGCTGACCAGACCTGGCATGATCCTATTGAACTTTTGTGAGCTGCTTTGCCCACAAAATGTGGCGTGGTAAAGCAGATTCACAAAGACAATGAAAAAATTGCAAATCCTTCTTTTCCCCCATACTCCCTGGTATCCAGAGGCATTACCAGTTGTGAACCCCAGCTCAGATCCTGCTCTCTGGAAGTTCAGAACTGTGTGGTTGGAAACCATGCCAGAGTGTAGTAGGGGTTGGTTGCATTGCTTTGGTGCCAGGATTATGCAGCTATGGCTCCAAAACTACAGAATCTGAAGAGCAACAGACCAGCATTAGTCTAGCACAAGCCCTCATAACCATCCACTATGTCCCCAGAAGTCTAAACAGAAACTGAAACCAGTTTCATCAAGGACCTCCACAAACTAATGATGAACTGAGTGCCCTGAACATAGATAACACCTAGGCTTTAAGAACTCCTTCTAGGGCCAGGAACTCCACTGTCACATTCATCCCACACCCACATGGTGAGCTCCTTGGCTGACAGAAGATCCCCAGAGTGTTCTCCTCTCCAGGTCTAACAGCTGCC
>NW_006408533.1:9793765-9799387 GCF_000296735.1 Chrysochloris asiatica | reverse complement strand
GTTCTGACTCATGGAAACCCTATGTATGACAGAAAAAAGATTGGTTCTTCAGCATCCTCAGAATCATGTTTGTGAGTCCACCGTTGCTGCCACTATGTCAATTCATCTCCTTTATAATATTCCTGTTTTTCACTGTTCCTCTATTTTACCAAACATGATGTTGTTCTTCAGGAACAGGATTCTTGATACCATATCCAGAATATGTGAGACAAAGTCTCACCATCCTCACTTTTAAGCAGTGTTCTGGTTGTATTTCTTGCATGACAATTGTGTTCATTTTTGTGGCAGCTCAAAGTATATTCAATATTTTTGGTCAACACCATATTGCAAATACATTATTTTGTCTCCAGTTTTTGTTTTGTTTTGTTTTTGTTTTCTGTCTCCAGTTTTTGCATGCATATGAGATGATTAAAAGTACAATGGTGTTCCTTATTGGCCCACTTATGAGGAAATTTTTTTGTTTGTTTGTTTAGTTTTCTTTGTACTGAAGTATAATTTATTCTGAAACCTGATATTCTTACTGGTTGGTTTGGAAAGAACATATTTCTCCATGCAGTTAACCATTTTGTTTTACAACAAATTGTCTGACATTTTCAAGATAAATTCCAACAGTGCAGTTTTGGATCTATGGAATTTTACTTTAAATTCAAAATTTGTTTGTTAGGTACCTTTGAGTCGGTAATGACTTATACAGCCCCTATGCAAAACAGCATGAAACTCTGTTCAGTCCTTCACCAATCTCATAATTGTTGCTATGCCAGAGCCATTGTTGCTGTCACTATACCATTTAATCTCATTGAGGTCTTCCTAGTTTTCTCTGACACCCTACTTTACCAAGCATGATGTCCTTCTCGAGGGACTGGTCACTCCTGAGTATGTCCTAAGTATGAGAGACTAAGTCTGGCCTTCCTGACTTCTAAGGAGCATTCCTGCTATACTTCATCCATAACAAATGCATTTGTTATTTTGGTACATTTAATATTCTCCTACAAAACCATAACTCAAATGCATCAGTTCTTCTGTGGTCTTCTTTAGTCACTCTCCAACGTTCACATGCATACGTTATTGTTGTTAGGTGCTGTAAGTTGGTACCAACTTATAGCCACCCATATACAACACAACAAAACACTGCCCAGCCCTGGGCCAACCTCACAATCATTGCTATGTTTGAACCCATTGATGCTGACACTGTGCCAATCTATCTTGCTAGGGTCTTCCTCTTTTTCTTCAACCCTCCACTTTACTAAACATGATATCCTTCAGAAGGGAATGGTCCCTCCTGACTATATGTCTGAAGTATGAGAGATGAAATCTGGCCATCCTGGCTTCCAAGAAGCACTCTGGCTGTAATTCTTTCAACACAGATCTATTTGTTCTTTTGGCAGTACAAGGTACATTCAGTATTTTTCGTCAACCCCATCACTCAAATGCATCAAATTTTCTACCGTCTTCCTTATCCACTATCCAACTTTTGCATGCATATAAGGTTGTTTGCAATACCATGGCTTGGGTTAGGCACACCTTAGTTCTCAAGCTGACATCTTTGCTCTTCAACATTTTAAAGAGGTCTTTTGTAGCAGATTTTCTGAATGCAATAAATACATCATTTGATTTCTTGACTGCTGCTTCCGTGAGTGCTGATCCAAGTAAAACTAAGTCTTTGACAACTTCATTCTTTGTTTCATCTATATGGATTTTGTTTACTGGTCCAGAGGTGAGGATTTTTATTTTGTTTACATTGAGGTGTAAACCATACCAAAAGCTTTCTGTGGTCTTTGATTTTCATCAGAAAGTATTTTAAGTCCTGTTAGCTTTCAGCAAACAAGGCTATATCATTGACATATTGCAAGTAGTTAATGAGTCTCCTACTGTCTTGATGCCACAGTTTTCTTCATGTAATCTAGCTTCTCTGATTATTTGTTCAGCATACAGATTGAATAAGTATGATGAAAGAATACAACCCTGGGGCACACCTTTCCTAATTTTAAATCATTCGGTGTTCCCTTGTTCTGTATGCACAACTGCCTCTGGAGCTATGTACAGGTTCCTCATGAGCACAATTAAGTGTTCTCTAACTCATACCTTGCAATGTCGTCCATAGCTTGTCATGATCCATGCAATTGAAAGCCTGTATGTAGTCAATAAAGCACAAGTAAACATCTCTCTGGTATTCTCTGCTTTCAGCCAAGATTCATCTGATTTCAACAATAATATATCCCTCTTTCCACATCCTCTTCTGAAACTAGCTTGAACCTCTGTAAGTACTCTGTCAATGTATGGTTGTAGCCATTTTAGCATTATCTTTAGTGAAACTTCATTTGTATGGGATATCAATGATATTGTCTGATGATTTTCACATTCCATTGGTTCACCCATCTTTGGAATAGACACAAATATAGATCTCTTTCCGTCAGTTGGCCAGGGAGTTGTCTTCCAAATTTCTTGGCACAAATGAGTGAGTGCCTTGAGTGCTGCATCAGTTTTTGAAAGATTTCAATTTGTATTCCATTAATTCCTGTTGACTTGTTCTTTGCCAACAACTTTAATGCACCTTGGACTTCTTCCCTCAGGATCATTGGCTCTTGATCAGATGCTGTCTCTTGAAATGATTGAACGTTGACCTTTCATTTTGGTTCAGTGACTCTGTGTATTCATTCCCTGTTCTTTAGATGCTTTCTGCATCATTCAGTATTTTGTCCATTGTTGTTGTTAAGTGCCGTTGAGTCGATTCCGACAGATAGCAACCCTGTATGGGGTTTCCAAGGAGCAGTTGGTGAGTTTGAACTACCGAACTTGCAGTTCAAATGGCTTTGCAGTCTGGCACATTAACCCACAGCCCCACACGAGTACTCCGTTTTGCCCATAGGATCCTTCAATACCACAGGTTGAGGTTTGAATATTTTTTCCATTTCCCTCAGCTTGAGAAATGCTGAGTGTGTTCTTCCATTTTGGTTTTCTAACTCTGGGTCTCTGCACATTTGTTATATTATTTTACTTTGTCTTCTTGAGCTGACCTTTGAAATTTTCTGTTCAGCTCTTGTACCTCCTCACTTCTTCCATTTGCTTTAGCATCTCTATGCTGGAGAGCAAGCTTCAGAGTCTCTTGTGACACCCATCTTGGTCTTTTCCTTCTCTCTTGTTTTCTCATGAAGAAAAGATGTCTGACAAAATCAAACATGCTTTCATGATTTAAAATAATAATAATAAATCCCTCAGCAAACAAGAAATTGATGAGAAATTCCTCAGCATTATAAAGGACATTTACAAAATACCCACAGAACACTGTAGGCAATGCACTGGACTGCAAAGTCAGTTTGAACCATAAGGTTACCAGTTCAAGATTCCCAAATGCTCCTTAGAAACCCTATACAGGGTTGCTATGGGTCAGAACCGACTCAACAGCATTTAACAACAACAATATCACATTCAATCACGAGATACTAAAAGTTTTTTTTTTCCCTAAAATAAGAAATGACACAAGAATGTCCACTCTCATAACTGTTATTCTCCATTGTACTGGAATGGAGAGTCAGAGTAATTAGGTAAAAATAAATACACAAGTAAATAACCTCCAATTTGGAAAAAAGCATTAAGACTACCTGGTGTGGTTCTGTAAGATAAAAACTGGACTGCTACCTGCTAAGTCAGTGGTTCAAACCCACTAGCCACTTATTTACAAGGTCTCTATTTGTCAGAATTAACCTGATGGAATTTTATAACAACAACAACATTTATGATGACATGATCCTACATATAGAAATTCCCAACTATTCCATAGAAAGCTACTAAAGCTAACAAATTATTTTGGAAAAATTGAAGAATTCAACATCAATACACAATAATCAGCCATGTTTCTACACACTTGCAATAAAAAATCTAAAACTGAAATTAAGAAATCAATTTAACTTTGAATTGTTGCTATTGTTAAGCTCTGTCGAGTTGGTTCTGACTCACAGTGGCACTGTATAAGGTTTCCCAGGATTGGCTGGTGGGTTTGAACCAATGATCTTGCAGTTAGAAGTCTACTGTTTATCCTACAATGTCATACCAGGCCTTCTTAATTTACAATAGAATCTGAAAAATAAACTATTTATGAATGAATTTAACCAGAGAAATAACCAGTTGTACACAGAAAACTAAAAACTATTACTGAAATAACAGAGACATTAATTAATGAAAGATGTTCTATGTTCATGTGTTGGAAGACTTAACATTGTTAAGATGACAATAGTCCCCAAATTAATTTGCACATTAAGCACAATCCCTAACAAAATTATGAACATATTTCCCCCTGCTTCCCAGAAACAGAAAATTTAAGTGGAATTGAAGGGTCTCAAATAGTAAAAACAATTTTGAAAGAGTAAAACAAAAAACACACATTTCATTTGATTTCAAAATGTGATATAACAATCTAATAATTAAAATAGTTGTTGTTGTTAAGTGCTATAGAGTAGATTCTGACCCACAGTGACCTTGTATAGGGTTTCCAAGGAGCAGCTAGTGAGCTTGAACCACCGACCTTGAAGTTCAAATGACTTTGCAGTCTGAGGCATTAGCCCACAGTGCCACACCAGGACTCCTTAATAATTAAAATCGTATAGCACTATATAAGAATAGACATAAAGACCAGTGTAACTGATTTGAAAGTCTAATTATAGCCCACATATTTATGCTCAATTTATTTTTAACAAGGATGTCAAATCTATTTAATGTGGAAACAAAAGTCTCTTAAACCAATGGTAGAAACAACCAGTGCAAACCTCACACTATATCTCACACTATAAAAAACAAAAAGCAAACAAACAAAAAAACTAAAACTGAGTCAGTTTCCTAAATATAAGAATTAAAAGCATAAAATTGTTGGATAAATGGGCAGATCTTCACAAAATTATTCTTTACAATGAACTATTAGATAAGACACCAAAAGTTAAGACACGAAAAATATGAACTATAAAATAAATTAAAAAATAGATACATTGTTATTATTAGGTGTTATCAAGTTGGTTCGAATTGATAGCAACCTATGTACAACAGAAAGAACACTTCTTGGTCCTGTGCAATCCTCATACTAATTCCTATGTTTGAGTTCATTGTTGCAACCACTGTGCCAATCCCAAATATAATATGTTGTTGTTATTAGGTGCCATCAAGTCAGTACCAACTCATAGCAACCTTATGCACAACAGAATGAAACACTGCCCAGTCCTGGGCCAACCTTACAATTGTGGCCATGCTTGAGCCCATTGATGCTGCCACTTTGCCAATCCATCTAACTGGGTGTCTTCCTCTTTTTCTCTGACCCTCCACCTTATCAAACATGATATCTTTCTCCAACGACTGGTCCCTCCTGACAATATGCCCAAAGTATGAGAGACGAATTTGGCCATCCTGGCATCCAAGGAGCACTCTGATTGCACTTCTTCCAACACAGATCTGTTGGTTCTTTTGGCAGCCCATGGCACTTTCAATATTCTTCTCTAGCACCATAACTCAGAAGCATCAATTCTTCTAAAGTCTTCGTTATTCATTGTCCAGCTTTTGCATGCATATGAGGTTATTGACAATACCATGGCTTGGGTCAGGTGCACCTTAGTCCTCAAGCTGACATTTTTGCTCTTCAAC
>NW_006408533.1:9791482-9793280 GCF_000296735.1 Chrysochloris asiatica | reverse complement strand
TGCTTCTTGGTCCATGTACAGATTCCTCATGAACATAATTAAGTGTTGTGGAATACTCATACTTTGCAATGTTGTCAAGCTTGTCATGATCCACAAATCAAAAGCCTTTGTGTAGCCAATAAATCACAGGTAAACATCTTTCTGATATTCTCTACTTTCAGCCAAAATCCATCAGACATCACTATGTGATAGCTCAAAAGAGAGAATGGATCTTTATAGCCAGGATCATTCCCATGCTCTCGATACACAGGGTTGACAGGGGTGGGCAACTTAGACATTGGCTACCCAAAATGGGGGGCTACAAAAGCAAGAAGTGATTGGCTTACAAGCTTTCAAGGGAGAGCCTAGTTCCTGATGGTGTGGGGGAAGGTAGAATCTCCACTGAGTGTTTTCCAACCTTTGTGGACTGGACTAATGAAAGGAGATGGGGCTAAGACTCTTGTGGTTCAATAGTGAATAACTGCTATCAGGACTGTGAGTGTTGCAAATGTAAATGTAGACATTTTGTAAAAAATGGAGGGGAGTGGTTGATTTGACAGTCCAGGAGCAGAAGACCCTGCAACCATCAAGGAAGAAGAGCAGAGTGTGGGATCCTATCCAGAGAAGCAATGGTGCCAGAGATGGAGGCAGAGATGATGACATGGAAAGATTGAGTGGATGGGTACTCTGGACTCAGGAAGGGCGAGGGGCTATGTGTCGATGGCCAGGGGGCAGGCTTGTGGGGTGTACCCTAGGGTTGTTTGATGATGCATGGAGGAGATTGTAATCATTGCAATGAAATGAAATATGATAGGATGAATGTAAAGCTGATGTTATCCCATGTAAACCATCACTCAATTCACAATAAAAATGTAAAAATAAAAGAATGCACTGAAAGTGGTTTAAAATGTTGGTATAAAATGGTGTACAATGACATTATTTTTTGCCATATTGTGTTGGGATAATTGTAGTGTGAAACATTGACACCGATTCTAAAGTATTCAATTTAATTTTAATAATAATTAATATCTATACAGAGCAGTAATAGATTAGAAAAGGGCTGACTAAAATGATAAATAAACCAAGCCCTTAATCATCAAGTTATTTTGGACTTACAGCAACACTACAGGGCAAGGTAGTGGTTAATTATCCGGCTACTAGCCTCAGGGTCAGCAGTTCAAAACTACCAGCTGTTCCAAACTACCAGCTGTTCCGCTGTAGAAAGATGAGACTTCCTGCTCCCATAAAGATTTGCAGCCTCAGAAACCCTGTACAGGGTCACTATGAGTCAGAACAGACTCACAGCACATAACAACAACATAGGGCAGAGTGGAAGTTCCCCTTAGGGTTTTCAAGGCAGCAAACCTGTATGGTAGTAGATTTCCACATCTTTCAAACTGTCAAACTTTTGAACAATTGACAGCCAGAGCTCCTTGAATCAGAAGTAACCTGAATAATAATAGTACAAAAAGCCACATAAGTAATGGTTGCTTTCTGAATGTGCTGCTAAGGAAGAGAGAGATATTTCCAATTTACATTGCGGATGAAATTATGAGCTAAAATTTATGTTTGTGTCTGACTAAGATTTGTTTTAACAATCTGTAACTATAATGACACCTTCTTAAATATTACTTAATTGGGATCTCCAGAGCTTGGTGCAGCCTACTGGGAATTAGAACCACAGAGGAGACATAGAATCTTTTTTTTTTTTTTTTTTTAAGGTTTCATAGTAACAAAACCAAAGCATCTTCTGAGTCATCAAAGGAGGGCCAAACATGTCTGCCCCACTAATGAACATATTTGATTGACAAAGAATCTT
>NW_006408533.1:9787795-9791382 GCF_000296735.1 Chrysochloris asiatica | reverse complement strand
TGTTTTTTTTTTTTTTAGTTGTTGTTGTTTTGGGGATATACACAAAAACACACAGGAATATATAATCATTTAAACAACCAAAGGGTTGTTTCTGCAAGCCTGCCTCCTGGTCACCAGCACTCAGTGCCTCTCTTTCCATGATTCTAGACTCTTCAGCTGCTCTATCTCTCTAGGTCCTCATCTCTGCCTCCATTGTCGCGTCTTCTCTGGATAGGGTCCCACATTCCACTCGTGCTCTTCTCCTTTGATGGTCCTAGGGTCCTCTGTTCCTGGAATGTATGATTAACTAGACCCACCTTTTCGTTAGAAAACTTTTACATTTACAGTTGTGATGGTCGCAACTAGTTATGATAACAATTGTTCACTAATGAATCATAAGAATCTTATCCCCATCTCCTTTCACTATACCTGTCTAGACAATATGAAAACTTTCAGTGGGGATTCTACCTTCCCCCACACACTCTAAAACTAAACTCACTCTTGAAAATTTGTTAAGCCAGTTTCTTTGTCCCCACCCCCATTTTAGGTAGCCAATGTCTAAGTTGCCAGTCCCTATCAATCTTGTATACAGAGGGGATATAATTGATACTTGATGTGAAGACTCCTTCCTTCTTAGTTGGTATTTTGTGCTCTTACATCAAATTGTAACATTTTACACTTGTTTCCTTTATCAAAAATTTTTTTTTTTTTTTATCTTCCTCTAGTCGAGTTCTGATCATCAAGCCATTGAGGCTAGGTTGAATGAGTACTATTTACAAGTTTGGGTGTTCTTGTGCATCTCCCCTCACTTCATATCAGCTGTACCCTTCACTTTCAACTCTAGCCCTCTGTGGCTTTGTCCTTGTCCATGGGCTCAGCAATCCCCAGGGAGGAGACGTAGAATCTTAATATGCTGACTGAAGCAGAAGGAAAGAGGGAGGAACATCTTGGTTATATCTTACTCTCAATTTCCAAATTCCACCAAAAACTACAATTGGCCAACCATATCTTGAAGTAGGGAGTCAAAAATACTCAGAAAATTTGGTTTTTAGGGGTCTGGAACTTAAAATAATACCCAGAAATTATGAAAGGAAGTGAATGTATCTGTGAGCAAATGTTATCCTATAGTGTCTTGTCTAATTCTATTGCAATACTATGTTGTTGTTGTTGTTAAGTGCTGTCGACTTATTCTGACTCAGAGAATCGGTATAGGGTTTCTGAGACTTTAAAGGTTTGTGGGATCAGAAAGCCCATCTTTCTCCTGAGGAGCGAATGGTGGGCTCAAATTGCAGATGTGGTTTACCGTCTAGTGCTTATCCTGTGGAGCCTACAATATCCTGTCCTCCCTACAATACCCATGAAAAAGTTACCAATTCTTCTTAAGTCATTTATCCTCATACATATAGTCCTGTAGAAGTTCGAATAGATTCGATGTTGAGTCTATTCCAACTCCTAGCGATCCTATATACGATTTCCAAGTAGTAGCTGGTAGATTTAAACCTCAAGCCATGATGTTCAAAATGACTTTGCAGTCCAATGCTTGTACTACAGCACTATATATATTAAGGTAAATGAAAATAAGAGAACACTCTCTGGTAGTGAGCCATCCTCACAATTTTTATATTTGAGCCCGTTGTTATCTTTCACTGTGTCAATCCATCTCACTGGGGATCATCCTCTTTTTCATTGACCCTCCAGTTTACTCATGCCATGATGTCCTTCTCCAGGGACTGAGCCTTCTTGACAATGTAGCCAACATTGTTGTTAAGCACCATCAAGTCAGTTCTGACTCATAGCAACCCTGTATGGGGTTTCCAAGGAGCAGCTAGTGAATTTGAACCATTGATGTTGCTATTCAAACCTACCTGGCCCTTGCAGTCCTATGCTTGCCTTACAATGCCACACTAGGACTCCTGTGTCCAAAGTTGGAGACATAAAATCTTGTCATCCTTACTTCTAAGTTGAAATTTAGTGGTACTTTTCCTAAAACAGATTTGTCCCTACTTCTGGCAGTCCATTTCAATATTCTTTGCCAACATCATAATTCAAATTCATTGATTCTTTTATCATCTTCCTTAATCACTCTCCAATTTGCATTTGCATACTGAAAATAGCATGGCTTTGGTCAGGCGTGTCTAATTCTCAAAGTGGCATCTTTGTTTTTTAAGATTTTTAAGAGGTTTTTTTTTTTCTTCTTCAGCATACTTAACTTCTTGACTGCTGCTTCTAAAAAGTGTTGATTGAGGATTCAAGTAAAATGAAATCTTTTACAACTTCATTCTTTTCTCCATTTATCATGAAGTTTTTTGCTGATTCAGTGGTGAAGATTTTCATTTTCTTTACGTTGAAGTGCAATCCATAAAGAAGGCTGTAGTCTTTGATCTTCATCAGTTAACTACTCTTCGATTCCAGCAAGCAAGATTGTGTCACCTTATATCACAGGTTGTTAATGAGTCTTCTTTTATTCCTAACGTACATTCTTCTTCACATAATTCAGCTTCTGGGATTATTTATTCAGCATTCAGATTGAATAAGAATGGTGAAATAGCATAACCCTGCAAACACCTTTCCTGATTTTAAACCACACAGTATCCATGTATTCTTTTCTAAAGACTGCCTCTTGGTGTATGTACAGCTTCCTCAGGAACATAATTAAGTGTTCTGGAGTTTCTATTCTTCTCAATATTACCCATATTTTATGATTCACACAGTCTAATGTCTTTACATAGTCATGAGCACAAGTAAACATCTTTCAAGTATTCTCTGCTTTCCATTTGATATCAGCAATATCTCTCATTTCATGTGTTTCTCTGAATCTGACAGCTCCCTGTCAATTTTCTACTGCAACCCTTTAAAAATTATCTTCAGCAAAAGTTTATTAATATTAAGCATACTATCTTATGATTTCCACATTTAGATCATCTTTCTTTAGAATGGACACAGATATATATGCTTTCCTATTCATTGGCTGTCTTCCACATTTTTTTCTCTTGCTGGAGCCTTGTTTTTCATCAATACTTTTGGGGTAACTTGGACTTCTGTAAATACCGTAAGTTCTCGATCATATGCTACCTCGTGCAATGATTGAATTTCGACCAATTCTTTTTGACTTAGTGACTGTTTATTTCATCTTCTTTTGATGCTTCCTTTCCCATTCAGTATATAGAATTCTTCAATACTGTAAAAGATTGAAATTTTTCTTCAATTGTTTCAATTTGAGTATTGCTAAGTGTTTTCTTCTCTTTATGCTGTCTCTGACTCTAGGTCTTTGCAACTTTCATTCTTTATTTTGCTTTCTCTAGCTACCCTTTGAACTTTTACTTAATGATTTCTTCTAGTAACTGTAGCTACTGTATGTTTAAGAGCAAGTTTTAGAGTCTCTTCTGACATCCATTTGGTGTTTTATTCCCTTATGTCTTTTTTTTTGTTTTAGTGTTCTACTGTGAATTATATGATAGTTTACATGGGAAAACCTTAGTCTTACATTCATTCCATCGTATATCATCTTGTTGCCATGTTTCCAATCCCCTCTATGCATCATCAACCAACCAAAGGGTATATCCTAGAAACCCACCCCCTATACTTCCCCCTCCCCCCCCTCCAGTTTT
>NW_006408533.1:9784660-9786593 GCF_000296735.1 Chrysochloris asiatica | reverse complement strand
TAGCCCCATTTTAGGTATTCCAATCAGTCGTAGGCAGAAGACGGGCTTACAAGCCTTCTAGTGTGGTGTTTCTAACTATTCCTTTCTCTCCTTTTCCAGTGTTTACTCTATATTATAATTCAATGTTGTGGACTGCAAGTACTGAGATGCTGAGGACCAGTGTCATGGACAAAAATCCAACACGATGGCTGCTCTCAGGCTTGCTAGCCAGGGACCCTGAGGGCCCAAGGAAGTAACCTCTGGACGTCCCGGGTTCATTAGCTTTTACGAACTAACTGTTGGGCTAGCTCTGTATAATTTTCTTTGGTCTTATTCATTCTATGCTTCGAACTCCAGTAATTGTAGCTTCTGAGAAAATGGTTTCTTATGTGCCTCTCTTAATGTCTCCACTGTGTTGGCAGTGCTTAAGGTTCTGGGAACAAATCTCTCTGAGGAACAAACTCTGGCCACCTGGCAGGCACATCCAAACTGTTCTTTGTCAAATTATTCAGTTATGTTTGGTATTTACTTAATACATGAGCTCTTAGTATCCATGTACAATATTAATATTAAACCAAAAACTTTGCTAAAGCCGAGGCTGTAAAAAGTTCCTAAGGCAAGTTTGCTAGGCTATGCTGGAGAAAATTCCCCTAAGGAATTCACCCAAAGTAGATTGGCGACTTCCGGGGTTTTGTTCAAAGAATGATAGTCATCAGCCTTCTCAAATCGTCCTCAGGCGCAGACCATTAACATAGGCGTCCTCCTTCCTCCTGCAAGCCTCAGCCAGGTGACTGAAACAGCTAGATTCCTTTCAGACCTTTTGAATCCTTTTCTCACTGAAGATTAGGTGCTATAGGTATGTTAATTAGGCTTGAGAAACCTCGAGTTGCTGTCTTGGGATTCGAACCTATATAACAATTTGCTTGAATTTCTGGAAAATTAAGGTTGTTAGATTATCAAGACAATTTGTGATGTATGTTTTAGAATTTGTTCCTATAAATCATTGTGTCCTGTTTTGAACGATTAATCACATTTCACTTCTGTACCCTGTCTTAATAATCCTCACCTTCCTTTGTGTAAAGCTCCTCCCTGAAATAAAAAGGAGGCGCAGACTGAAGCCCGCATGCGTTACGACTTGCAGGGCATGTGTTATGGCTTGCAGGGCATGCATTACGGGCAGGCATTGCATTTGGTAAGGTGTGCATACTACCTGCATAGCCATGATGTTTACAATGCAGGATCTGTCTGACACTAGTGTCACATCCACTCTGGTCTCCAGGTGTCTTCTTGTCTCTCTTGTTGTGTCTTTGTGTATACTCTTTATCTGTCTCAGTCGCTGCCATCTCTCCCAACTTCGTGAACCAAACTCTCATGTTGAGGCCGGTTCTTGACAATGCAAGGGAAACCAAGATTAAACAAACAAACAAACAAAAAACAGGCAAGCATCTTAACACGATTCCTCCCCTCCCCCCATTCCAACCATGACTCAATCCCTGCATCTCAGAGCCCTGCAGTTCCAAGGCTGTGCATATATCATCCTTTGTCTCTGTCCCATTTAGCCCTTTCGAACATGCCCAATTGTTCTCCCATCTGCCCCGTTTCTCCATTTCCCTCTCCCTCCCATTACATTGCTCCCCTCCCCAGCATCCAAGCTCTCCTGTGTCCAATCCCTGTCTTGCACGCCACCCTTCCCCCTTCCCCCACCCATCTTCAACTTCCCAACAATCAACAAAGACTTCCCCCTACACCCATTTAGTATAATTTCTTTTTCTTAGTCTTTTTCAGTAGTGGTCCTATGAAGTATTTCTCTTCTTATGACTGACTAATTTCACTCAACATAATGTCCTCTAGGTTCATCCATGTTATGCGGTGACAGTTCTTCCCTAAATGTTTGGTAGAATTCACCTGTGAAACCATCTGGGCCTGGACTTTTTTTGGTTGGGAGGCTTTTGAT
>NW_006408533.1:9775142-9781485 GCF_000296735.1 Chrysochloris asiatica | reverse complement strand
CACACACACACACACACACACACAAAGGGGGAAGGAGCAGAAGAAAGAGGAAAAATGTGTGGCTTAATGTAAGTAAGTCTTTAGTGTCCTAACTCTTTTTCATCCCCTTCTGAGCTCTTCCTTGTTGGTATGCTGTTAAGTTAATCGTGACCCACAGCGACCCAATATAGGGTTTCCAAGGGGCAGCTAGTGAGCTCAAATCACATTCCTTGCAGTTCGAAAGGCTTTGCAGTCTGGCACATTAACCCACAGAATCACAGCAGTATTGCTTTATTTTTGGCGTCTCAGCTTGGGCTGCCCTGTGCCTTGATGGGTGGGCCTGAGGCTCGGAGGCTGGGTAGAGGGTTGGCCTAGGCCAAAAAAGTTGAGGGCAAGGGCAGGCAGATGGCCCGGCTGTGTCTGATGATGTCTACAATGCCTCTCTCTGTCTCCCTGTGCCGTGAGCACCCCAATTTGCCCTATATCCACGCCAACAATGCCCAACGTGGCAATGAGGCCCCCCCTGGGATGGATCACGCTAGTTCCTGTGGCCCCGCTAGCTCTCCAGGAGCTTCTGCCCTCTGAATGGCTCCGCTCAAGCCCTGAGCTCCACGCTCTGCAATGGGCAGGGCAGTCCCCTGGGTGGGAACTAAGTGCAGGTTGGTAGAGGCTCAAAAGGCTTATAACTCCTCAGCAGTTTGATTTTTTTAAAAAAGCAAGCTCATAATGTTAAGGTCTAATGTTTTATGTTTGCCCCAAGGTTGTCTGTCTACAGGCTGGGGCCTCCCTGTGCGATATCACCCCTGTATTCTCTGGAGCCAGCGTATCTGTGCTGCCCGGTCAGGGAAGTGCCAAAAGTCCATCCCCTTATTGTCTTTTTAATGACCTTTAGCTTCAGCCTGAACTTGTATATGAGCAAGTAATTTGGCCTTTTATTGGCTAATGATAATGAGCTTCTCCATTGGTCTCTGATCACCTGGAGCAACAAAATAACTAAGGAGAGTAAGAAATAGGAGGAAGAAATGAAATGCCTTCTCAACAACTTTCTTCTTTGCCTTGAGAGCTGAGTGGTACCCAGCTACCATTCAATGCTGAACATTTTGATTCAAGATTTTATAGCAAAGTCTTGAACTAAAGGGAGAAAAGGCAGAACATTAAAATTCTCATGGGAAGAAGTCTTTCTGGAACCATGGAACATGGAAGAACCCCTGACACTAATTCCCTAAGATAATCTTTTAACCTTAAAATGAAAATATCCCTGAAACCTGACAGTAGTTTAACTTAACTAGTGAAGAATGTCTGCCTTGGCCATTATGCTCTTTTAAGACCTACTCATATGAGCTCAAACTGACAACAGCAACTTGAAAGATTAAATAGGAACATTGGGAGGAAGTCAGTTTATTTTTATTGAGGAAGAACAACTCAGAAAAATGAGGAGACTCATACAATTCAAAGAATGCAATCAGCATCACTGAATTGTACATATATAAACTCATCAGCCCCTCCTCTGAAACCCTATGTAGGGTCTCTAGAAGTTGGAACAAATTCAATGGCACTTAACAACAACAGTACAACAAACTCAAATTGATATGCTTTTAGTATGTATAATCTCAACAATAAAATCAAATTGTAATTAAAAATCAATTAATATTTATTTTGAACTTTCTATCTTGATTTATAGCACTATTTTATTTCACTATTACTAGGGTTTTTTATATATATATATATTTTAAAGCATGTTAGACACATTATTTTGTTGCCAGAAACCCCACTACTATGTTTTAATAAGAATGATGACTAAATAAATGAAAGCAAATATAAATTTTGTGCTATACAATGTTGATATACATTCAAAACTAATTGTGTTTATTTAATTTAGTCATTGTGTAATCTCAAAAAAATGAAAGTTAAGTAAAATAAAATTCTATAAAATGCTCATATATTTAGTTAGTGTCATGTTTCCTGCCATACTCCTGATTAATTAGTTCAAATTGCAGTTAAGTTTCATCCTTCACTGAGATGAATTGTGTAGAGAATGTGGGATAATTTATATCTTTCCTAATGATTGGTTACAAGATGTAGGTGGAGAGAAGGAAATCATCCTAATTTATATTGCAGATGGAATTAGAAATAAAAGCCATTAGCGGGTGTGTAACTAGCATTTGCATAGCAATTTATAACTAACAAAACTCTTTACTAAATATTATTTTTTGATCAGCAGTCATAGTAATCTGTTGTTTTCTGGAAACTCCATTTTTGTTCTTAAAGTCTATATTTTTCTAAAGCATTCTAAGTGTACAATTATATTGTACATATTTATTGTTGTTGTTAAGTGTTGTCGATAGGGTTCAGACTCATAGTCACCCTGTTTAGTCTGAAGAGCAGCGGGTGGGTGGGTTTGAACCACTGACCTTGAGTTTCAAATGGGCCTTATGGTCCAGTCCTTATCCTACAGCCCCACATAAGTTTTCTATATACTTATTATGCATTATTACTTAGTTCATGCTATTTTAGAACAATATGTTCCTTTCACTATAAAGTTATGGAGTGATTTACTTTGGAAATATAACTTCCATTTATTGCATTCTTTATAAAAATATTTTGACCAAAATAATAAACTGAACAGCAGAAGTTTAGTACAACCCCACAGACAGTGGAGCAGGACAGAATGAGATAGCTTAAAACTATTTTTCTGGGACATTTGTTTTGCATATTTGCAAAGATGTTTTGTCATTTTCTCCACATTGTTTTAATGGACAAGTATAAAGCATCATAGTAGGAGATTATTTATTTCTTTAAGAAATAATTACTCTAGACAGGGATGGGCAACTTGGACATTGGCTACCCAAAATTGGGGGCTGGGGACTACAAAGGTAAGAAATGACTGGCTTACAAGCTTTCAAGAGGGAACCTAGATTCAGAGGGTGTGAAGGAAAATAGAATCTCCACTGAGTATTATCCAATCTGTCTAGGCAGGGCTGATGAAATGAAATGCGGATGGGTCTCTTGTGATACAATAGTGAATAATTGTTATCAGGACTGCTTGTGAGGATTGGAAATGCAAAGGTAGACATTTTGTAGCTAGAAGGGGAGTGATTAACTTTTCAGTCTAGGAGCGGAGGTTCCTGGGACCATCGAGGGAGAAGAGCAGAGAGCGGGACCCTACCCAGAGAAGCAGTGATGCCTGAGATGGAGGCACAGATGATGATGTAGAGAGATGGAGCAGCTGGGGACTTTAGACACAGAGAAGGAGAGGGGCTATGTGCTGACGACTGGGGGCAGGTTTGTAGTGTATATCCTTTGGTTGGTTGATGATGCATGGAGGGGATTGTAACCATGGCAATGAAATGATATACAATTGGATGAATGTAAAACTAATGTTCTCCCATGTAAACTATCACATAATTCACAATAAAACATTAAAATAAAAAAAGAAATAATTACTCTAAGAATAAGCTGCCTGATGAAACCTATATGGAAAGAAAAATATCATATAATATTGAATCATCTTCAGGATCACAGCAGATATGAAAATGTGGACAGGATAGCTTCAGTATTGATCCTAAGGTGAGCAGAGCTAGTCCCAAGTTTTATGATGTTATTTAAGGAATTATACAAAATATTTTATTTTGATAAATTTATAATTACACATGACTATGTGTAAAGATTGCCAAAGTACCAGTCCAACGTGTAATGGAAACTGTCCAGAAAAATAGGAGCACTGAATTCTAGCCTGAAGTTGTAACTTTAAGGTATATCTTGTTATTTTACCTACTGGTTAAGTTGAGAGAATGGCCAAAAATGAGGATGAACACAATTTATTATCAAAGCCAGGGTATTTTTAAGATAGAAAAAGAGTTCTATTAACTTGAACAACTGGTGCAATTCTATCTTCCAACTAATAATGCTAAAGGATTAATTGATCAAAGATAACATCAATTATGTAGCAGTGTGATTATATGGTTATGTGCTATGCAGTTAGTTTTGTATAGGGTTTCTGAGACTGTTACTCTTTACGGAAGTAGAAAGTTTCATCTTTCTCTCATGAAGCAGCTGGTAGATTCAAACTGCTGACCTTGCAATTAGCAGCCCAACTCTGCTACCAGGACTCCTGTGATTAAAGATTCTTATTGTTAAGTGCCATCGAGTTGGTTCTGATTCATAGCGACCCTGTATAGGGTTTCTGAGGAGTGGCTGGTGGGTTTATTTTTTTTTTAATAACAGAAAAAAGAGGTTAGTAGCAATTTTGGTACAACTCTCTCTCTATAACAGAAATTACCCTGGAACTAGATGTTGTCAGATCCACACAATCATAAAGTCAGACATGCAAGCATCAACTCCTTGAACTTTCCCTCTTTCAAAGTTTTTGCAGAAGTGTTGTTGTTAAGCTCCATCCAGTAGGTTCCCACTCACAGCGACCCTATATAGGGTTTCCGAGGGAGCTTGAACCGTAGATTTGGCAACCAAACAAGGAGGACTAGAAAGGATTGCTGCAAAAGGTATCTTAGTCATTCATCACTAAAACATTCTAGGAATCTCTAAAAGGAAGAAACGATTTGGATCTAAATTGAAATTCAACCTACACAATACTTTTTCTAATTAGTTTTATTACTCCCAAAGTAGTAATTGAGCAAAAGTAAATAGTGTCTCTTAAACTCAGTACCCATGTATTTAAAAGGCTTGCTAACAGTAGGAATTAACTTTAATATATTTGCATGATTTCAAAATATATATATTTTTAGGTCCAGCAATGCCCCAACCTACAAATAGTAGTTGAGAATTTTGGTGAATTAATTTCAATTTTTTTGTATATGTACATAAATATATGCTTAACAAAGATCATATTCTAAACAAAAAATTATGTTCTATTTTATTTAGCTTAATAATATAATTTTCTTATAAAATTTTTAAACACTATTTCAAACTATGATTTTAATTGTTACTATTAGTAGTCATTTTCTTGTTTTAGCAGATGGCTGCTATTAATTCTATGATAATGTGAGCTTTGTGATTTTTGTACCTTCATAAGTAATTTTGGTCCATATTTTTCCATGCGACAATCTAAGGGCAGCAGTTAAAGGGACTGGAAGGTGCTAGAGTCTCAACATTATAGAGCCATGGTACCAGATTTATGCCACTTCCCAGATTATGTGCAATAGGCATTTTCATTCTTAAACAGCTATATCTCAACTGAATTTAGATATCATTTGAAGAACAGATTTGATACATTAAACACTAAAGACCAAAGACCAGAAGACTTGTGGGAGGACATCAAGAACATCATACAGGAAGAAAGCAAAAAGTCATTAAGAAGATAAGAAAGAAGGAAAAGGTCAAAATGGATGTCAGAAGAGCCGCTGAAACTTGCTCACCAGCATAGAGATGCTAAAGCAAATGGAATAAATGAAGAAGTACAAGAGCTGAACAGAAAATTTCAAAGATCAGCTCGAGAAGATAAAGCCAAATATTACAGCAAAATGCAGATTTTACAATGTAATACAAAATATTACAACAAAAAGCAAAGATCAGGAATCAGAAAACCAAAAAGGAAGAACATGCTCAGCATTTCTCAAGCTGGAGAAACTGAAGAAAAACTTCCAGCCACGACTTTCATTATTGAAAGATTATCTGGGCAAATTATTGAATCACGCAGAAAGCATCAAGAGAATATGGAAAGAATACACAGAGTCACTGTACAAAAAGGAAACGGTTAATGTTCAACCGTTTCAAGAAGTAGCATATGATCAAGAGCCAATGATATTGAAGGTGGAAGTCCAAGGTGCATTGAAGGAATTGGAAAACAACAAGGCACCAGGAATTGATGGAATCAAACTTGAACTCTTTCAAGAAAGTGAGGTGGCACAGGAGGCACTCGCTCATCTGTGCCAAGAAATTTGGAAGACCGATTGGAAGAGATCCATATTTGTACCCATTCCAAAGAGAGGTGACCCAACGGAATGGGGAAATCATCGGACAATTTCCTTGATATCCCATGTGATTAAAGTTTTATTAAAGGTAATACAGAAATGGCTGCAAGCATACATTGACAGAGTACTTCTAGAGGTTCAAGCCAAATTCAGAAGAGGCCATGGAATGAGGGATATCATTGCTGTTGGCTGATGAATCTTGGCTGAAAGCAGAGAATATCAGAAAGATGTTTACCTGTGTTTTATTGACTATGCAAAGGCTTTCGATTTTGTGGATCATGACAAGCTATGGACAACATTGAGAAGTATGAGTATTCCGGAACACTTAATCGTGCTCATGAGGAATCTGTACCTGGACCAAGAGGCACAGAACATGGGAACACTGGATGGTTTAAAATCAAGAAAGGTGTGCAACAAGGTTGTATTCTTTCACCATA
>NW_006408533.1:9763151-9774649 GCF_000296735.1 Chrysochloris asiatica | reverse complement strand
TGTAGAAGAGTGGATGTTTTTGAGTTATGGTGCTGGGGGAGAATATTGAAAGTGCCATGGGCTGCCAAAAGAACCAATAGATCCATTTTGGAAGACATGCAGCCAGAATGTTTCTTGGAGGCCAAGATGGCCAAACTTCGTCTCTCATACTCTCATATTGTAAGGAGGAAACAGTCACTGAAGAAGGATATCATGCTAGGTAAGGTGGAGGGTCAGAGAAAAAGAGGAAGACCCCCAATGGGATGGATTGGCCAGGTGGAGGCATCGATGGACTCAGGCGTGGCAACAATAGTGAGGTTGGCCCAGGATCAGGCAGTGTTTCAGTCTGCTGTGCATAGTGTTGCTATGAGTCAGTGCCAACTCGATGAATGGCACCTAACAACAACAACAACATATTTGTACTGTATTATCTTATCTAATATTCCAATGAGATATGAGCCTTGTATGCTTCAAAAAGTAAAAAGTTTTCTACAGAATAAGACGCCACTTTGAGAAGTAAGGTGTGCCTGACTCAAACATTGGGGTTATCATTTAATCGATGCTTATTGTCAACATTATTCTGTAAGCTCTGTTATGATATTTCGTGTTTATGTTTTCTTTTGAATTTTTTGTGTGCCATTTATCTCTAAAACTATCAGAGACTTTGCATGTGATAGTCCTTCCTTAAGTGTTATAAAGATTTGCTTAATGACTGTCAGTCATCAGTTTGAGCCCACCAGCTGCCCCACGTGAGAAAGATGAGGCTTTCTGCTTCAGAAAAGATTTACAGCCCTTCAGAAACCTATACAATGTCGCTATGAGTTGGAACCAATTGAATGGTACTTAACACTGATTGAATATGCTTATAAAATTTTTATTTCCTATTCTTATCTTTTGGAGTCCTGTTATGGCACTGTATAATAAGCAGTGGACTGCTAAATGCAAGGTTGATGGTTCAAACCCAGCAGCCACTCCTCAGAAGCACTATATAAGGTTGATATGAATTGGAACCAACTCCAACTCCACAGCATTTAACAACATTGCTTATCTTTTATTTATCCTGTGTAATCTACTTCTTCTTTTTTTTTTTTTTAACAAAAACTTCACCATAAGTATACAAACATGTTCTAATACTTTCCTTGATTGTATATTACCTTCCAGTCCCTATATTACTTTTGTAGTAGATTTCAACACAGACCATTTTGTAAAAGTTATCTTTTGTTATTTTCTACCTTTCTAAAAGTATTATTCTTTATTTACCAGCTGTAATGAACTTTACATTCTTTTTTCACCTGAGTCTGTGACATCAACGATCTCCATGTTTCCATGTTGAATGTTTGGTTTCTCTATTTTGATTTTGACTTCTCAGTATAGTTTTAAATTAAAATATCTCCCATTGAACAGAACTCAAGTCCAATGAAAACAAGAACCTTTTCTGAATTGGCCAGGTAAAGGAATTAAACTATGAATGTAAAAGCACAGAAATAAGCATCTACAATATAGTGCTTCTCAACAAATGCTCTTTAGACCATTCTACATGAAGATTACTTCAGTTATTTGAAAATAGTATTTCTGAATTTCATTTTTCTTATAAGTTTTTAAAAATCTACTTTGGGTGTTTTTTGTCCATCACAGCATTTTGCTGTGTTGTAAGATACCGTTGAGTTGACTCTGACCCATAGCGATCCTATGTACAACAAAATAAAACACAACCGGGTTCTGAGCCATCCTCACAGTTGCTGCTTCATGAGTGGTTGTTTTTTCTTTCCCTATATAATTTCTGGTATTTGTGGTTCCAAGAAAGGTGTTTGGGGAAAGAAGATCAACACCTTTGCAACTGAAAAAAATTTAAGAACTTTTGCTTTTGTGCTGTTACATGGGCTTTACTTTTCTCAGCAGGTTTTTCGTATTGAATTTGAGTTCCCTTTGTCCACTGAGCCAAGATGGGTTGACTGTAAAAGGTCTTTAGAAGTGCCAGACTCACACTGATCCAAAATCAACAACTATCAAGTCAATAGCCTCTCACCCTCTAGCAACGAATGCATGTACCACCTGAGAATTTTGTATTTGCTTAATTGACAAATATGAGGTATAAAAACAAAGCATAGCAAGATATTTGGTGTAAGATTGAAAACAATGATTTAAATAACAGCTACAAATCATATAAAAATCATGCAAATACAGAGAAAAAAATAATTTGTTATTTAGTAGGTAACACAACTGTTGCAGTCATATGATTTACGTCATGTATTTGTCACAAAGACCATATGATTAAAAATTTACTTTTCACAGATTGAAAATAAGTCAAGATGTGTAATTTGTTGAAAATTTCTTCTCAGGTGATCTTCAAATTATTATCAGAATAGAAAAGTGAATGAAAATGTTTGTTGTGGAAAAATCAGGATCAGAATCTTGTTTCCTTTCTTTTCTTCCTTCCTTATCAATAGAAGTGTATGTTGTTGTTGTTGTTAAGTACTGTCAAGTCAGTTCCATCAGTATTTAACAACAATATAGCAACCTTGTATAGGACTTCCATGCAGCAGCTATTGGGTTTGAACTGCTGACCTGTGTTTCAAACTGACCTTGATGTCTAGTGCTAAGCCTACAGTGCCACACCAGGACTCCAAAATTATATGAGGGTAAATCAGAGTGTTGATTGCTACCAGGGTTCATTTCCTGCATGCACAGGTCGATACCAACAAACCATATTTAAAACATGCCTCCATGATCAATGGACTGCTTCAGAAAATATTCTCAGACACTCTGGAGAGAAAGATAAGGCTTTCTGCTTCAGTAAAGATTAACAGCCTTAGAAACCTTGTAAGATCACTATGAGTCATAATTAATGTGATAGCATACCACCACCAGAGGAAGACCATTTAATAACACTATTATTAAAATTTTCACCCCTACCACTAAATCCCATAATGATGAAATTGAAGAATTCTACCAGCTTCTTCACTCTGAAAAAGGATTGATGGCTACATATGTGAGAAACAACAATGGGAAAGCTCAATGCCATCAGTTAAACAAGGCCAGGGGCAGACTGTGGAACACATCATTAACTGTCAAATGCAAATTGAGATTGAAATTTAAGAAAATTAAAACAAGTCAACAAGACACAAAACATGTCCCTGAGCATATCTCACCTGAATTTAGAGATCATCTCAAGAACAGATTTGATGCATTAGACACTAATGACCAGAGTTGTGAGATGATATTAAGAACATTGTTGTTGTTGTTGTTGTTGTTAAGTGCTGTCGAGTCAGTTTAGACCCATAGCGACCCTGAACAGGTTTTCCAAGGCTGTAAATCTTTACGGGAGCAGAACGCATCATCTTTCTCCCGTGGAGCAGCTGGTAGTTTCGAACTGTTGACCTTGTGGTTCGCAGCCCGATTCGTAACCACTACACTATTAAGAACATTATACATGAAGAAATCAAAAGGGCATTAAAAAGACAAGAAAGAAAGAAAAGCCCAAAGGGAATTTCAGAAGAGATTCTGAAACTTCCTCTTGAACATAGAGTAGCTAAAACAAAGGGGAAAAATAATGAAGTGAAAGAGCACAACAGGAACTTTTGAAGGACAGCTCGAGGGTATAAAATAGTATAATGAAATGTGCAAAGACTTGGAGTTAAAAAACCAAAATGGAGGAACATGCTTAACATTTCTCGAGCTGAAAATACTGGGAAAAAAATCAATTATTGAGTCGCAATATTGAATTCTATTGGGCAAATATTGAATAATGCAGAAAGCATCAAAAGGTGATGGAATGGATACACTGAGTAAAAATTGGTTGCCATTACCATTTCAGGAGATAGTATGTGAACAAGAAACAACACTAATGAAGGAAGAAATTCAAGCTGCATGGAAGGGAAAACCAAAAGACAAGGTTCCAAGAATTGAAAGAATAGTAATTAAAATGTTTCAACAAACTAATGAATCAATCACTGGAAGCACTCACTTGTCTATACCAATAAATTTGGAAACTAACTACCTGGGCTTTAAACTGAAAAAGATCAATATTTGTGCCCATTCCAAAGAAAAGTAATTCAACAGCATGTGGAAATTATCCAATATCATTAGTAATATCACATGCAAGTAAAGTTTTGTTTAAGATTATTCAAAAAATTATTATAGAAGTGTATCAACAGAGAGTTACAAGAAATTGAAGCTGGATTCAGAAAAGAGTATGGAATAAGGAATATCATTGATAATGTCAGATGGATCTTTGCTGAATGCATCGAATACCAGAACAGTTTGCTTCATTAATGATGAAGAAGTATTAGACATAGATCATAACGTACTATGGATAATATTTTAAAGAACAGGAATTAGAGAAAACTTGATTGTGCTCATGCCAAACCTATACATAGATCAAGAAGCAGTTGTTTGAATGAAACAAGGGGATACTGAATGATTTAAAATCAGAAAAAGTGTTTATCAGGGTTGTATTTTTTTCCCATACTATTCAATCTTTATGATGAGCAATAAATCAAGAAGCTGGACTATATGAAGAAGAATGTGACATCAGGATTGGAAGAAGGCTCAATGACAACCTGTTTTGTGGAGTTCTGGTGTGGCACTGTAGGATAAGCACTGGACTGCTTCGCAAAAGTTTAGTGGCTCAAATCTAGCAACCACTCTTAGGAAATTCTATATGCTGAATTGAAACCAACTAAACAGCCTTTAACAATACTATGTGCAGATGACATAACATTGTTTGCTTAAAACGAAGAGGACTTGTAGCAATTACAAATGAAGACCAAAGAATACAGTCTTTAGTATGGATCACATCTCAATATAAATAAAACAAAAAACTCACAATTGAACCAATAAACAATATTATGATAAACAGTGAAGAGATTGAAGTTATCAGGGATTTCATTTTACTCGGAACCACAATCAATGCTCATGGAAGCAAAAGTCAAGAAATAATGGATGTATTGCACTGGATACATCTGCTGCAAAAGACTTCTTTAACATATTTAAGAGACAATATGTTTTTCTGACCCAAGCTATGACATTTTCAGTTTCCTCATATTCATGTGAAAGGTGGATAATGAATAGGGCAGACTGTAAAAAAAATCATGCACTTGAATTTTGGTGTTGGCTAAGAATATTGAAATTACCATGGACTGCCAAAAGAACAAACAAATCTGCTCTAGAAGCCAGAATGATTCTTAGAAGCATGGATGGCAAGATTTCACCTCATTCTGGAATTGACTCTACAGCACTTAACGACATTCATCCCTACGTATGTAAGCACTTGAAGAAGTTATTTTGTAGGATCAGACCTGGAATACTACCCACAAGGTTGGCAGTTCAATCTCACTAGGTGACTCTTAGAAACTTTATATAGGGTCAAGAAGCCTTTGAGTTGTGGTGTTGGAGGAGAATACTAAAAGTGCCATGGACTGCCAAAAGAACCAATAGATCTGTTTTGGAAGCAGTGCACCAGAGTGCTCCTTGGAGGCCAGGATGGCTAAGCTTTGTCTCTCATACTTTGGACATATTGTCAGGAGGGAACAGTCGCTGGAGAAGGATGTCATGCTGGGTAAGATGGAGGGTCAGAGAAAAAGAGGAAGACCCCCAACGAGATGGATCGGCCAGGTGGCATCATTGATGGCGTCAAGTGTGGCAGCGGTAATGAGGTTGGCCCAGGATCGGGCATTGTTTCGTTCTGCTGTGAATGGGGTCACTATGAGTCGGTTCTGACTCGATGGCACCTGACAACAACAATGAGTCAAAACCAACTCAATGGCACTTAACAACAGCAACTTTGGCCATGTTATCAGAAGGAGCCAGTCCCTGAAAAAGGACATCATGCTTGGTAAGTTAGTGGGTGGTGACAAATAGGAACACCCTCAGTGAGATGGATTGAAACAGTAGCTGCAACAATAAACTCTAACATAAAAAGAATTATAAGGAAAGCACAAGACCTGGCAGTGTTTCATTGTGTTTTGCATAGAGTCACTATGAGATGGAACTGCCTCAGCATTAGATAAAAACAACAACAAATCTTGTGTTTGGACAGATTAATGAGTAACTCAAAATTAATATTTGAGAGATATATCATCTAAATCCCTAATGATTCCAAAGCAACATACCTATAGTTTATGATAATGTCACTTGTAAGAATAGGTGTGGGGTAATTTATCTGACCTCATGCAACTTCAAAAAGGAGTAGGAGAGGAGTTAGCATAAGCCCAAGGCTGATTCTGTTGAGGCTGAAGTCAAATATGCCTCTATTTTCAGCCTTTTCTATCAAGTCTGACACTAAGGGTTCCTCCCACAGCCCTCTCTACTCAGCTGGGTTCAATAGTTCATTGCGATGGTACCAGAAAACTCAAGACACTATATTCACACTTATGGGACTTATTAGGAAATTCTTAGGTTAAATTCACATTAGAAATGCTCTGGTCACAGTTCTTTCAGTTAAGACAGCCTCTTCTCAGACATGTCCACAGACATATCTCTCTCTGGTTCTTGGCCTCTCAGCCATGGGTGCCATGGCCTCTGCCCTGCTCCAGCAATGATACAAGGTTCTGTTTTAGCACTGCTGATAAATGCCCAAAGTGCACTCCATTCAGCCATAATCTCTAAACTCTAAGCCCAAGGATCTGTCTTGTGCTCTGACTTAGTTCTACTGCTGTTCCTCTGCCATTCTGCTAGTCCTTCAGTGTCACAGCTTTCTAGCCCTGGGTTGAGTAGATTCAATGTTCAGGAGTCTTTGGGTCCAAAGGACATGGTCCACTCCTGATTCTTGTTCCTTGATGGCAGTGAGATCCCCTTTTATACTACTAAGATGGCTCAATATAAACCCAACAGGATGGCAAAATCGAACTATCCCTTCAACAGATAGCCATGTTTTCACAATCATAATTAGTCTTGTTAACAAATATTCACAACTGAACCAAATCTCCTATCAGTGTCTTCTCCCACCTTTTGTTGCCCACGCTCATGAGGAAAAAAAGTTTTTTCTTGGGAGTTACAAAGACTATGGGTATAAAAGTCATATAAAGTAATTCACTGCACTTCAACACCTTACTTTTTTATCTCTGAAATATTCCTTAGAAAAATAATTTTGGGGCTAGGCAGGATTTGTGAAGGAGCAATTCTGAAAATAATGATAATAAAGAAGATGATGATATAATATCTTGAGGTGGGGGAGGCCCCTAGTTTCAGGACAGGGATGGTCTCTTAGTAGTGTTCTTCTATGCTGTTTTATCTCTTTGTATTGGCTTTATCAGGTCAATAACCCTGACTGAAAGAGAAGAAAAACAAGAAATAATTGGAATTTCCCCTGTGGGTTGAAAATGGCTAATGGGGAATTAGAGAGAAACATATTCATTAACAGTTGCCTCAGGCAACATATTATAGGTTATGAACCCACTGTTTCTTAAAAGTAGTCCTTAATTGAATTAAATTAAAATGTATTCAGTTTGGTGGGATTTTTTTTTCATGAATAAATCTTCATGTATCAATTTTTCTAAAGAGTTTATGAAAACTAACAGAAATAAAAACTGATATTCATTACACTTTTAACTGCTCTGCTACCTTAAAAAAAGGTATACATCCTTCTAAAAGGTTAAAAGAAGATATGTATGGATAACAATTGTAAAATCTCTAATGATCAAGAAATATCTTTCATCTAATGATGGGGTAGCACTCTACTGAATTTTCTGAGAGTAATAAAAAGATAATAAGCCTTAGAATCTTATCTTATCATATATGAAATTTAAAAGAAAGATTGATTTTTTGGATTAAATGCTCTTGTAATTTACAGATACATTGTAGATCTGGTAGACATTATACAGTGAAAGGGCCAGTTTGTTTGTTTCATAGAGGAACATATATCTAGATATATCCATACGAGTTGTTGTCTTTGACAATTGATAGGTCACTTTTAGTCTGATCATATAGTAAGAAAAAGAAAATAACAGCCCTTCTTTAATCTCAAAAGAGCCCTGTTGGAGCAATGGTGAAGTTATTTGCTGCTAACTTAAAGGTTCTATGGTGGAGAATACTGGATGGAGCAGGTTCAGGAAACAGTTCCAGAAATCTGAACCACATGTATAGGAATATTCATAAAGTTGAAGGCTGATAGGCAGTGGAATTTGTAGTGGAAGAAAGAAATCTCAGGCTTTTGAATTCGCCAGGCTCAGAGGCCTCTGGAGCTGGAGCACCACCTTGGAGCCACCACTGAGAGGGGAAGGATCAGATCCACCACCAACTGATTCCTGACAGAACCTGAGTTAAAGGTGTGGACATTCTTTTTTTCTTTTTTGTATCTGGTCATTGGTCTCTCGCTGTCTGTGCACCTCCATTCTGGTGACTAGAGGGGATGCCTGAACAAGTGCACACCTCTCCAACCCTGGAGGCTTCTACTACACATGCACACAGAGCTCCTCACACCATATACAAAGACCAACTTAGCATGGATTGAAGACCTAAATGTGAATCCCAAGAATTATAAAGGTCATCAATGAAAAAATATGAACAAATTTAAGGACTCTAATCCTGGCAACATATAGACTACGAAACATTGCAAAAATTACACAAACAAAAGAAGATGAAATAGATGACTGGGACTTTCTAAAACTTAGAAACTTATGTACATCAAAAGATTTCACCAAAAGAGTAAAAAGGGAACCCACAGAATGGGAAAAAAAATTTGCAATGGCATATCAGACAAGGGACTAATTTCTAAAATCTATAGGAAACCACAACACCTCTACTAGAAAAAGCCAAGTAACCCAGTTAAAAATTGGGCACAGGACATGAACAGACACTTCACTAAAGAAGACATTCAGGCAGCCAACAAACATATGAAGAAATGTTCATGATCATTAGCCATTGTTGTTGTGAAGTGCTGTCAAGTCAGTTCCGATAGGGTTTCCAAGGAGCAGCTGTAGTTCAAGCTGGTGAGCTTGAACCACTGACTTTGCAGTTCAAATGACTTTGCAGTCTGACACATTAGCCCAAAGTGCAACATCAGGACTCCATTAGCCATTAGAGAGATGCAAATCAAAACAACAATGAGCTATCATCTCACACCACCCATAACAGCGAAGTTCAAAAATGCAGAGGATAATAAATGCTGGCAAGGATGTAGAGAGACTGGGACCCTTCTACATTGCTGTTGGGAATGCAAAATGGTCCAGTCACTCTTGAAAATACTATGGTGTTCCCTCAGAGAGCTGAAAATAGGAATACCATATGATCCAGCAATTCCTCTACTAGGTGTATATCCTCAAGAAATATGAACCATAACACAAGTAGATATATGCACACCAATGTTCATCACAGTACTATTCACAATAGTAAAAAACTAGCCTAAATGTCCATCAATGGAAGAATGGATGAACAAACATTGGTACATACACACAATGGAATATTATCATACCTTGAAGAATAACAGAGAAGCTGCAAGCCACCACATAACATGGATGAACATTGAAGACACTATGCTAAGTGAAATTATTCAGTCAGAAAAGGATAAATATTGCATAAGACCATTATTGTAAAAGCTTAAGGGAAGATACTTATACTAAAATGGAAGAAAACAAACAAACTTTGTTGGTTACCAGTGGGATTGGAGTGGGAGGGTTTGGGGGAGGTTGAGGTAGGCAATGGTATATCACATGGTAGGGGCAGAAACATCATAATTCAGGTGTTGGGGATGGCAGTACACAAGAAGTGGGAGGGGATGAAAGAATAAGGTAGATAGTGGAACACTGAGACAGGTTTGCATGGCTAAATGGGACAGAGGTAAATAGTGATGCATGCTCAACCTTGGAACAACAGGGCTCTGCGATACAGGGATCAAGACATAGTTTGAAGAAGAGAAATAATACTAAGATGCTTGACTGTCTTATGTATATTGGTTTCCCTTTCCTACTGTTGTAAAATTGAGTTGGATAGAAAGGAATGTCCAGAAACATGATTACAGAAAACTTGTAGGCCCGTCTTCAACCTATAGCTGATGGGAATACCTAAAAGGGGTTCTAGAACTTGCCCAGTGAAACAAGCCTCCTGTGGAGCCTTTGAGGTGTATAAGACCTTAGGTGGAATCCTGAGCCCTATCCAGAACCTTCTGAGATGGAGCATTCCCAATAGAAAGGACAAGCAGACCAGCCAGGAATAGCTAGTGATAGAAGACACATCTTTAAAGCAAGATCATCTGGAAAAAAACAAAACAAAAATGACTGGCTACTCTAATAATAAGCAAGTTGTTTTCAGGGAAGCCATCAAGGCGAGCAATCAAGTTCCTTCAGGACAAGCCCTTCTCTAATACTGAAACTCAAAGGGAATATATGAGCAGGCATGTAAGCTTACTGGTTCCCATGTTGGTTTACTGGTAAGTGGAAGAGTGGGAAAGGCAGCAATGAAGATATGGGCTGAGTTCAACCACATTCCACAGACTCCTGTGGACCTGGAAATGAGATATAGAAGAAGGGCTGGTTGGTCCAAAATATGGTGAGACCTGGTGACACCTGAGACTATGGACAAAGGCATAGTCACAAAGGTCTATAGCTGAGAGTGAAGCATCCAGCTGATATGACGTGAGGGGAGACACACAAGAACACCCAAACTTGAAAATAGTACCCATTTGACCTAGCCTCAATGGTTTGATAATCAGAACTCAACTAGAGGAAGATTAAAAAAAAGAACAAAACAAATTCTGATAATGGAAACAAGGGTAAATTGCTACAATTTGATGAACTTGACCTATACTCAGGAAGGTAGTAACTCTAAATACCAACAGAGAGGGAAGGAGTCTTCACATCACATATCAATGCTATCTCCTCTGTACACAGGGTAGATAAGGATGGGCAACTTAAGACTTCAGCTACCTAAAATGAGGGGGCAATAAAAGGCATGAAGTGACTGGCCTACAAGGTTTCAAGGGGGAGCTTAGATAAATAGTGTATGGGGAAAGAAAGAGCCCTCACTGAATAGTTTTCATCTTGTCTAGATGGGTCTGGTTAAAAGAGATGGGAATACGATTCTTATGATTCAGTAATTTTTATCATGACTAATTGCGACTCTCACAATTGTAAAGGTAGAAATTTTGTTACAAAAACAGGGGAGTGGTTAATCTTACAATCCAGAAACAAAGGACCCTAGAATCATCAAGGGAGAAGAACACAAGTGGAATGAGAGACCTTATTCATAGAATCAGTGACACCAGAAATAGAGGCAGAGATGGGGACATGGAGAGAGGGAGCAGCTGAGGACTCTAGATTCATGGGAAGAGAGGGACTAAGAGATGGAGGCCAGGAGGCAGACTTGCAGAATATGTCCATTGGTGGTTTAATTTATAATATATGCCTGAGTGTAAATAAAAAAAAAAAAAAAATTAAAAGAGCTAAAATAAATAGAAACATTGGTAACCGATGGTACATGGAGGAGATTATAATCATTATAATGAAACAAGGTGTATGATTTGTTGAATGTAAAACTGATGATCTGCCCTGTAAACTTTCACTCAATCCACAATAAAAACCTTAAAT
>NW_006408533.1:9761987-9762643 GCF_000296735.1 Chrysochloris asiatica | reverse complement strand
CCAGCTTTCGCATGCATATGAGGTTACTGAAAATACCATGGCTTGGGTCAGGTGCACCTTAGTCTTCAAGCTGACATCTTTGTTCTTCAACACTTTAAAAAGTTATTGTGCAGTAGATTTGCCTAATGCAAAACGTCGTTTAATTTCTTGACTACTGCTTCCATGAGTGTTGATAGCTGATCCAAGAAGAATGAAGTCCTTGACAACATCAATCTTTTTCTCCATTGATAAGAATGCTGTTTATTGGTCCAGTGGTGAAAGTTTTCTGTTTTCTTTATATTGAGATGCAATCCATACTGAAGGTTGTGCTCTTTGATTTTCATCAGTAAATATTTTAAGTCCTCTTCACTTTCAGCAAGCAAGGTGGTATCATCTGCATATCTCAGGTTGTTAATGAGTCTTCCTCCAACACTGATGCCATATTTTTCTTCATATAACCCAGCTTCTCAGATTGTTTGTTCAGCATACAGGTTGAATAAGTATGGTGAAAGAATACAACACTGTCGCACACCTTTCTTAATTTTAAACCATTCAGTGTTCCCATGTTCTATTTGAACAATTGCCTCTTGGTCCAAGTACAGATTCCTCATGAGCATAATAAAGTGTTCAGGAATACTGATACTTCGCAATGTTGTCCATAGCTTGTCATGATCCAC
>NW_006408533.1:9724057-9761047 GCF_000296735.1 Chrysochloris asiatica | reverse complement strand
TAAATTCAGGTGGGATATATTCACGGTCATATTTTGGCTCTCATGGACCTGTTTTCATTTTTTTCAGCTTTAGTTTGAATTTGCATATATGCTATTGATGGTCTGTTCCACAGTCTGCCCCTGGGCTTGCTTTCCTGATGATATGGAGGTTTTCCATCATCTCTTTCTGCAGTTGGAGTCAATTTGATTTCTATGTATTCCATCTAGTGAGGTCCGTGTGTATAGTCTTCTCTTATGCTGTCTAAAGAAGGTATTTGAAATAAACAAATCATTTGTCTTGCAGAAATCTATCATTCGTTCTCCAGCATCATTTCTATCACCAAGTCCAAAATTTCCAACTACTGGTCCTTCCTTTTTGCTCCCAACATTTGTCTTTCAATCACCAGTAATGGCCAAGACTAAGACGGAGGAATGACAAACTACTTCCGAATATTTAATCACTGAAAACTTTATGAATAGCAGAAAAATATTGTCAAATATAGTGCCAGAAAATGAGCAACTCAGGTTGGAAGGGTCTCAAAATGTGACTGGGGAAGAACTGCCTCCTCAAAGTAGACTTGACTGTGATGATGTGAATGGAGTAAAGCCCATGGAGTAGAGCCTTTATTTGCTGATGGAGCACAACTCAAAATGAAGAGAAACAACTGTAAACATCCACTAATAATTGGAACATGGAATGTACGAAGTATGAATCTAGGAAAATTAGAAATTGTCAAAAATGAAATGGAACGCATAAACATCGATATCTTAGGCATTAGTTAGCTGAAATGGACTGGTATTGGCCATTTTTAATCTGATAACCACATGGTTTACTATGACAGGAATGACAAATTAAAGAAGAATAGTGTTACATTCATTGTTAAAAAGAACATATCCAGATCAGTCATGAGATACAATAGGATAATATCCATGCGCCTACAGGGAAGGCCAGTTAATACCACTATTGTTCAAACGTACACACCAACCACTAAAGCCAGTGATGATGAAATAGAAGAATTCTACCACTTCTTCAATCTGAAATCGATCAAACATGCTATCAAGATGTATTGATCATTGTTGTTTTTGTTAAGTGCCATTGAGTCGGTTCCGACCCATAGCAACCCTGGATAGGGTTTCTGAGGAACTTCTGGTGAGCTTGAACCACCAGTCTTGCAGTTCAAACATCTTTGCAGTCTGGCGCATTAACCTACAGAGCCACACTGGGACTCTGTATTGATCATTACTGGTGTTTAAATTAATAGGACATTATTTTATGGGCATGTCTAAATTTCAATTTTCCGTTACAGTGTGATCCATTTGAATGACTAGATCATTCCTGTGACTCTTTTAACTTAAAAAGTATAATAGACTGATTATTAAGGTATCAAATTATATAAATAATTGACAGTTTGTCTCCTCTGCTCACTCTACCTATATGCTTTCTTTATATTTCCATGATTACCCCAGATTCATAAGCGGTTAAATTAAATTCTTTGATTTAATGAACACTGAGCTTATTCACAAGCACATTCCGAGGTTCTAAGGATCTGCCTACATATTTAGATAAAAATACATATAAAGGTCTATATAATAAGCACTGGACTGTGAACTAAAAGGTCCATGGTTTGAGCCTTCCAGGCACACCAAGAGAGAAAGATGAAGCTTTCTACTCCTGTGAAGATTTAATGCCTCAGAAACCCTATGCAGAGTCACTATGAGTTGGAACCAATTTGATGGCATTTCACAACAACATTCATCCCTTAAGGATGTAAGCACTTGAGTAAATTAATAGTAATCTATGATAAAATTAAGGCATACCATGATGGTATAACAGAAGTTGTTGCTGTTGTTAATTGCCATCCAGTCGGTCCCAACCCTCAGCAGCTCTATATAGGGTTTCTGAGAAGCAGCTGGTGAGCTTGAACTTCTAATCTTGATGTTCTAACTGACAATGCAGTCCAACACATTAACCTGCAGCGCCACACCAGGATGCCACATAATAGAAGCAGCCACATAATTTATTTTATTAATTTTCATTTTAATCTGAAATTTAGAGAGATGCGATCACTTTTCTCTCATCAGTAAAAGACTTCCATGAGCCAGACTCTCCTGCTAGGAATTAGACAGCCACTCATTTAACAACTAGAAGAAAGTAAGGCCAGCAGTTTAGGCTGCCAAGTAAGAAATCTATATACTCGAAAGATTAGTGTCAGGCCTAGGGCTTTTCAGTTACTTGAGCTGCACAAAATTTAAGTTGTATACTCAGGTTTACTTTTTTTCTTTGGAGAGTTTAGATACTGGAATTAAGTCCCTGAGTTCCAAAGTGCAGTTTTTCCCTTGTCTTAAAGTTAATATAATTAACAATGAAAGGCACTGACCATTTCATGCAAGTTCAGATCAAAAATTAAAGTTATGATTAACTTTCCTAAATGTCAATAATTCATCATTGAATGAATAACTATTACTGTCACACTAGAATTTTTTTTTCCTTTGTTAAGTAGCCAAAGAACATATAAACCATTATGATGACTAAGGTTATGTGTCAAATTGGAGAAATCACGATTCTCAGTCTCAGTGATTTAGCTAATATTTAAGAATCATCTTCTATTTTGTGATCTAATATGATCAGTCTATCAGTTGAAAGGGAATTTCCTTGGTGGATATAATCTGTATTCAGTACATGTGGCTGTTATGGCAAAGATTGATCTCTCTTGATCCTGCTTCTGACTTCTTAACCTCTGGACTCTAGTTCTTGGAACATGAGCCAACAGCCAGTAGCCTGATGCTTGATCAACAAATTTGGGTTCACCAACCCTTGTAACTACATCAAGCAGGAGAAGTCTCAAGTATGATGCCTAACACATGAGTTTAGATAAAAATGCAGTATCAGGATTGAAAGAATGTTATTAGCAACTAGCAATATACAAAACCTTGCTTGCTAAAAATGAAGAGGAATTGAAGCTCTTGCTGATGAAGATCAAAGGCTACAGACTTCAGTATCAATTACACCTTAGTGTAAAGAAAACAAAAATCCTCAAAACTGGACCAGTATAAAGCATCATGGAAAAAAGATTGATGTTGTCAAAGATTTCATTTTACTTGGATACACAATCAAAGCTCATGTAAGTAGCAATCAAGAAATCAGATGATGTACTATATTTGCTTCGTACTGTAAAAGCACAGATATCCTTTTGAGAACTAAGGCGCACCTGACCAACATCATGATATTTTCAATCACTTCATATGCACAGAAAAGCTAGACAATGAATGAAGAAGTTTGGAGAAGAATTGATGGACTGGAATTATTGTGTTGGTGAAGAATATTGAACAGATCATGAACTGCCAGAAACACAAATAAATTTGTCTTTGAAGAAGTACAGTCATAGTGCTCCATAAAAGTGAAGATTGTGAGACTTCATGTATGCACGTTAGACATGTTTTCAGGAGGGCCTAATCTCTGAGGAAGAACATCATGCTTTGTAAAATAGTTATTGTCAGGTGCCATTGAGTTGGAACCCACTCATAGTGACCCCATGCACAGCAGAACAAATGTCCGAAATAATGTCCAATCCTGGGCCAACCTCACTACCGCTGCCACACTTGAGTCCATTGTAAAATAGAGGGTCAGCAAAAAAGTAAGACTCAGTGAAACGGATTGAAACTCTGAATGAGAGGGACAGCAACAATGAGCTCAAGCACAACAATTGTAAGAATGGTGCAAGATGGAACTGATTCAAAGGCACATTCCCACAACAACCCCTACACCAGTGTGAACAATTTTTTTGTAATAAATATCTCTCATATATAACAATATGCACCAGACTGACCATTTGAACTGCAAGGTCAGCAGTTCAAGCGCACCAGCTGCTCCTTGTAAACCCTATACAGGGTCGCTATGGGTTGGAATTGACTTGATGGCACTTAACAACAAAGGAGAACAGTCCCACCACTTGTCTGTCAGTGTGTCATACTGTGGTGAGTTGCATGTTGCTGTGATGCTGGAAGCTATGCCACCAGTATATTAGATGTGGCAGGGTCATCCATGGTGGAGAGGTTTTATTTAGCTGGGCTTCCAAACTAAGACAGAGTAGGAAAAAGGAGAATCAGACCACTTCTGAATGATTAACCACTGAAAACCTTATGAATAGCAGTGAAAAACTTTCAGATAGCATGAGAATATTAAATATTGAAACATGATGAAAATAGTGCTGGAAGACGAGCACTCAAAATATGATTGGGGAAGAGTTACCTACTCAAAGTAGAATATATTGTGATGACTCGAATGCAGTAAAGCTTTCAGGACCTTCATTTACTGATGGGGCACAACTCAAAATGAGGAGAAATACCTCCAAACATCCATTATTAGTTAAAACATGGAATTTATCAAGTATGATTCTAGGACACTTCATAGTTGTCAAAAATGAAATGGAATGCATAAAGATAGGTATCCTAAGCATTAGTGAGCTGAAATGGATTGGTATTGGTATTTAAATCTGATGGTCACATGGTTTACTATGTCAGAAATGACAAATTGAGGAGGAATTGTGTCACATTCATCACCAAAAAGAACATTTCAAGACCTATCTTGAAGTATAATGAAGTCTGTGATAGGATAATATATATAAGGATTCAAGGAAAACAGGTTAATACCACTATTATTCAAATTTACACATCAACCACTAAAGACAGCGTTGAGGAAACTGAAGAATTCTATCAACTTCTTTATTCTGAAATGTGTGTACCAGGGTTGTGTTCTTTCACCATACTTATTCAATCTGTATGCTGAGCAAATAATCAGAGAAACTGGATTATAGGAACAAGAATATGGAAGTAAAATTATTAATGAGACTGTGATATGCAGATGATAAAACCTTTCTTGACAAAAACAAAGAAGATTTAATGTACTTACTGATTAATATCAAAGATATTCATCCAAATATCAAAGATATTCATCAAAAATACTTCAGCCTTTGGTATGAGTTGCACCTTAATATAAAGAAAGCAAAAGACTGCAGCAATAAATAACATCATGATAAATGAAGAATAGGTCGAAACTGAAAAGACTTGGTTTTGCTTAGATCCACCATCAACACTCATAGAAGCAGCAGTCAAAAAATCAAATGATGTGTTGCATAGGCAAATCTACTGTATAAGAACTTTTCAAAGCGTTCAAGATCAAAGGTATCAATTTGAGGTATAAGGTGTATATCACCCAAGCCATCATATTTTTTATATTCTCATATGCATTTGGAATTTGGACAGTGAGTAAGGAAGACATTATTATAAATTGATACATATGATTTATTGTGTTGTAGAAGAATATTAATAGTAGCATGAACTTCTAGAACAAACAAATCTGTGTTGGAAGAAGTACAACTAGAATGTTCTTGGATAGCAGAATGGCGAGACTTTATTTCTCATACTTTGGACATATTATCAGCAGAGACCAGTCTCTGGAGAAGGATTTCATGCTAGGTAAAGTGGAATGTCATCGAAAAAGAGGAAGACCTCCAACGAGATGGATTGGCACAGTGGCAGCAGCGATGGTCTCAAACTTAACAATGATTGTGAGTACGGTGCAGGATCGAGCAGTAATTTCATTCTGTTGTGCAGCAGGCAGCTATAAATTGAAATGGACTCAACAACAAGAAGGAGCCCTGGCTTATGAGCAGGGCTGCTAACCACAAGGTCAGCAGCTTTGCATCTACCAACTATTCCACAGGAGAAAGATGATGTTTTATGCTCCTATAAAGAATTACAACCTCAGAAACCCTATACAGGGTCCCTATGAATCAGAATTGACACAATGCCATACAACCACCACCACCTCCATAGGAAGTCCTGGTGTGGTGCTGCAGGGTAAACACTGGATTGTTAATGGCAAGGTCAGTTGTTCAAACTCACCAACCTCTAGTTAGAAATCCTATATAAATTTACTATGAGTTAGAACCGACTTGAAGACACTTAACAAAAATATGTATGTTTGACTGATTTTGTGCTTCTAGAAAATTCCACCTAAGAAAATCCTTTGCTTGAGATGATTAATTAAGGAAATAGCAAATAGGAAATTTTATGTAGTGCCTATATAATGAGTGCTCATTAAATATTAGGTCATCAGTTTGTTGTTATTAGGTGCCATCGAGTCGGTACGACTCATAGCGACCCTATGCACAGCAGAATTAAACACTGTCCGATCCTAGGCCAGCCTCACTATTGTTGCCAAGCTGAGTCCATCGATGCTGCCACTTGGCCAATCCATCTTGTTGGGGGTCTTCCTCTTTTTCTCTGTCTCTCCACCTTACCAAACATGGTATCTTTCTCCAACAACTGATCCCTCCTGACAATATGTCCGAAGTATGAGAGATTGAAGTTGTCAAGGACTTCACTCTTCTTGGATCAACTATCAACACTCATGGGAGTCAAGAGATGAGATGACGTATTGCATTGGGAAAATCTGCAGCACAGTAACTTTTTAAAGTGTTGAAGAGCAGAGACGTCAGCTTGAGGACTAAGGTGCGCCTGACCCAAGCCATGGTATTTTCAATAACCTCATATGGATGCGAAAGCTGGACAGTGTATAAGGAAGATTGTAGAAGAATTGATGCCTTTGCGTTGTGGTGTTGGAGGAGAATACTGAAAGTGCCATGGACTGCCCAAAGAACCAATAGATCTGTTTTGGAAGACGTGCAGCCAGAGTGCTCCTTGGAGGCCAGGATGGCTAAGCTTCATCTCTCATACTTTGGACATTTTGTCTGGAGGGAACAGTCAGTGGAGACGGGTGTCATCCTGGGAAAGATGGAGGGTCACAGAAAAAGAGGAAGACCCCCAACGAGATGGATCAGCCAGGTGGCATCATTGATGGCATCAAGTGTGACAGCGGTAGTGAGGTTGGCCCAGGATAGGGCATTGTTTTGTTCTGTTGTGCATGGGGTTACTATGAGTTGGTTCCAACTCGATGGCACCTGACAACAACAACTACAACATGAGAGATGAAGATTGGCCATCTTGGCCTCCAAGGAGCACTCTGGTTGCACTTCTTCCAAAACTGATCTATTGGTTCTTTTGGAAGTCTATGGCACTTTCAATATTCTCCTCTAACACCATAACTGAAAAGCATCAGTTTTTCTACAGTCTTCCTTATTCACTGTCCAGCTTTCAAATGAATATGAGGTTATTGAAAATACCATGGTTTGTGTCAGGCACACCTTAGTCCTCAAGCTGACATCTTTGCTCTTCAACACTTTAAAAAGGTCTTTTGCAGCAGATTTGCCACTACATTGTTTAGATTCTTAACTTTTGCTTCCATGAGTGTTGGTAATTGATCCAAGAAGAATGAAGTCCTTGACAACTTCAATCTTTTCTCTGTTGATAAGAATGTTGTTTATTGGTCCAGTGGTGAGCATTTTTGTTTTCTTTACATTGAGATGTAATCCATACCAAAGGCTGTACTTTTTTATCTTAATCAGTCAATGTTTTAAGTCCTTTTCACTTTCAGCAAGCAAGGTTGTATCATCTGCATATTGCAGGTTGTTAATGAGTCTTCCTCCAAGATCATGGGAACAGTGAATGGTTTAAAATAGAGAAAGGTGTGTGACAAGGTCATGGATAGATCACCACTAACAATTTGTTACAGATAATCAAAACAGTTAGGTTTTCAGCAGTAAATATAAATATAAAACATATCCAAATTAAGAAAAATCAATAATGAATTGTGTTCTTTCTAATTATTTTGAATAAGCAATAATAAAAAGCCAAACTAAATGAAATGTTTTATTGTTCTAATATTGTACTTACCATGTTTCTAATTCCTGTATGAGTTTTACAGAGAAAATTACTGAAATAAACTGGTTCTTCCCCAGCTATTTTTAAATTCCCTCTTGAGTTTTCCCCTTCCATAAATGCTTTTGAACGTGATCTGATAGAAGAATCAAATACTACAAAAAGAATATGCCAGAATTATTTTGAGAATAAAAATGCCATGGGCTAAAAGAGTAATTGATGTTGCTCTCATGAGCTCCACTTATGAATGTCATTTAGAAATCGCGATAGGAGCATTTTTTCTCATTCAACACGATAACACACACAAATAACATTGATTTACCCACTTTTAAGAAAACAAGGCATATATACCATCATGATTTGTCAAAGTATAAATCTATAAGTTTTATCTGTTCATTTAGAAACAAGAATTCTGTAGTTTACTGATGTTTTTGTATTTTAGGAGTATGTTTCCATTGACTTAATGCAGTTTTTTCAAGGCTCTCTCTTATAAACTGTAATTTATTTGATCATATATATTCTAATGTTCAGACAAGTTTTAAAAAATCGATTTTACCTTCAGCTACAGCCATAGTGGAAAATAATTATATTCATATTTCAGCATAGATTTTTTTCTCACAAGACTTCTCTTGTGTAAAACTGACTGGTCATTGATTTCATTGTATTGTTTAAAGAACTATAGTTGTAGAATGCATTTCCAGGTTTTCAATAACTTATTTCAGGCAATTTTTAAAGGACTCCCTACATTTGTATTCAAACCAAGTACTTGTTTAAATGTAAATGGAATTCAGTATGAATCAGTTCTACAAGAGTGAAAAACTGCTTCACAAATCAGTAAATTTCAAAGGAGTCCTAGTATCTGGTCTGGTCCTGTTATCCACTAGAACATTTCATTCTTCATGACTATTGCCACATTTTCATATACTTGTGTGCTTCTGTATGATTAGGGATTTCTGAGAAATTTTTATTGAAACTAGGAACCTAAGACAAAAGATAAGCATTAAAGGTTAAATTAGAACTGAATATATTGGGAAAATTCCAGAGAGATTTTTTTCACAAAAGTAAACTAAATATTGGCATACATTGAACTGATTTAGTATAATTGTAAATTCATTTATGGATAAAGTAGGCAAACCTCTTTCCCCCAACAGAGGGAAGCAGTGGTCACACTTAACTGTCACTGATTTGACTCTTGGCAAAAAGAAAAAGTAGTCCCTTCAGAGAATCACTGACCTTTATACTATGAGGCATGTTTTAGAATACAAGTCAAATGACATTCTAGTTTAAATAATTGGAAGCTCTTCTGCTTTGGATTTGGCCTGCAGGTGCCTAACATATGCAAATGAAAATCCATTCATTTGCTAAGAATGAGTATTAAAACTCAATCTAAGAGAATTTCACACAAATAAATATTGTCAAAATATGAGTTGTTAGTGAAAAAGAAATTCTACAAAAAGAAAAATTATATAAGTATAGAGACAGGTAATAGAGATTTCAAACTGCAGAATCAGACCTGCAACATTATAAATACTCAAATTATATTGTTGTTGTTGTTGTTGTTAAGTGCCGTCGAGTCGGTTCCGACCCATAGTGACTCTGTATAGGGTTTCCGAGGGTGTAAATCCTTACGGGAGTAGAAAGCCTCATCTTTCTCCCGCGGAGCGGCTGGTAGTTTCGAACCACTGACCTTAAGGTTCGCAGCCCGATTCGTAACCACTACGCTACCACAGCTCCTTACAGAATATAAAATATTCTGAAAGTGCTTAAAAAGGTAAGAGTGTACTGAAAGAACACAGGAAGAAAAAAAACAAACGAAATGACTAGAAGCAAATACACATGTGGAAATACTTATAAATGAGTTTAAATACTCAAAAGAGAAGGAAACATTATCAGTTGCAGTATAAGAGTACTGCAGTGGAGTATTAATCTGTAGAAATTAATCAGATATACTTAACATGGAATATCTCTAAACAGACTATGGTCACACAATATTAATGTGCCATTTTATTTTTTCAATATATTTTAAAATAGTGGACAAAAATGGATGTTAAGATATTCTTAGCTCACACTCTAATCCTAAAGAAAAAGAAAAACAAATACAGTTGTACAATACTCATAGTTTTCAATATTTTCTGGTCACTATCTCCCAGGAGCCTGTTTTACGCCATACAACAAGCTTCTCAGAAAGTGTACGAAATGGTATGTGTGAAGTGGGGAAGGAGTAGGTGGACAGGAGATATGTCTAGTAATATACAAAATTGGATGTTACATTTGTATTATTTCATTTATAAACTAGATGAAAATATGCAAATAATTAATGAACAAGCTTAGTAAAGAATTGAAATGAAAGATGTAGAGGAAGTAGAGAAATTGAAACAATCAGTAAAGTATTTCACTAATTTGTTGTGGAGAAATTTATTATTTTACTTTTTATTGTGAATTGAGTGAAGGTTGACAGAATAGATTATGAGTCCCACGTTTAACAAATCATGCACTTCACGTCATTACAATGATTTCCATTATTCCTTCCATGTACCATCATTAACAGTTGCTGTTATTAAGTGCCATGGAATTGATTATAACTCATAATGACCCTGTATCAGACTTTCAAGAAGCAACTGGTGGGTTGGAATCACCAACCTTGTAGTTAGCAGTCCAGTGCTTATCCTATAACACTACACCAGTATTTACCTCTATTCACTTTAACCCTTTTACTCCTTCCTGTGTCTTCCACTACCTTCATCTTTCCTTTGCTAACCTCCCTCTTGTTGTGTATTTCCTTCCCTATTACCTAAGTTGGAACCCTGTTGTGGCTCTGTGGGTTCATGCACCAGACTACAAAGTCCTTTGAACTGCTAGGTCAAAAGCTAAGTGGTTCAAGCTCACCAGCTGCTCCTTGGAACCCTATACAGGGTCGCTATGGGTTGGACCCGACTCGACAGCACTTAACAACAACAACATTACCTAAGTTAACATGTGACCACCCTCTGTTGTTGTTGTTAAGCACTATCAAGTCGGTTCCGACCCAAAGCAACCCAGCATAGGGTTTCCAAGGAGTGGCTGGTGAGCTTGAACTGCCCACTTTCTGGTTCAAATTGACTTTGCAATCCAGTGCTTTAATTCACAGCACCACACCAGGTCTCCCAATAATACCGTCCCCCAACCTCCTCCAGTAAAAAGCAAGAATGTTTCTTTTAGATAAACAACAACACACTTTTATTGACATTTTAAAAAAGTGATCTCATAAATTATTTCCCTTTTGTGATTGTTTAATTTCACTCAGTATAAGGTCCTCCAGGCTCATACATGTTATGAGATGTTTCACAGATTAGTAATTATTCTTCATTGTTACACAGTATTCCATTACGTGTATGTACTAAAGTTTGAATCCATTCTGCTACTCTGTCTCTTGACTGGTGCATTTAATCAATTTACATTCCATGTATTTATCGATAAATAAGAATTTATTGCTGTCATTTTGTTGTGTATTTTTTTGATATGGTATTGGTTATTTGTTTTTTCCACACAAACTTCTGCACTGAATTAATTTTGTTTATGTCAAATTGGAGAGATCATGATTCTCAGTCTTGGTGATTTGGCTAATATTTAGGAATCATCTTCTATTTTATAATCTGATGTGATCAGTCTATCAGTTGAAAGGGAATTTCCTTGATGGGCAAGTAGTTTAAGTCCTCTTCACATTCAGCAAGCAAGATTGTATCGTTTGCATATTGCAGGTTGTTAATGAGTCTTCCTTAAATCCTGATGCCATGTTTTTCTGCATATAACCCAGCATCTCGGATTATTTGCTCAGAATACAGGTTGAATAAGTATGGTGAAAGAATACAACCTTGTCGCACACCTTTCTTAATTTTAGACCAGTCAGTGTTCCCATGTTCTGTTCAAACAACTGCCTCTTGGTCCAGGTATAGATTCCTCATGAGTACTATTAAGTGTTCAGGAATACTCTTACTTTACAATGTTGTCCATAGCTTGTCATGATCCACACAATCGAAAGCCTTTGCATAGTCAATAAAGCACAGGTAAACATCTTTCTGATATACTCTGTTTTCAGCCATGAACCATCTGACATCAGCAATGATATCCCTCATTCCATGGCCTCTTCTGAATCTGGCTTGAACTTCTGGAAGTTCTCTGTCAATGTATGCTTGCAGCCATTTCTCTATCACCTTTAGTGAAACTTTACACTGCCATGTCCTGTGTCAATCTCATAGTAGTTGCCACTCTTGAGCCCATGGCTGCTGCCACCTTGTCAATCTATCTCAATGTGTGGAGGACCCTATACTTTGCAAAGTATGATGTCCTTCTCTAGGGATAGAATCCTCCTGATAATATGTCTGAAGTATGAGAGACAAAGTCTGGCCATCCTGGCTTCCAAGAAACATTCTGGCTGTTCTCCTTCCAATATAGATTTGTGGTTTTTTTTTAAGCAGTACGTGGTACTTTCAATGTTATCCTACAAAACTATAATTCAAATGAATCAATTCTTATACAGTATTCTTTATTCACTGTCCAACTTTTACATGCATATGATATGAGATTATTGAAAATACCATGGCTTGGATGAAGAACACTTTAGTCCTCAGACTGATACATTTGCTCTTGAACACATTAAAGAGGTCTTGTGCATCAGATTTGCCTAATGAAATACATCGTTTGATTTCTTGACTGCTGCTTCCATGAGTGTTGGTAGTTGAACCAAAAAGAATGAAGTCTTTGGCCACTATAATATTTTCTCTGTTTATCTTGATGTTATTTATTAGTCCAGAAGTGAGAATTTTTGTTTTCTTTACATTGTCTATTGTATTTGATCTTACATTGGCAGTGATATTTGATCTTTATATTGGCTATGATATTTGATCTTTACATTGGTTATAGTATTTGATCTTCATAAGTAAAGTATTTAAGTCTTCTTCTCTTTTACTTCACTCGTTAACCACCAGTGATATGTAGTATCATCTACTTATATACAGTGTGATCTGCATATCACAGGTTGTTAATGAGTCTTCTTAAAATCCATGTACCACTTTTTTCTCCACATAATCCAGCTTCTTGGATTATATACTCAGTATAGAGATTAAATAAGTATGGTAAAGGAATGCAGCCCTGGTGAACAATTTCTTAATTTTAAACCATTCAGTGTTCCCTTGTTCTGTTCAAACAACTGCCTATTGGTCTATGTACAGGTTCCTCAGGAGCACGATTAAGTATTCCAGAATACTCATTCTCTGCAATGTTGTCTATAGCTTTTCATAATCCAGACAATCGAACACTTTGCATAGTCAATAAAGTACAGATCAACTTTTGTCGGGTATTTTTTGCTTTAAGCCAAGATCCATCTGATGTCAGCAATGACATTGTTCCACGTCGTCATCTGAATCCAGCTTGTACATCTGGGAGTTTTCCAGCAATGTACTATTGCAGCAATTTTTGAATTGTCTTTTGTAAAATTTTACTGGCGTATGATATTATCTGATGATTTCCATATTCAGTTGGATCACCTCTCTTTGGAATGGACACAAATATGGATCTCTTCCAATCCGTTAGTCAGGTAGCTGTCCGCTAAATTTCTTGGCAGAGATGAATGATTTACTATAGTTCTGCCTGTTTGTTGGAAGATTTCAATTTGTATTCCACCAATTCCTGGTGTCTTGTTCTTTGCCAATGCCTTCAATGCATCTTGGACATCATTGGCTCTTGATCATGTGCTTTACCTTGAAATGGTTATGCTACATCTTGAAATGATTGAACATCGACCGATCCTTTTTGATATAGTGACTGTGTATTCCTTCCATCTTCTTTTGATGCTTTCTGCATCATTCACTATTTGACACATGGTGGTGGAGGTGGTTATATGCTGTCGAGTCAGTTTCAACTCATAGCAACCCTGTACAGGGTTTCAGAGGCTGTAAATCCTTAAATATAGCAAATTAGGGTTTGCATTTTCTTTTTTTCAGAACCCTCACTTTGAGAAATGTTCAACATATTCTTCCCTTTTCTTTTTCTAACTCCAGGTCTTTGCACATTTCATTATATTTGGCTTTGTCTTCTTGAGCTGATCTTTGAAAATTTCTATTCAGCTCTTTTACCTCCTCATTTCTCCCATTTACTTTGGTATCTCTATGCTGGAGAGCAAGTTTCAGAGTCTTGCTGACATCCATTTTGGTCTTTTCCTTCTTTCTTGTTTTTTTAATGACTTTTGCTTTCTTCTTGTATAATGTTCTTAATGTCTCTCTACAACTCTTCTGGGTTTTGGTCTTTAATGTCAAATGTATCAACTCTGTTCTTCAAATGATTTCTAAATTCAGGTGGGATATGTTCAAGGTAATATTTTGAGTCTTGCGGACTTGTTTTCATTTTCTTCAGCTTCAGCCTGAACTTGCAAATTAGTAATTGATGGTCTGTTCCACATTCTGCCCCTGGCCTGGTTTTGGCTGATGTTATGGAGCTTTCCCACAGTCTCTTTTCACAGATGAGTCAATTTGATTCCTCTGTATTCCATCTTGTGCGGTCCATGTGTATAGTCATCTTTAATGTTGGAGTCCTGGTGTGTCGCTGTGGGTTAATGCACTGGACTGCAAAGCTCACCAGCCACTCCTTGGAAACCCTATGTAGGGGAGCAATGGGTCAGAACTGACTTGATGACACTTAACAACAACAGTAACATAAAGGTATTTTCAAAGAAGACATCACTGGTCTTGCAAAAATTCTTTTGTGTTATCTCCAACATCATATCTATTTCTAAGGCAATATTATCTGACCATTGATCCTTCCTCTCTATTTCTAACCTTTGCATTACAATCACCAGTAATGATCAACACATCTTGATTGCATGTTTGATCAATTTCAGACTGAAGAATTTGGAAGAATTCTTCAATTTCATCACTTCTGGCTTTTGTGGTTGGTGCATAAATTTGAATAGTAGTGGCATTAATTTGTTGTCCTTTTCAATGTACGGATATTATCCTATCACAGACTGCATTGTATTTCAAGACCAATCTTGAAATATTCATTTTTGTGTGATAAATGAAAAGCCATTCCTCTTCAATTTGTCATTCCTGGAATAATATATCATGGGCTTGTCAGATTCAAAATGGTCATTATTAGTCTGTTTCAGCTCACTAATACCTAGGGCATTGATATTTATGCATTCCTTTTCTTTTTTGACTATTTCCAGTCTTCCTAGAGTTGAACAAAGTCATATATTCTATGTTCCAATTATTAATGGATGTTTGCAGCTGTTTCTCTTCATTTTGACTTGTGCCCCATCCACAAATGAAGGTCTCGGAGGCTTTACGCCATTCATGTCATCAATGTCAACTCTGCCTGAGGAGGCATCTCTTCCCCAGTTATATTCTGAGTACCTTCCATCCTGATGGGCTCATTTTCTGTCACTATATCTGACAATATTCTGGTCCTATTTATCATGTTTCAAAAGTCGATATCCTGGTGCTAACTTACAGTGTTCCACTGCTATTCATAATGTTTTCAGTGACTAAATATTCAGAAATAGTCCATCTCTCCTTCTTCCTAGGCTTTGTTTGTCTGGAAACTCAACTGCAACCTGTCCACCACAGGTGACCTTGCTGATATTTAAAGTACCAGTAGCGTAGTTTCAAGAATCGCAACAACACGCAAGCCACCACAGTACAACAAACTTGACAGAACAGTGTTGGAGTCAAATACTATCATATATACATTAATTATTAATAAGTCATTTGGGCTAGTTAACATACATACTCATCTGATTTAAGACCTATTTTCCTAACCCTTTCTTCAAAGCTTGACCAAATGTGTCATAATTTTGACAGGTAATTAATGAAACCATTCCAGGAAGCTCCTATGTCCTCAGTAACTTGTTGATGATCAGAGCACTTGACTGAATTGTTTTACCAAACAAATTATGATCTATATTCAAACGGTCCATCATATCATAAAAGACAAAGCAATATAAAGACAGTAAATATTTAAAAGAGCATTTTCAATAGCCCAGGAACTTTTATATCTTCTTTGATATCCTTTGCGTTCAATAGTTAAAGAGATTGAGGTACAAGCAATTTCGCCCCAAATCACACAGCTAGTAAATGTTTGTTATTATTGTTTAGTGCGATTTACTTTTTTCCACTCATAGCAACCTTATATAGGGTTTCTGAGGAGTGACTGGTGAGTTTGAACTACTGACCTTGCAGTTCAATCTGACCTTGCTGTCCAGTGCTTATCATAGAGCACCACACCAGGACTCCAGGGAATGACAGAGGTAGGATTTTAATCCAGCCAGAACTGTAATCAGAATTAGTATTTTAAAACATCATACAAGAGTTACCAGTTATTAAAGAGGAGTTTGTAGGTTAGGATTTAGAAACACGAGTAAAGTTACAGAAGAGAATGGTCTAAGAATTTACCTTTAGTGATTTGTATTAAGTAATTGTAAACATATCTAACTAAGGCTCAAGAAAAATATCCTTATTGTAGTTATGTGCAGTCAACTTGGTTCAAACTCAGTGATCCTGTGCTCAACAGAAGGAAACACTGACCTTATTAGGGTTTACAAATTTTTTATATGTATTTTAAACTTCAATTGATTTTTATTTTACATTTAGACATGCTTTTGTTTTAAGTTTTAAAGAATGTAAGTGGCTGATATTGATTTTCAAATATGTATAAACTAGTTGACACTTTGTTTTCTACATTCTAGTGTATTGCATATTCTGACTTGGAAAAAAGCAGTGAAACCAAGACTCATTTTTTAGAACAAGAATTAGGACTTGAGTTCTGGTGGTCCTGCAGGATAAGGATTGAATTGCTAACTATAAGGTTTGCAGTTCAAACCCACCAACCACTCCTTGAAACCCTACACAGGGTCACTATGATTCAGAATTGACTCATTTAACAACAGATAACAACAGAGCTTGCAATACTTAGCACGGTCTTATTTCTTAATGATTTCATTTATAATTTTCTGCTTCCAAGTAGTTCTGTTTTATTTTTCTGCCCTATGGAAATGTAATAATTAATATTCTGAACTAGCCCGGAAGTGCTTATAGTCATTAAAATGTGAATTATTAACAATTTAAGCACATTTAGTGTATGTACAGAATAAAATCCTTCCTCTGATTTTTGGAAAATATCATCAATAAGGGAGGATGTGCCTCTGATATGTTTAAATCATTAAGGGATAATCACAGTGCACATAGCTTCTTAAATTTCACCTAGAACTTCCTGATCCTGCATGATTCTAAATCCTTGTTGTGTTGTTGTTGTGAAGTCGGTTCCAACCCACAGAGATCCATATAGGGTTTCCAAGGAGCAACCGGTGAGCTTGAACTGCCGACCTTGTGGTTCAAACTGACCTGACTGCCCAGCACATTAACCCACAGCGCCACACCAGTACCGCTGAAATGGGCCCCTTGGCCTAGAAATACTCTTCTCTTACTAGGTTCAAAATTTCTGTATAGTTAGGAGCTCTGGTAGCGTAGTGATTACGAATCGGGCTGCTAACCTCAGGGTCAGCAGCTCGAAACTACCAGCTGTTCCGCCAGAGAAAGATGAAACGTTCTGCTCCCATAAAGATTTACAGCCTTGGAAACCCTGCACAAAGTCGCCATGAGTCAGAACCAACTCCATGGCGCATAACAACAACATAGAGATAAAATGACAAAACGAAAAAAGTTGGTTCCTCAGAGGTAATAGGGTGGGACCACTAGTTGAAAGAATTATAATGTCACTAGTCAGGAATTTATGAAAATTTGCAAATAATATCAAAGATTAGCTTGAATATAATCCTTTTTCCTTCTTCCTCAGGAAAGAAAACAACTAAGCATTACCATATGTTAAAACAAGAAATGATCTAATTTTAAAAACTACAATTTTATTGAGTCACCATAAATATAACATGGAAATAGAGCTATTACATTTATGTGGTCTAGATAGAAAAGCTGGATGCGAAAGCTGGACAGTGAATAAGGAGGATCGTAGAAGAATTGATGCCTTTGAGTTGTGGTGTTGGAGGAGAATACTGAAAGTGTCATGGACTGCCAAAAGAACCAATAAATCTGTTTTGGAGGAAGTGCAGCCAGAGTGCTCCTTGGAGGCCAGGATGGCTAAACTTCGTCTCTCCTATTTTGGACATATTGTCCGGAGGAAACAATCGCTGGAGAAGGATGTCATGCTGGGTAGGGTGGAGGGTCAGAGAAAAAGAGGAAGACCCCCAATGAGATGGATCAGCCAGGTGGCATCATTGATGGACTCGGGTGTGGCAGCGGTAGTGAGGTTGGCCCAGGATCGGACATTGTTTCGTTCTGCTGTGCATGGGGTCGCTATGAGTCGGTTCCGACTCGATGGCACCTGACAACAACAACAACAAAGATAGAAAAGAAAGAAAAGCATGACTTGGTTGTGGGAGAGCCTGTCTTACACTATTCATTAAAAGGCATAAAAGAAAATTGGTTTATACTGAAGGCTGTAGATTTAAGTTGATTCTAGGAAGATAGTTTGCTTTGGAAATTTCAAATTAGAGCTATTGCCAGGTCTCATTTTGTGCAGTTAATGTCCATAATGGGATAGTAAAAATTGAGATATATCCAAATTTATTATTAATCATTGAGCACGTTGATGTCATCTTTTCCTTATTTTGCCATCATTGTGAATATCGGTTGTTGTTGTTGTTGTTAAGTGCCAACTTATATAAGGTTTATAGTAGTAGCCCTGTGTAAGGTTTCCGAGGAGCGGCTGGTGAGCTTGAACCAATGACCTTGTGGTTCAAATAAACTTTGCAGTTCAGTGCATTAACCGACAGCGCCACAACAGGACTCCACAGGTTGAGGCAGAAAATCCTAATTGTAATTTACTGTATTCATTTTCACCCCTAATGGATACTAATTTGATCCATTAAAAATAAGTAAATAAAAGAGCAACTTGAAAACCAGTAGTTACCAAACAGAAATTCTTTAGGATAAATGGATAATATGAATGAGAGATGGTAAGCAAATATCTTATTTTAATAATGTCTAAAGGATCATGCATCTCAATTCCACCTATAGCTTAGTTTACTCTTCACTTCTTCCTTTTCCCTCATCTTTTGCTCCATCATAAAATAGTGGGAAATTTTTCTTTTAACATCTCACTGTTTTCTCATAGCTTATTGGACTCTACATCTATATATAGATTTCTCACTTTAAATAAGCAGTTGTAAGTTATTTCATCATTTCTTAACTTTATAAGATTGATTTATTGCCTTCAAAAGCACAGGAGAAAACTCAACTTGATACTACAGCTCCTAGTGGTCTGCCATTGACAAAAGACTTGAGGTATGAATGTGAATAGATCTTTGTTATATTACATCTGTATAATCCTCTTAACCCAATTTAAGCCAATTTAACTTTGTTAGATGATTCTCAAAAAATCTAAGCCATCTTACTTTTGAAAATTCATTCTATAAATGGATGTTTTTAAAATCTTAAACTCTTTTATCTCTCCCAACTCTCAAGGTTTTGCATGTCTCCATTCTTCGAAAATGTACTTTGCAAAATGTTAGACAATATCTACCTGTTGTTGCTTATAATAAAATTAATCAAAAGTAAGTACAATTAAAAGTCCATTCCTCAATGATAGTGGCCACATTTCAAATGCTCAGTCAGTATATTAGCTAGCAGATATCATGTTAGACACAAACATGTCTCAATAGTAAATTGTGAAAGTTTTACTAGAAAGCTTTGCTCTGACTTTTTTTCTTTGCTCTAAATGGTACCCTTTGTTTATTTACTTTTTTCCTATAGCCTATCTCATTGGTCCTATAGATCTTTAGTCACAATCTTCAACACCTTGCCTCCCTCTGTTGTTCATTTCAACTCTCATAAAAATGTTCAACATTGAATCAACAGAAACTTCCATGTTTTCTCTTCCATCAAGACTGATAACAGTGCAAGAAAAGAAAAAGGAAAGACAGAAAAGAAACAAGAAAGGAGTGAACTAGGGAAGGAAGGAACTAAGGAAGGAAGGAAGGAATGAGGAGTAGAGGAGAAGAGGGGAAACTTAAAACACACATAAAACAAAACTGCATAGATTATGCTACCAGAAATATAATGTTTGCACAATCCATTGATCAGACTGTCAGGGACAGGTGAAGAGCCCTGGGTCCTGGATCTCTCTTGCTCTGGCTTCATATCCACCGATTTGCCCTGAGTCCTCTCCTACTAAACAGAGATTAAGAAGGCAGGAGAACGTCACTTGTCCAACAAGAATAGTAACACTGAGAAGAACAGCCTGGAGACAAACATGAAGATATCAGGACCTGAAACCCTAATAGAAACAGCTGGCCACAGACACCCCATGCAGACAGCGCCTAGAGCTGACAACAGCAGAAGGCACTCCATTTTTATGAATCCTCCGCCCCTTTACTAAAATTGATGAATATTCAAAATACCACTCCTCTTACTTAATATGTATTAGTCCACTGTTGGAAGAAGAGACCCCATACCTTTATAAGCCAGTGCACCCCAACTCCAAATGTCTTCTCCACTCATGGAGACAGACTGGCTTCTCTCTTTGAAATGTGCTTTCACTTTGAATTAATCTAATCAAACCTGCACTCCCTAATTCTAACAGATTTCTCCACTCTTTGAGAAAAACCCTCTTCTCTCTCTGAAGTGTCCTTTCACTTTACAATAAAGAATTTCTAAGTGAATATTTATTGTTTGTGTGTGACTGAGAAAGAGCGACTTGGTCAGACTAATTCTTTAGACCCCCACCCCCACCCCATCGCCAGGGACCAGGAAAAAAATGTGACAAGCCTTCTAAATTCTTATAATAAGCTCCCTATTTTATCTTCCAGAAACAAACTACTCCAAGCCTTTAAAGTTATAGCATTCTTTTCAAGACTTCCCAATTCTCTCTTTCTGAAGATGTACTTTTTTACTTTGAAAAATCAGAAATGAGTGCCGCAGTGATAGATACCTGCTAGTTCCACTTAAAACATCTAAAACTCACATACAGGTCTTGTTTCTTCCTTGAAGTCTCATAGATAAGGATCTTTCCCCTTTTACAAGACTAAGACTAATATCTCTTGTGCTTAGACCTCACCCCATGGACTGCCAGGAAAGCTAACAAATCTGTGTTGGAAGAAGTACAGCCAGAATGCTTCTTAGAAGCAAAGATGGTAAGAGTTTGTCTCTCATACTTCAGACATATTATCAGAAAGGACCAGTCCCTGGAGAAGGAAATTATGCTTGGTAAAGTGGAGTGTCAGTTAAAAAGAGGAAGAACCCCAACAAGATGGATTGGCACAGGGGCAGCATCAACGGGCTCAAGTGTAAATATAATTGTTAGGATGTTGCAGAACTGGACAGTATTTCATTCTGTTGTGCATCGGGTTTAATGTCACTGGTGCTGTGGGTTAATATGCTGAACTGCAAAGTCGGTTTGAACCGCAAGATTGGTGGTTCAAGCTCACCAGCTGCTCCTCGGAAACCCTATACAGGGTCGTTATGGGTCAGAACCAACTCTACAGCACTTAACAAGAACAACAACAAATAGTTAGCAAAACACAAATAAACATATTTTTGGTACTCTGTTTTTAAGCCAAGATCCAATTGACATCAGCAATGATATCCCTTTTCCCCAATCCTGTTCTGAATGAAGCTCTATGTTAATATGCTATCACAACTGAATTATCTTCACCAAAATGTATTTGCATGTGATATTAATAATATTGTTCAATAATTTTCTTATTGTCTTGGATCACCTTTCTTTATAATGTATGTGCACAGATATAGATCTCTTCCAGTCTGTTGGACAGGTAGCTGCCTTCAAAATTTATTGGCACAGATGAATGAGAGCTTGTTATTGTTATTTTTGTATCACCAATACAACACATTTGTCATATTTTCTAAGATAAATATGGTAGATTTTAATGCTAGTCTTAAATTACAAAATTCAATCACATACAATCACATGATCAGGAAAATATCCAACTATTTAGGAATCCACAAAGAGCCCTGTTGGCTCAGTGGGTTAAGTATTGGGATACTAACTGAAAGGTCACCACTCCATAGGAAAAAGATGAAGCAGTTGGCTTCCATAAGTATTTACAGTTCTTTCCTGTCCTATAGTGTAAGCATTAATTTGAAGACAGTGGGTTTCGTGTACCAGTGACTTACCAACTTATGCTTAAGTCCTATCTAGCTATAGCAAGTAATAATATAGTCTGAAAATTAATAGCTGTGCACCTAATTTACTTTAACTCTACTGCTTCAAAGTATGCATTGAAATGGTCAGTGTTTTTCTTAGTTAACAAGAAAAAGATACTGGTGTTTCAACTATAATTAAACTGATAATTATTGAAAAGAAAAAAAAAAAAAGGTATTACCATGCCTTTATAAAGTTCCTTGTTAGACCATGAAATTGTTCTAAGATCTTGCTCTAATCTAGTAATTTAATTCTACTGATTAAATTATAGCTGTTATTATGCAAACAACTTTAGACATGTCAAATGTCTAAGTTAATACATTAATTCACTTAGACTTCAGAAGGAATGCTTAGTCTACTGGGTTATCTATTTATGACATAATTGCATACAAATGGACAGCTTTTCCAAGAAGATTTTATATGCATTCAAATGAATATCTGGTAGAAACAAGACCAATGGAAATCATTTGAAACTAAGAGAAGCATATCTATGCAATATGAATGATCAAGCCATGATACAAAAAATAAAACATAAACAAAAATACCAGTGCATAGCTGTGTAGTTAACGCCAACTCATAGTGACCTTACAGGATAGAGAAGACCTGCCTTATAGGTTTCCTAAGCTGATACTCTTTCTGGAAGTCAACTGTCCCATCTTTTCCCTATGAAGCACCTGGTTCATTTAAACCACTAACCTTTAGGTCAGTAGTTGAGCAGTTTAACCACTGTATCACAGTTTCAATGCTATTTTGTTGTGTTAAGTGCCAAAGAGTCATTACTATTCATAACAACTCTATGCATAATAGAATGAAACACAGCCTGGACTTGTACCATCCTCACAATTGTTGCTGTTTGCACCATTGTTGCTGCCACTCTGTCAACTCAACTCATTTGGGGTCTTTCTCTTTTTCAGTGACCGTCTACTTTACCAAGAGAGCAGAGTAGCTCCATACGATAAGCACTGGACTGTGAATCACAAGGTTCACAGTTACAGCTTGCCAACCACTCTGAAGGAGAAAGATAAGGCTTACTGCTTCCATGAAAATTTAAAACCTTGGACACCCTATACAGGGTTGCTATGAGTCAGAACCAACTCAATGGCATTTCACAACAGTTAGTTTAGCAAACATGATGTTCTTTTTCAGGGATTGGTCCCGCCTTATAACATGTACAGCATTCTGGATGGACTTTTTCTGATACAGATTTGTTTGTTCTTCAAGAATTTTACGACACTTTCCCAACACCATAATTCACATGCATCAGTTCTACTTTAGTCTTCCTTTCTTATTGTCCAGTTTTCACAGTACATGAGGTGACTGAAAGTATTATCACTTGGGTGAGGTGCACCTTATTCTTCAAAGTAACACCTTTCTTCTTTAACATTTTAAAGAAGTCTTTTGCAGCAAGTTTGCCTAATCTAATAGCTAATATGTACTTTGATTTCTTTACTGCTACTTTAATGAGTGTTGATCGTGGATCCAAGTAAAATGAAATTTTTGGTAATTGCAATCTTTTCTTTCCCTCTCCTTTTTCCTCATCTGTCATAGGCTGGAAGATCCACTGACATCTTTGCACCAAGTGTTTTTTAAGTACTGGTAGCATAGCTTCTAGCATCACAACAACATATATGACAAATTGACACACAAGTAGTGGAATCTCAGTGATAGTCTGTCTAAACTCTAAAGAAGAGTTTTTTGAAAAACACATGGATTCACATCCTAATTTTAGCAGTGCTTAAGTTAATTAAATTATAATACAATTAACAGTAAATAGTACATAATATACATTTGATTTTTATGTGACTGAAAATTTAATTTAAAAGCAGATATTTTAGTGAACCTCACATCACTGTGTTATAAAAATAAAATGAAATATTTAAATATTTGCCTGACATATATTCTTTCTAAAAGGAACATACACAATGTATGCGGTTGAAAAGCCACAACTGCAGTGTAATGATGTCTGTTAGAGTTATTTATGGATGAAGGAAAGGGTTGCTATTTGAATTCAGCTATATTTATTTCAAGATCTATCTTGTAGTACAAAGTTGTCTGTGATAGGATAATATTCATATGCCTACAAGGAAGACCAATTAATAACACTATTATTCAAATTTATGTGCCAACCACTAAAGCCAGCTTCTTTGGAGTCCTGTTGTGGCACTGTGGGTTAATGTGCTGGACTGAATGGTCGATTTGAACCATAAGGTCAGCACTTCAAGCTCATCAGCTGCCCCTCCGAAACCTTGTACAAGGTTGCTATGAGTTGGAACCAATTCCACGGCACTTAACAACAACAACAATAACCAACTTCTTCAGTCTTAGACTGATAAAACATGCAATCAAAAAGTATTTAGAATTACTGGTGATTGGAATACAATGGTTGGAAACAAAGAAGAAGGTCTGCAGTTTGAAAACATGGCCTTGGTGATAGAAACAATGATGCTGTAGATCGCATGACAGAATTTTGCAAGACCAATGACATCTTCATTGCAAATACCTTTTTAGACAACATAAAATGTGACAATACACATGGCAATTGCCATATAGAATACACAGGAATCAAATGGACCATATCTTACAAATATCTGTGGGAATACTGTAGAAGAGCTCAATATTATCTGTCAAAACAAGGTCAGGAACAAACTGTGTCAGAGACCATCAATTGCTCATAAGCAAGTTGGGGCTAAAGCTTAAGAAAATTCAAACAGGTCCATTAAAACTAAAATATGATCTTGAACATGTCCCTCCTGAATTTAGAGACTATAAAAATAACAGATTTGATGCATTAGACACTAATGACCAAAGATCAGAAGAGTTATGGGATGGAATCAAGAATATCATTCAGGAAGAAAGAAAAAGTTCATTAAAACAGCAAAAGAGTTAAACTGAAAATACCAAAGGGCAGCTTGAGAAAACAAAGAATTTTGCAAGAACAATGCAAAATTATCATTATAATGACATGCTCAAAGACCTGGTATTAGAAAACCAAAAGGGAATAATATACTAATCATTTCTCAAGCTTAAATAACTGCAGAAAAAATTCAAGGCTTGAGTTGAAATATTGAAGAAATCTATGAGATTAATGGAATTCTATTGTGGCATTGTAGGATTAGCACTGAACTGTGAACTACAAGGCTGGCAGTTGGAACCTATACAGGTTTGACATGAACTGGAGCCAACTCATAGGCACTTAACAAAAACAACAGCATGGAAAAATCTTGAATGATGTAAAGAGAATCAAAAGAAGATAGAAGGAATACACAGTCACTGTACTCAAAAGAAATGGTCTGTGTTCAATGATTTAAAGAGATAGCATATGATCAATTAATGATGGAACTGTAGGGAGATGTCTAGTCCACACTGAAGGCACTGGCCCAAAACTAGTCTGTACGAATTGATGGAATACAAATTGAAATTATTCAACAAACTAATGCAGCTTTTGAGGCACTCACTCATCTATGCCAAGAAAATTGGAAGACTACTGCTGGGGACCTGCCTCAACACGAGTGTTTGGTTGACAAGGAGGGGATATCTGGCGGCGATAGGGATAGAAAAAGAGACACAGAGACACAAGAGAGACAAAGAGACACTCCGAAACCAGAGTGGATGCAGGACCGGCATCAGGCAGCTCCTGCATTGCAAACATCTCAGCCAAGAAGGCCATAATATCCTGCATAGTAAACATCTTGGCTAAACAGGCAGTATGGTTGCAATGCTGGACTGAGCCCCCTGCATGCTGTAATGCACACCTTGCCAGTCATAATGCACCTGGATTCGTTCTGCGCCTCCATTTTATTTAGGGGAGGAGCCTCACACCAAGATGGGAGGGACTAAGACAAGGTACAGCTAACAGTTTCCAGACATTCCGGCACCTGCACATCATAATTCGCAGGTTCAAATCCCAGGCCTGCAACTTGGTTTCTCAGATTCAACTGACATATCTATAGCACCTGAGCTCAGTTGGGGGCAGGTGAGAAGGAAGGTCAAAAGACTTGGGAGGAGTCCCGCTGTGTTGGCTTCCTGAGCCAAGTTTTCAGGAAGACGCGAGATGCCTAGGTGAATGGGCTGCACCTGGGAGAGGTTTAGGGATGATGTCCTTTTGTCTATAGAACAAAGAACCAGGAAGTAGCAAGACTATTTTCAGTCAATCCTTTGGAGAAAAGCTTTACCTTTGAAACCTTTACAGTCTTGGCTTTAGGAAAATATTACATTTATCTGTGGATATCAGGGCTCCGTGTATGCAATTAATAATAAACCTAGCTGAACACTAAGATGAAAAACAGCTTGCTATGTCTGCTAGGTGGCTAGAGTCTGTTCCTCAGAGCCTGCAGCCTGTACGGTCTGCAATACTTGGGCCCACAGGGCCTCGAACTCCTGACTGGGTCTGCACGGTCTGCAACAGACTACCTTGCCAACCAACTGGAAAAGATACACATTTCTGCAAATCAAGAGAGAGTTTGCCTAATAGAATGCAGGAATCATTGATCAATATCATTAATATTACATTCAAGTACAATTTTGATGAAGATAATTCAAAAATGGCTGTAACAATACATCAACTACCAGAAACTCAAGCCAGATTCAGAAAAATATGGAACGAGGGGTATATCTTTTTTACGTCAGATGGATTTTGACTGAAATCAGAGAATACCAGAGAGATGTTTACTTGTGCTTTATCAGCTAAGAAAAGGATTTTGACTGTGGGGAGCATGATAAACTATGGATAAAATTGCAAAGAATGGGTATTCCAGTACATTTAATTGTGTTCACAAGGAAACTGTATATAGACCAGAGGCAGCGTTTTGTGTTGAACAAGAGGATAATGAATACTTTCAAATCAGGAAAGTTCTGTGCCAAGGTTATACAATATTTTCACCATACTTATGCAATCTGGATGTTGAACAAATAATCTGGGAAACTGGATTATATGAAGAGAAGCATGGCATTAGGATTGGAGGAAGACTCATTAATAACTTGCACTATACAGATGATAAAATTTTGCTTGATGAATGTGAAGAAGACTTAAAATAATTACTGATGAACATCAAACACCACATTCTTTGGTATGGGTTACACCTCATTGTGAAGAAAACAAAAATCAGCACCACTGGCCCAGTAAGTATCATCACAATAAATGGAGAAAAGATTGAGGTTGTCAAATAATTCATTTTGCTTGGATTCACCATCAACACTCATGAAAGCCACATTCTAAAAATCAAATGATATTTTGCTACACAAGACCCCTTTAAAATGTTCAAAAGCAAAGGTATCAGTTTGAGGACTAAACTCTGTCTAATTCCAAGCCATGATACTTTCAATATCATCATATCCATGTGAAAGTTGGACAATGAATAATGAATATCAAAGAAGAATTGTTAAACTTGAGTTACAGTGCTGTAGAAGAATATTAAAAGTACCATAGACTTCCAGGAAAATACAAATACCATGGACTCAGAAAAAAACTTCTGTGTTGGAAGAAGTATAGCCAGAATGCTCCTTAGAAGCCAGGACTAGAAGACTTAATTTCTCATACTTTGGACATATTATTAGGAGGGATCAGTCCCTGAAGAAGGACATCATTCTTGGTTAAGTAGAGTGTCAGTAAAAAAGAGGAAGACCCCCAATGAGATGACTTGCACAAAGGCATCAGCAAAGGACTCAAGATCATCAGCAACTGTGAGGATGGCGCAAGACAGGGCATTATTGTTTGTTCTCTATGAGTTGGAACCAACTTGGCAGCACTTAACAAAATCAACAACATTAATAACTGTATTTTATACATATCAGTAGACTGTTAATTAAAAGTTGCATATTCCTTGAATATTCTTTTCTTTATGAAACATGCATGTTTGTTTGTTTGTTTTCTGGCTATTTTACAAAATTAGTAATTTAATTCTTTACAGTAGATTCCATATAAAATTTGGATATACAATAAATACTAAGTCATCAGATGTTGAATTACTTTATATATAAGAACAGTTACTGGAGCTAAGAGACAAATGCATTGTTTGTTATATAATCTGTTTTCAGGCAGTATTCATTACAGTAGGAGATGCTCCCCCCTCTTCATATCTATAACTCCAACATTTTTTTTTTTCTGGTAAAATTGTGCTTATTAGATTCACAGGTAGATTAATAACACTTATACCACCTAAATGTTGTTGTTGTTAAGTGCCGTCGAGTCGGTTCCGACCCATAGCGACCCTGTAAATATCACCCCAGATATTCTAATTTAATTTGGTTAGTGGTATGAACCAAGCTAAAATATTTTTGTAAGTTCCCAAAGTGATTCTACTGTGCACTGGATTTAAGAACAAATGGGTCTGAGAAGGAAAAATGGATTGCTGACAGTTGCTATTTTTGCCTTTTACCGTGGAGTACTGGTGTGACACTGTAGGATCAGAATTGGACTGCTAACTGCAAGGTTGGTAGTTCAAACCTACCAGTAGCTCCTGGAAACTCTATACAGGGTCACTATGAGTCAGAACTGACTTGTTGGCACTAACAACAACTTTAGTCTGTTATCATAGATTGTTAAATACATCTTTAAAAAAAAGATCTTGTAAGATTTTAATTGACAGAGTATTTCGGTTAGCTTTTCTTTTTGTATGTGTTTATGAACTTGACTTAAGCCTTTATTTCTAGAATATTAAATGTACTATAATTTAACATTTTTATTTTAAACTATATGCTATAAATGAACAGAATAAATTATAAAAGAGCAAATAGATCTGTGTTTGCAGAAATACAACCAGAGAGCTCCTTGGAAGTCATGATGGTCAAACTTCATCTCTCAAACATATTATCAGGAAGGACCAGTCACTGGAGAAGGGTACCATGATTGGTAAGGTGAAAGGTCAGAAAAAAAGAGGAAGACCCCCAATTAGATGGATTGGCACAGTGGCAACAGCGATGGGCTCAGGCATAGCAACAATTGAGAGGTTGGCCCAGGACCAGGCAGTGCTTCATTCTGTTGTGCATAGGGACACTATGTCAGTACCAACTTGATGGCACCTAACAAAAACAACAGTGTAACATTATCCATATAAGCAATATCTAATACTTAAAATTTTTGACATTTTAGTTTTCTTTCTCATAGCAGCAATCACTCATGTTTAATACACAGTTATTGTCCTGGTGTGGCACTGCACTAGGATGCACAGTTGGTTTGAACAACAAGGTCGATGATTCAGACTCAGCAGCCGCTCTTTGGAACCCCTATACATGGTTGTTATGAATCAGAACCAACTCAACAGCACTTAATAACAACAACAACATTGTCATTTAGGCTGTATTGGGTTGTGGAAACAGTTTGGCTCTCGGGTACTAAATAAAAGGTTGGAAATGTGAATCCATCTAGAGGTACTTCAGATGAAAGACCTAGCAATCTACTTGTGAAATTCTAGCCATTAATAACCTAGAGAAACAATTCTACATGAGCTGCTATGAGTAAGAATTGGCTTGGAGGGCATTGTTTTTTGCTCATTTTTTTCCCTTGCTATTTAAATTAATTTTAGGAAATGTCGAATTTATAAGTGTAACATTTACAGTTTTTTTAAAAGACAACATTGACACTCTTCAGATTTAAATGCCAATCCTTCCCCAGCTTTTTTTCAATACATAAACAGCAAATACTTGCTTTTCTATAAGCACTGAACTGCTAACTGCAAGATCCACAGTTCAAAATCACCAGCTCCTCAGAAAGAGAAAGATGAGACTTTCTGCTCTAGTAAAGAATTACAGCCTCCGCAACTCTGCATACGGTTGCTATGAGTCAGAATGCAATTAATGGCAGTGGGGTTGGTTGGGGGGATTACCTGCTTTCCTCCTCCAATACATAGGTAGAATAAACAGTAAAACTAGGAATCTTAAAGATTGAAATCAGCCGCAGATTCCTCAGATGCTAGAACTGTTGTTTAGTGCTGTCTAATTGGAGTCCTGGTGTGGTGCTGTGGGTTAATGCGCCAGACTGCAAAGCTGTTTGAACTGCAAGGTCAGTGGTTCAAGCTCACCAGCTGCTATATGGAAACCCTACACAGGGTCGCTATGGGTTGGGATCAACTTGACGGCACTTAACAACAACAACAATTGGTTCCCACTCATAGCTATCCTGTCTAGGATTTCAGAGGAATGGCTGGTGGGTTTGAACCACCAGCCTTGAGACCCAGTGCATTATCCTTCAGCACCACACCAGGACTCTACTAGGATTGTTGTTGTTGTTGTTAAGTGCCGTCAAGTAGGTTTAGACTCATAGTGACCCTGTATATGGTTTCTAAGGAGCGGTTGGTGAGTTTGAATCACCAACCTTACAGTTCATTCCGACCTGCAGTTCAGACCAACCAGTCCAGCGCTTTATCCTACAGTGCCACACCAGGATTCCAAGGATTAGTATCTACCAAAATGGAAAAATACTTTGAAAATTAAGAAGTGTGGGTAAATACTCCCTTCACCTAATATGCATGTCCACAAATCGTGATAGTCCACTCTGAAGTTTCAATTGAGTAAGTATCTGGAATGTTGTTGTTGTTGTTAAGCGCCGTCGAGTCGGTTCCGACCCATAGCGACCCTGTATAGGGTTTCCGAGGGTGTAAATCTTTACGGGAGTAGAAAGCCTGATCTTTCTCCCATGGAGCAGCTGGTAGTTTCGATCCGCTGACCTTAAAGTTCGCAGCCCGATTCGTAACCACTATGCTGCCAGAGCTCCTATCTGGAATAGTATATGAAATAGTATATGAAAAAAAAAAAAAACTGAAGCAAGAATTTTAGGTAAATCCTGAAATAGATTTATGAAAAAGAATAGAAAACCTTTCTTGAGGACCTTCTGATGGTACTCACAGTCTTCAAAACCATATGCTAAGCTCCATTTCCTTTTTAACTTCCATTGATTTTGTGTCCTCTGGAGCTTCTAAGTCAACAATGGTTTGGAAAGACCAAAATTAATAAAGATGTGACCAGTCTTATGGAGGGCAATGGATGAGTGAAAGATGGGTAATAAGCTAATACAATGATATAGCTATACGAGACCTTAACACCTACAATAAAGCAGGAGCAAGAATTTGTAATTTATATTTAATTTAATTTAACTATTGAGCTAGAATTAGTGTGCCAATTTTTGTCTTATTTTGGTTTCCTTCTTAATAAACTCATATTGTGGTTATTAAGTTCCATCAAGTCAGTTCCGATTCATAGTGACCCTGTGTAAGATTTCCAAGGAGTGGCTGGTGGGTTTGAAACACCAACCTTGTGATTAGCAGGCCAGTGCTTATTAACACCAGAATTCCAAATTATTGTAAAGTAATAAATTTAAACATTAAAAATTCTCTGTAGGCTTTCCATTTACAAGAAATTAGTTAGTACAATCTTATTTAAACATTTTTTAGTATGAATTTTTTATGGTCTAGTTAACATATTCAAATAAGGCATCAAAGCCTCAGAAGTGAAATCATTCTTTAATGCATGATTTCATTGAGTGTTGAGTTTATCAGGTGCATTGTGTAATCTTAGTATAGAATGGTTGATGATTTGTGTCTTTTTTATTGTATGTTGTTGTTGTTGAGTGCCAGAGAATTGGTTATGACTGATAACGACACTATGAAGAGTTTCTGAGAGCCACTGATGGGTTTGAACTACTGACCTTGCAGTTAGCAATCCAGTGTTTTTCCTACAGTACCACCCCAGTGTCCGTTTCATACATTTGCTGTTAAGTGCCATGGAGTAGGTTCAGACTCATAGCGACCCTGTACAGAGTTTTGAGACTTCAAATCTTCACCCATTTTTATGTATGTAATTGTTGAGTGTTGTGGAGTTGGTCCTGACTCATAGCAACCCTGTATATAGATTCTAAAGAGCGACTGGTGAGCATGCATCACCAACCTTGCAATTCAAGCCATGCTTGTGGTTGAGTGCTTATCTTAGAGTGCCACACCATAGTTATAACTAAATCTAGGAGCACAGTGGCTCCAAAAAATAAGCACAGAAGTGTAAACCACATGTTCAAGTTTCCAGTCGCTAGCCACACTGCAGGAGAAGATGGGGCTTTCTGCTTCCACAAAAGATTTAAAGCCTCACAAACCCTATACTGGGTTGCTATGAGTTGGAACCAATTTGGTGGCACTAGTAATAACAACAACATACATAAATCTATTTCTAGAGAAAAGATGTTTACAAGATTAGTTACATCTTCACATTATTCTAGTTGCCTTTACATTGAAGCCAAAAATCAAGTCTGGTCAATTCCTTTTTAACTTACAAAATGAAGAAGAAATAATATAACAAAATATAGAAATAGGTGATTTGTAAATATTGGTAGAGAATTTCTTTGTCAGTGTGGAAATCTATAACCTGCCTTTTCTTATTCAATTTGGGCTATGAGTGATAAAATAAGATGAGCTGTAGAAATGGCTTCTAATCTAACATTGAGAGAGTATTCTCTGAGGCAAATGCCTTTTGGAAAAGATTGACAACAAATGGTATGTCTATAAGAGTTCTATCTTTATTATTTTATTTTATTTTATTTCTTCTTCGAAATTCATTTACTATTTACTGCTTTTGTAAAATTCTGTCAAGTGTGTGTTTTAAGTTTGCTCGTTTTTCATATATTCTAGCCTCGCTGTTATTGTTCCAGGTCATAGTAACTCATAGTTCTAACCCATGGTGACTCTGTATAAGGTTCCCAAGGAGAGACTAGTGATTTTGAACTGCCTACCTTGCGGTTCAGACCAGGCTTGCAATCCAATGCTTATCCTACAGTGTCACACCAGGACTCAGTAATTCCTAAGAAATTATTCATAATGCATTCATAGTTATTTCCCTAATAAAATGTTCAATTTTTATAATAAAAGAAAGCATTCTAATGCTATATCCTTGATCTTTGATGAAAATCTGTGCATATGTTCCACAATAAAAATTTACATGTTCGTGCTTGGTTTATCATAAATATTCAAATATCCACTTTAAATGTATTTTGTGACAAACCGTACCATTTAATGTTATCCTCCTCTAGAATTCTGTCAGTCACGTACTTGTATATTTATTCACTAGAAAAGATGTTATTGCTGGATTCTTTTTAACATGCTATTCTAATGGTTCAAAGACCCCCAAATTCCAACGTAGTTTATAGGAAAAAAAACAACAACAAAAAAAAACCCACTGCCATCAAGTGGATTCCAACTCACAGTGACCCTGTACAGGGTTTCCAAAGCTATATATCATTGGGGAGCACAAAATTTCATTTTTTTCCTAAGGAATGGCTAGTAGGTTTGAACTACTAATATTGCAGTCAGCAATCCAGTGCTTATCCTACAGCACCACCGGTTGTTGTTGTTGTTAGGTGCCATTGAGTCGGTAGCGACTCATAGCGACTCTATGCACAACAGAATGAAGCACTGTCCGGTCCTGCACTGACCTCACAATTGTTGCCACACTTGTGCCCACTGATGCTGCCACTTTGCCAATCTATGTCTTTGGGAATCTTCCTCTTTTTTTCTGACCCTCCACCTTAACAAACATGATATCTTTTTCCAGCAACTGGTCCCACCTCACAATATGTCCGAAGTATGAGAGATGAAGTTTGGCCATCCTAGCTTCCAAGGAGTACTCTGACTGCATTTCTCTCAAAACAGATCTGTTTGTTCTTTTGGCAGCCCATGGTACTTTCAATATTCTCCTCCAACACCATAACTCAAAGGCATCAATTCTTCTATGGTTTTCCTTATTCACTGTCCAGCTTTCACATGCATATGAGGTTATTGAAAATACCATGGCTTGGGTCAGGCACACCTTTAGTCTTCAACACTTTAAAAAGGTCTTGTGCAACAGATATCTCTAATGCAATTCTTTGTTTGATCTCTTGGCTGTTGCTTCCATGCATGTTGATAGTTGATCCAAGAAGAATGAAGTCCTTGACAACTTCAATTATTTCTCCATTGGTAAGAATGTTGTTTACTGGTTCAGTGGTGAGGATTTTTGTTTTCTTGACATTGAGATATAATCCATACCTAAGACTGTGCTCTTTAATCTTTATCAGTAAGTATTTTAAGTCCTCTTCACTTTCAGAAAGCACGATTGTATCATCTGCATATCACAGGTTGTTAATGAGTCTTCCTCCAATCCTGATGCCACATGTTTTTTCATATAAACCAGCTTCTCGGATTATTTGCTCAGCATACAGGTTGAATAAGCATGGTGAAAGAATACAACCTTGTTTCACATATTTTTTAATTTTAAACTATTCAGTGCTTCCATGTTCTGTTCAAAAAACTGCTTCTTGGTCCAGGTAGATTTCTCATGAGCACAATTAAGTGTTCAGGAATATCATACTTGGCAATGTTGTCCATAGATTGTCATGATCCACACAATCGAAATGCTGTACATAGCTAATAAAGTACAGGTAAACATCTTTCTGATATTTTCTGCTTTCAGACAAGATCCATCAGACATCAGCAATGATATCCCTCATTTCACGTCCTCTTTTGAATCTTACTTGAAACTCTGGGTGTTCTCTTTCAATGTATGCTTGCAACCGTTTCTGTATTACCTTTAGTAAAACTTTATTCACAAGGGATATCAAAGATATTGTCTGATGATTTCCTCATTCCGTTGGGTCACCTCTCTTTGGAATTGGCACAGATACAGGTGTCTTCTGCAGTTGTCTTCCAAATATCTTGGCAGAGATTAGTGAGTGCCTCCAGTGCCGCCTCACTTTCTTGAAAGATTTCAATTTTTATTCCATCAATTCCTGGTGCCTTGGGGTGCAGAAAAATTTATTCCATCAATTTCTGGTGCCTTGGGGAGCTGAAAATTTCATTTTTCTCCTAAGGAATGGTTAGTAGGTTTGAACAACTAACATTGCAATCAGCAGTCCAGTGCTTATCCTACAGCACCACCAGGGTTCCCTATATTTTACTGTGGTGGTTAAGTGATGTCGAGTCAGTTTCGACTCATAGCAACCCTGTATAGGGTTTCAGAGGAGCAACTGGTAGGTTTGAACTGCCAAACTTGTAGTTACTATGTCCAGTGCTTATTCCACAATGCCATTCCAGGACAAAGACCCCTTTACTAAAGCTTAAGGATCTTGATGGTACTTTGGGTTAGGCATTGGGCTGCTAACCACGGGCCAGTGGTTCAAGCCATTAACCACTCCAATGGAGAAAGATGAGACTGTCTACTCTCACACATATTTACATTTCTGAAACCTTATATAGAGTTGCTATGAATCAGAATTTACTCTATGTCAGTGGGTTTGGAGTTTTTGTTTCATTTTGTTTTGTTATTTTTATTAAGTCTTAAACAAGACAAAGACAAATAATATGAATTTGTGCAAAGTATTCAAGACCACATGGCAAATTATAGAAGAGTAAAGGAAATTTTCCTGTTTAAGTGTTTACAGAATTGATTTTAAGCTCAAGCTGTCCAACCATCTTGATTGAGTTAGGACTCATGACCATGTAACCTTTGTTCCCCAATTTCCATTGAGTACTCTTAGTCAAGTCCCCTGAGGGTAAGACTTTTCCTCCCTAGGATGGGTTGTTGTTGTTGCTGGTTGTTGTTGAGTGCCGTTGAGTCAGGTCTGACTCATAGTGACCCTGAATAGTGTTGTCAAGGAGTGGTTGGTGAGTTTGAATCGCCAAACTTTTGGATCAAACTGACCTTGCGGTCTAGTGCTTTACCCCACAGTGCTGTACATTTTTATAATCTATTTTCAAACACACTCCTCCTGAGGGCAAAGTTTTTTGCATTGCTATTTAGTGGTCAGAAATCACTCAAATACAGCTGAATATGTCTTAAGACTAAAAATAAAGTAAAAACTCTCACTGGAAACTGCCAACTTCAGCAACCCAAGTGCGTGCTTTAATGCAATGCTATAAAGTCTTGTTATTGTTAAGTGCTGTTGAGTCAGTTCTGACTCATAGTGACCATGTAAAAGCTAGAGTCTCTAAAACTAAGGCAACACACTCATTCTAAGTTTACGATGCATTTATTTACAAAATATGAAGATTACTAACATACCTCCTGACAAGTCAAATTTTCACAAAAAATGAAATATATCCCTGTATTTCTAGCACATGGATTGCATAATATTCACCACAAGAAAATTGGAACATATTATTAATCTTTCCTGCTCCTAAATCAAACTAATATGCATCTACCTTGCAACATTTGCTGGTTATTTTACATGTAAAAAAGAACTTGATTGCCTTGTTGCACACATTACTTTATGCTTATATTTTTCAAGTTATCATTTGTCCAAATTGTTGTTACTAGAGAGAACAGAATAAGTGTGCTTAGTTTGGCGGAGAAACACCTATCACATTGCTGTCATTTCATATTACTGGGGTGGGGGGAGGAATGAGCTAAGAAAGATCTGGAGTCATGTTCTTTTTTGGTGCCTTCCAGAAGCACTGGTGGGGTCCTGATGTGGGGGTTGTAGAATAAGTTGTTGTTGTTGTTGTTATGTGCCGTGGAGTCGATTCCCACAGACAGTGACCCTGCACAGGGTTTCCGAGGCTGTAAATCTTTACAGGAGCAGAAAGCCTCATCTTTCCCCCGAGTAACAGCTGGTAGTTTTGAACTGCTGACTGTGAGATTAGCAGCCCAATTCATAACCACTATGCTACCAGAGAATAAGTAAGTACTGGACTGCTAATTGCAAGGTCAGTGTTTCAAACCCACCAGTTGCTCCTCAAACACAGGGACACAGCAACACTGGGTTGCTATGAGTTTGAACCAACTCGATGGCACTTAGCAACAACAACAAGGAGTCCTGGTGATGCTGTTAGATAAGCACTGGACTGCCAAACTCAAGGTTTGCAGTTCAAACCCACCAGCCTCTCCATGGGAAAAGTTAAATCTTTCTGCTCCCTCAATATTTCACAGGCTCGGAAAGCCTATATAGTCTCTGTGTCAGAATCAACTCCACGGCAATGAGTAGGTATGTGGCTTTAGGATTTTGTTGTTGTTGTTGTAAGGTGCCATTGAGTCAGAACCTATTTATAGCGACCCCATGCACAGCAGAACGAAACAATGTCC
>NW_006408533.1:9717759-9723322 GCF_000296735.1 Chrysochloris asiatica | reverse complement strand
CCAGGTTGTTAATGAGTCTTCCACTAATCCTGACGCCACATTTTTCTTCATAGAACCCAGCTTCTCGTATTATTTGCTCAGCATACATATTGAACAAGTATGGTGAAAGAACACAACCCTGTCGCACACCTTTCCCAATTTTAAAACATTCAGTGTTCCAATGCTCTGTTCAAACACCTGCCTCTTGGTCCAGGTACAGATTTCTCAGAAGTACAATTAAGTGTTCTGGAATACTCATAGTTCTCAATGTTGTCCATAGTGTGTCATGATCCACACAATTGAAAGCCTTTGGGTAGTCAATAAAGCATAGGTAAACATCTTTCTGGTATTCTCTGCTTTCAGCCAAGATCCATCAGACATCCACAATGATATCTCTCATTCCACGGCCTTTTCTGAATCCAGATTGAACCTCTGGAAGTTCTCTGTCAATGGATGATTGTAGCCGTTTCTGTATTACCTTTAGCAACACTTTACTCGCTTGAGATATCAAAGAGATTGTCCAATGATTTCCGCATTCTGTTTGGTCACCTCTCTTTGGAATGGGCACAAATATTGATCTCTTCCAATCCATCGGCCAGATAGTTGTCTTCCAAATTTCTTGGCACTTGGATTTTACTGTATCTCAATATAATCTGTATAAAACAGCAGTATGCAGGGTTTTAATGGAAATTAAATGAGACAATATCTGGGAAGTGCATATCACATACCTGATGCTCATTAAATGACAACCATTATTGGTGATTATAATGAAAGAATAGAGAAAAGTTAGCAGAAATCAATAGACACAAGTAAAGCAGGAAAATATTTACAATGAAGGATGCGCATTTCCTATTGACTGTTTGAAGAAAATCTTTCAGTTATTTTGCTTATAGACTCAAAAGTTAGTAGGGATATGCATGGATACAATTTGATCAATTTAACTAACAAAATAGATTGGACAATACAGTTAATCTGTGTTTCTTGGATATGTTTTAAGGAATCAAAACCACATATGTCATATCCCTCTATTTTGCAATTTAAATTAAATGTAGCAGATCATAGTCATAGATATCTTTGTGGGATTTGTACTTCATGGAGTAATAAAGAAAATACATCACTCTCATTAGTTAAATTTCACAAAGAATAATGCTCAAGAAATCTGCATAAACAGATTCTCAGGACAAACCTTCTGAATCAGATCCTCTGGGGTGTATGACTGGAACTCAGTGTGTTAGTAAGCTCCACAGGGGATTTTATGCACACTGAATTTGGGAAACCACTGAAATTCTACTCCAAACATGGCATCACTCTATGAAGTTAGAATCTGAAGAATGTTTTTTTTTTTTTTCATTCTCACTTTTTTACTGCAAATGGTGGGCCAAAAGAACCAATAGATCCATTTTGGAAGAAGTACAACCAGAGTGCTCCTTGGAGGCCAAGATGGCTAAGCTTTGTCTCTCCTACTTTGGACACATTGTCTGGAGAGAACAGTCGCTGGAGAAGGATGTCATGCTGGGTAAGGTGGAGCACCAGAGAAAAAGAGGAAGACCCCCAACGAGATGGATAAATGGCATGACCTGTCCGCTTACAGTGTGGTGGGTCCACAGGTTTGTGGCTTGAGCTCATTAGCCACTCTGAGGGAGAAAGATGAGGTTTTCTACTCCATCAAAGTTTTAAAGACTTGGAAACTCTATACAGGGTTTTTTTATGAGTCAGAACCTCCTTGGTGGAACTTAACAACAACAATAATAGCCCTTGGATTAGAGGTAACTTCTGATTAATTTATGGGAAAGTGCAGACAAGGGTTAGTTCTAATGGTCTCTCTAGTTACAAGGTGGAACACTTTTAACCAGTTGTGGCTTCAACATCCTCCAATTTGTAACACTATTGTCTTATTACAATAAGTTAATATTAACACAGTTTTGGTTTTGAAACTAATTGTGGTTTTGTGAGAGACCAAAAGATTGGATGTAGAATAGTTATATTGCATCAATATTGTATCAAATATGAAATATCCATTTTTTTCTTATCAATTTAACTGCAGGACAAACATTTCTTAAATGTATGTGGGTTCTATATTAAATCATCATTTTACTTTATCAATGTATATGGGGCTTTCAAAAAACATATTTTATATGAGATAAAAATGAGATTAAACTAAAAATAACATATATTATTAAAACTATTCATTGTTTCAATGTAGTTGAGACAATAATAAAAAGTAAATATACAGTATCACCTAAGAAAACAAACTCAGTTATATTATTGTTACTTTCAGGAGTTGGACAGTAAGGCCCTAGAGTGTTAGTGGAAAGGAAATAGATTTTGTCAGAACTAAGCTTTTTGTCTCTGGGAATTAGAACAAACTAGAGGGAACAAAGCATTGCCATTTCTTTTTTGTCTCTGAGAAGCCAACATGAACTCAACTTTTCTTAGGCATGAAAATGAGGGAAAGGTTCACCTACTCTAGGTAGGGGACTTTTTGATGTCAGATCACTCCACATGATATTGCATTATATGAACATAATGTGAGACTTCAAAAAGACTACCTTAAATTTCATGAAAAAGTCTTATTGTTTAATTCATGTATCATTTCTCAAAAAAGTTACTATAATGGTAGTTTGCATTCATAAAACTGGTGAAAATATTTTAAATGTATTGCTCCAGTTTACACAATGTTTTTAATTGTCTAATCCAAAATATGAGTATTACATATTCTTTGATTGCTAATAGCTCATCTTTTGTTATTGAATATCTGTTTAATATATTCGTGCCATCTCTATTGAAAATAAATAGCTGAATTTTTTCTATGTGGAAATTTTCCAAGTTGCATTTAATGAGATATTAGTGGCACAATTGTTCCTGGTGTCTAAAATAAAGACAATTTGTATTAAGTAATCAGTAGAAAAGGTTTAAAAAAAAGATGTCTGCAAGACTGGAATGAAATTATTTCAATTCACTATAATTCTAGTAATAGAAATGAACTACTGTTGAGGAGCTATGACTATCCCCATGACAACATCTGTTTCTTCAGCACTAAATGGACTGATAATCAAGTCTCCATGAGGCGTAACCATTTGCTGAACACTGAAGGGAAATTACTCCCTCCATGCCTGCTCTCATCATGGCAGCTTTATATATGTACATCAATATTTTGAAAAAACATCAGTTTTATGAAAAAATTTATCAGATTCATATTTTTAAAGATATGAACAACAGCAGTCAAAGTGAGAAACCTCTAGGACCTACTCATAGTTTTAAAGACTTATTTATGGTTTTAAATTTTGATATATATATCCAACAATGGCTGTGGCTTGGAATGTAAGATATACCAATACAACAGTGAAGATGGCAAGAAAAAGGAAAACTTTAAAATTTTCTTCCTGCTTCTACAAAATTCCTTAAAGCAGTTGTTATTTTTATGCCTGGATGTCTCAGAGTTATATAAGAGCAAGGGGAAAATTTACTCAGTACACTGACGTAAATAGAATTTAAATCTTTTTGGTCACTCTTTCTTACCTAATGTGAGTACACTATGGTATACCATATGGATGGTGAAATTATTTGGATACATACATAAAGGATGAGAGGCAGTGAAATTAATAGCAATGATGCTTTAATTAATGTTTACTTAAAATATAAATAGTAGATTACATAAGATACAAGGAAAACCACTTATCTATCTGATAATTTAAGATTTACCAAAGATATTGAAAGAGACAAAGAAAGTCAGTGATACAGAAAACAAGGTACTCAGGAAAATTGCTATTATTTTTAATCTGTTGACTTGTTGAAGAAGAGCCCTATGCATTTTACTGGCTTCCATAAAACACTCTATTATGCATTAGGGGTCTAGATTGAGGCAAAAATAGTTATATTATGCTTGATTATTCCAATTACATATAAAAGATATTTAGAAAAAGGATAATTTTCTATAAGGTAGCATTAAGAAGTCAGACAGTAAAATATATACTGAATACTTACCAAAAATAGCTTAATGATATCATTGCTCTGTTGTTATTGTTAAGTGGCTGTCAAATCAGTTCCAACCCATAACAATTCTGTATAGGGTCTCTGAAGAGCAGCTGGTGAGCTCGAACTGCCAATCTTGCAGTTCAACCTGACTTTACAATCCAGCACACTGATCCACAGCACCACACCAGGACTCATTTTTCTAGTTCCTATTAAATATATGAATGAAATAGTCATAAGGACAGATGATATTCTGGTATCTTTCTGTGAATTTTCCCTCTGCTCACCTACTGAAAGCAAGATTCATTACAAAGTTGGCTAACAACACTATCAGTGTTTCAATTATCTATCATTATGTAATGGAATCCTGATGTGGCGCTGTAGGTTAATGCATCAGACTGCAAAGTCATTTGAACTGCAAGATCGGTGGTTTAAACTCACCAGCTGCTCCTCAGAAACACTATACAGGGTCACTATGGGTAGGAATTGACTCAATGGCACTTAACAACAGCAACAACATCATTATGTAAAGTAAACTGAAACTCAGTGGCTTATAAGAATAAGCAATAATTATTTATCATGATTATATATGTGAGTTGACTAATCTCAGCTGGACCTTTGGCTCCATGTGGCAGTTACTGAGGTCACTGGATTGCGTTCAGATGTAGGGCTCAGAAACAATAGATAATTAAAAAGGGGTAGGAGATTGTGACTTCTCTCTATATGTGTTCTCTCCATGCATCTTGAGCTACTTTGCATGATGACTGTAATCCGAGAGAACAAACGCAATTTGCAAGTGTTCATCAAACTTCTAATTTTTAAATGCATCCTACTATAAAATTGTCCAAGGAAAATCATATGGCCAAGTCTAGAGTTGATTGGCAGGAAACTGCACAAGGACAAAAATTTCAGGAGGGTGTTCACTGATAAACGTTCATGTGTCAACATCTTATTTTAATTTGTGTGAAGTAGACAATCAAAACAGAACCATGTCTCCAAGCTTAAGGGTACTATAGACAATGAGCCAAAAGTGGTGTCTGCAGCATGTTCAGCTATGTGATAAATTATTATTTTCAGTCTTTGTAAAATTCTTCAACCATTATAAATACTCTAGAAAATATGGTCTTCCTAAAGTTGAGTTAAGTATCATAAAATTATGATTTTTGCTACATGGAAGGATGTTGTTAATAGCATGAACTCCGTAGTCAAATAGCATAGTTTCAAATCCAAACTCCCATTACCAACTGTGTGATGTTGGTAAGTTTTTCTGTTCTTTTTTTTAAAAGTTATTGAGACAGGATTTCCTTTTCTATAAAAATGAAGTTTTCAGTAAATGAGTAAATATAAGGTTCTTGAAACAATGCTTTGTAGGAGTTGAGGATGATGAGAATGATTATGATAAGGATTGTGATGAAGGCAATGGTGAAGATGATGATAATGTTTATGATGATAATATGCATAAACCTATACCGTGGCTTAATATCTTCTGCTCAAAGCTGCTGACAATGATTGGAAAGAAATAGAAGAAGTCAGAAAAGTCTACAGGAGCAATCAAACAAGATAGATACAGCATTGGTAACAATCCAAAACCTACAGAAAGAGGTCCAAACAA
>NW_006408533.1:9667705-9682554 GCF_000296735.1 Chrysochloris asiatica | reverse complement strand
CTGCCAAAAGAACCAGTAGATCCATTTGGAAGAAGTGCAGCCAGAGTGTTCCTTAGAGGCCAAGATAGATGAACTTCGTCTCTCATACTTTGGACATATTGTCAGGGGGGACCAGTCACTGGAGAAGGATATCTTGTTTGGTAAGGTGGAGGGTCAGAAAAAAAAGGAAGGACTCCAATGAGCTGGATTGGCCAAGTGGCAGTATCAGTGGACTCAAGCGTAGCAACAGCAGTGAGGTAGGCCAATGATCAGGCAGTGTTTCGTTCTGCTATGCATAAGGTTGCCATGGGTCAGTACCGACTTGATGGCATCTAACAACAACAAAGTCTGAAAGTGGTTTAGCTAGTGGTGCTGCTCTGGATGTTCTAGGCGTTTGGAGGGATGCAGTAATCTGAAGGCTTTACTGGGGCAGGATAATTCACTCTGAAGTTCAGTAATGCTCTGGTAGTGTAGTGGTTATGAATCAGGTTACTAACCTCAGGGTCAGCAGTTCAAAACTACCAGCTGTTCCTCTGGAGAAAGATGAGGTTTCTCCACCTATAAAGGTTTACAGCCTCAGTAACCTACAGGGTCTCTATGAGTCTGAACTGACTTCATGGCACATTACCACCACCACCACCAATGTAATAGTACTCATTTTTGGTACTGATTGTCTGTATCCACTGTTTCTGAGAGGAATTGTATGGCAGGGCTAGAACTAGGATAAAAGAGGTGACCGAGAGTGAGTGCTTCCTTAAATTCTATGTTCTGGGTTCCTCACTTGTCTCACCATGTGATGATCCAGATATATAATTAGAAAATCATCCAGACAACTATAAAAGAGATTCCTAGTTCCAGAAAATCTATATAGTATGTTTAGTACGTGCTTTAGGAAAGGGATCATGTAATGGGCCTCTTCAGTCCATGAAATATTTAAGGGAACTTTTAGTAGGCATAATAAGCAAAAGAACACAGTGACTCTTTATGATAAGCACTGGGCTGTGAACCAAAGTTGGAGGTTCGAGCCCACCAGTCTCTCCAAAAATGTACATTGTTGGGAACCCTATGAGTCAATAGACTCAATAGCAATTAACAACAACAACAACCAAAAACAGAATATTCTCCTATCCATTCCTTAATGAAAACATATAGCATGTCCTTCTAAAGAGAATGAATTTAGCTGTGCCTTATATATTTGTGACTTGTCTGTTGTATGAGGTGAACTTGTTTGGGTAAAAACAGCACTGTTTACTTAACTTTCAACTTTAACTTCCAATGTACTCTTTCTTCTTGATTTTTTCCCTCCAATATTAAAGGAAACCTCAGATACTTCTCAGATTTTATAGACATGTTATTGGTATTGTTAGGTGCCCTTGAGTCAGTTCCAACTCATAGCAACCCTGTAAGGTTTTCAAGGAGCAAATGGTGGATCTGAAATGCTAACCTTGTGGTCAGCAATCTAGTGCTTATTCTATAGCACCATACCAGGACTCCTGTAGATATGATATGAAGACATATAATCATGTTTGCACTTACATATTTTTACAAGTTTTGTTTAATGCAAGTCCAAACTGCATCTAATAAAAACTTTATTCTCTAGGGAGAATATATTCAAAAGAGCTAGGTACTTGGCATAATGAAAGCTTCCTGCCAAAGGTGCAGACCAGACTCCATTTTTTTCTTTCCGTTTACTGCTTATTCTGAGCTAACATTCAAGTCACCTAGCCTGCATACGTCAGGAAGCCTGCAAGCATCTTCTTCCCTTTCTCCTCTTTCCTCTGTTCCAGCATGCTACCAGGAAGAGCATTCACTCAAGCTGGTCCTCGAACTATTCATACATGAAACTGTTAAATGATTCAAACTTTATGATTAGCAAAATGATATTTAAGGTGTCTCACTATTGTCTTCTGTATACTAAAGCATAATTTTGTAAATGTTAACCAACCAGAATTTTCTTCTTGAAAGTTCTTGTATTTGAGTGAAAATTTCTTTTCCCTGCAGTATTTTTGTGAATTCTTTTGAAGTGCTTCCAGATTCTGGATTATTTTATACCTTCAATAACCTCTTTAATTTTAACAAAATCTGCAATTTGCTCTTTGTTGTTGTTGTTGTTAAGTGCCATCGAGTCGGTTCCAACTCATTGTCACCATGTATAGGGGTTCCAAGGAGCAGCTGGTGACCTTGAACTGCCAACCTTGCTGTTCAAACCAACTTGCAGTCCAGCGCATTAACCCACAGTAGGCATTCCTAAACCCTGACATCATTCATAGAGGGAGACTGAGGTAAAGTGGAAGTTCAGGTGTAGTAAAAGCAAGATCAGACAGGGAAGAAGAGTTATATTCTCAACATTAAGCGTGTTCTTCCTATAATCCATTTATCTGACAGCCTTGATAGAGAAGTGGGGCTATCATAAAATAGATAACATCTTCGTTTTACTAGAATTGCTATAATCTGCCATTGAATACCTTGAATATGAGAAATAACTCACATATGCTCTTTATTTCAGATGACACCTTAATTGGCATTTCAGAAACCTCTAAGACCTTCAACACTACTTTCCTTACTGACAATTGCTCATCTACAGTTGTTTGATCCAAGCAATATTAATCTATCTAACTGATCATGACTTCTCCTATCAGGCGCTAACAATTCTATGTCAGGCCTACCACAGCTCAGCAACTAAATGGAAGTTAGTCTTACCTTAGCCTCTTCCTTTTAAACATTTCTTCATGTTCTTCAGTTATTTCAGGGGTCACATGCTAAACTCTCTGAATAATTGGTAAGCAGCCTCCACTCTAGCAACAAGCACATTCATTCCATTGTGCATAAAGTTGCTGTGAGTGGGTATCAACTCAACGGCGCCTATCAGCAACTTGTGAAGTTTGAAGACAGCAAAAATTATTTAGTTTCCAAAGAAAATATTTTAACATTCTTGGTGCTGGATAGGCATTGGAATGCTAACCACAAGACTGGCAATTTAAACCCATCAGTTGCTCTTTGTAATCCCTATACAGGGTCTCTATGAGTAAGAACTGGCTCAGCATATAACAACAAGAACAACAAGGAGGAATTTTGCAAGAGGCCTTCCTTGGACCTTAAAAACTCTTGGGTGTGTGATATATAAGTGAGACTTATCCACATGTGACAATTTGTATAAAGTGTATTTTTTTCTATTATAAGCAATGAGTAACTAGATAATTGACAAATGACCTTACACTCTAAAACTAAACACTGTACCACCTATGTAGTACACCCTAAGAGACTATAAAAACCAATTTACCATGAATTAGCCTTTACACCTTGACTCTACATAAGATTAAAAAAAAATTTATGGAAATGGACTAGGTCATTAGAGATTTATTGCTGTATAATGCATTCCCCTCCAATTCATCAGTATGGTCTAAAGTTTACCTCTTTACCTTAACACTTCATAGACCTTCTTATATTTGTCTTCAATATTAGGGAAGCCATTGGATATTCTTTTGTAGTAATTCTTCATATAAAATGTGTCAAGTTCATTGCAATTAAGTGACTTCTGATATGATTTTGAAATTAAGTGAAATATCTTGGCTGTTGACTAAATTATATCAGTTGATAAAAAAACAAAAAACAAAACAAAACAAAACAAAACAAAAAAACAGCCCAAATGAATATCTGTTAAAATCTATATCTTATCTCCAGAGAATTTGGTAACTGGTTTCCAGAGCAGGAGCTGTCTGTGAAACTAGATTATTTTTAAATAGGTGATCACATGATAAAAGTTGTTGGCTTTATCACTTTATCAGTAAATAGAGAACACTCATACTATTTTTGGTTCTTGTTAATGCTCTACCAAATTAACTCTCTTCTTGTTTTGGATATTTTCTAATTAAATTACAGAAAATGATGTTCTTATGTAGTTGGCTAAAGTACATTCAGTGTTGCCTACAGATTGCTATTAAAAGGGCTCTAAATACAGAGAGATGAGTTTATGACCAACTAGCAATTATCTTTAGTAGAGTGCTGGTGTGATGATGTAGGATAAGCACTGGACTGCTACTAAACCCACCAGTTTCTCTTCAGAAATCTTGTATAATGTCACTATGAGTCAGAAGGACCTTGATGACACTGAGCAACTTTTAGATTTAGCTAATTTCTATTGATGTTGTTAAGTGCAATTGAGTCGGTTCCAACTCATAGCGACCTTGTGTATGGTTTCTGAGGAGCAGCTGGTGAATTTGAACTTGTGACCTTACAGTTCAAACTGAGTTTGTGGTCCTGTGCATTATCCCACAATGCCACACCAGGAGGATTAGTTAAGTTTATATCCACATAATTCTATATATGGGATCCACAAAGCATTGAATACACTTGTAATTTTGAACTGGGCTTTACATTTTTGTAACTGGACAGATACAAAATCTCTTGATAGTCCCTACACAATGCACAACACATTTCTTCTCAATATGACACAACTCAACACGTTTGTTTCTGAATTTTAAAGCATTATGTACACTCATCAAAGGATGAAAGCCTTCCGTAAGTAAAAGATAAAGACTTCTTAAATCTAATTTATACTCTGATTATACAGGTTTTTCCTTCAAATTATATAAAATACTTTTATTAAATATTCATGTAAAATGCTAACTATGTTTTCATTAATAATTATCCAGTGAAACATGACTGAATCAAGAACTGAAGAGCACAGTGTTAACTATCATCCATGTAAACAAGGATATCCACTGTCAACCACATATTCTTTCATAATATTAAGACTCTATTATAGTTTTCTGAGTTGTTTTGTTTTTGTTTATGTAGTTAGCTGTACACACAGTTCTCGATTACTGAAAGGGACAGGTTCAAAAGACCATATCATTATACAAAAATCTGAATAATGCAAAAATGGAGAATAATAATATAAGATGATAAAATGGAGGATGACTACATTGTTACATAACTGAAAGATTACATCCTTATGTAACTGTCAAATTTCTTCATTATATAATTGAAAAGTCACTGAGAATCATGGACCAATTCAATGGACACATAACCTTAACCATTATAGCCAAACAACATTCCTCTTACCATACACCTCGATTTTGGCATTTCTTACTGCCAGATGTGCATTGTCAATTCACAAACTATTTGGATAGTAGATATTTTATTGTGGTCATAAATGTGAAATGTCAAATAATGAGATGTTGTCATTATTGTTAGGTGCTGCCAAGTCAGTTCCGGCTCATAATGACCTTATCATGCACAATAGAACGAAACACTGCCTGCTCTTACACCAACCACAAAATCTTTGTTACCCTTGAGCCCATTACTGCTACAACTGTGCCAGTCTCATTGAGGGTCTTCCTCTTTTTTACAGTCCCTCCACTTTACCAAACATGATGTCTTTCTCCAGGTACTTATCCTTCCTGACAATATGTCTGAAGTATGAGAGATGAAATCTCCTCATTGTACCTTCTATGGAACATTCTGATTGTATTTCTTCCAACACAGATTTGTTTTTCTTCTGGAAGTCCAATGTACTTTTAAATTTTCTCCTCCAACACCATAACTCAAATGAATCAATTTTTCTATAAACTTCCTTATTCACTGTCCAACTTTCACATGCATATAAGGCTATTGAAAATACCATGACTTGTGCAAGGCACACCTTAGTCCTCAAACTGGTATATTTGCCCTTGAACATATTATAGAGATCTTGTGCAGCAACTTTGTATAATGAAATATGTCATTTGATTTCTTGGCTGTTTCCATGAGAGCTGATATTGGATCCAAGCAAAATGAAGTCTTGGACAACTTCAGTCTCTTCTCCGTTTATCATGCTGTTATTTATTAGTCCAATAGTGAAGATTTTTGTTTAGTTTATATTGAGATGCAAACTACACTAAAGGCTGTGGTCTTTGATATTCATCAGTACGTATTTTAAGTCCCCTTCACTTTCAACAAGAAGGGTCATATCATCTGCACATTGCCAAGAGTTTCTTCAAATGCTGCTACCAAATTCTTTATATAATCCAGTTCCTCAGATTATTTGCTCAACATACAGATTGAATATATATGGTGAATCACTACAACCTTAGTGGGCACCTTTCCTGATTGTAAATTATTCAATGTCCCCTTGTTCTGTTCTAATGTCTTCCTCTCAGTCTATGTACAGGTTCTTCATAAGCACAATTAAGCATTGCAGAATACACATTACTCACAATGTTTTCCATAGCTTGTCATGATCCACGCAGTCTAAAGTCTTTGCATAGTCAATAAAGCACAGGTAAACACCTTGCAAGTATTCTCTGCCTTCAGCCAAAATCCATCAGAATGTATCCATGATATCCCTTGTTCCATGAACTCATTTTTCTCAGATCAGCTATTAACACTCTGGGAAACATCAGTCAAGAAATTAAATGACATATTGCATTAGGTAAATCTGATGCATAAGACCTCATTAAAGTGTTGAAGAGCAAATATTTCAATTTCAGGACTAAGGTGTGCCTCATCCAAACCTAAATATATTCAATAACCTCATATGCATGTGAAAGTTGGATGGTGAATAAGGAAGACCATAGAATTATTTGAGCTATGGTGTTGTAGACTATTGAAAGTACCCTGGACTGTTAAAAGAACAAACAGATCTGTGTTGGGAGCCAGAATAACCAGACTTCATTTCTCATACTTTGGACATATTATCAGGGGGACCAGTCTTTGGAAAAGGTTATCATGTTTGGCAAAGTGGAGGGTGGAATAAAAAGAGGAAGGCCCCCAGTGACATGGATTGGCACAGTGGCAGCAACAATGGGCTCAGGTGTAGCAACCATTGTGATGTTGGCACAAGACCTAATTTTCCCAGAAACAATTTAAAAACAGCTGAAACATAGTGAACCTGCTTAGGTTTACAAGAAGCAGCTGGTGACCTTATGTATTGCATCTGGTGAGGTCGATATATATATAGCCATCTGTGTGGTGCTGTGAGTTAATGCGCTGGACTGCAAAGTCGGTTTGAACTGCAAGGTTGGTGGTTCAAGCTCACCAGCCACTCCTTGGAAACCCTATGGTTTACGTTTGTAATCACCTCCACTTAACAACAACAACAAAAAATGTATTTGCAATGAAGAAGTCATTGATCCTGCAAATTCTCTCCTGTGACCCACAAACATTTTTTCAATGACCGTATTTTCCAACTGCCGTTCCCTTCTATTTTGTTTCCATTTTTCAAAATTTCAATCAGCAGGTAATTATCAATATAACTTGGTTGCATGTTTGATAAATTTCAAACTAAAGAAGCTGATCAAATTCTTCAATTTTATTATCAGTGGCTTTAGTGGTTGATTTGTTAATTTGAGTAATACTGTTATTAACTGGTCTTCCTGGTAGGTGTATGTATATTATCCTATCGCAGACACCATTGTGTTTCAAGATAGATTTGTAATGCTCTGTTTGATGATGATTTCTAAGCCATTCCTCTTGATTTTGCCATTCTTGTCATAGTAATCTATATGATTGTCAGATTCAAAATGGGCAATACCAGTCCATTTCAGCTCACCAATGTTTAGAATAGTAATCTTCATATTTTCCATTTTGTTTTTGAAAGCTTCCAATTTTCCTAGACTCATACTTCCTAGTCAGGATTAATTAAACCAGGAATTCCTTTTTTTTTTTTTTTTTTTAACAAAGGTTAGTAATTACAGCAAAGAAATAATGTATTACAGTGTCATTGTGATATAATGAATTATGGCTCTTCTTCCATAGTCTTTGCAACTCCCAAATGATTGGGTTGTGTTGTTAAGTGTCCTTGAGTCTGTTCTGCCTTATAGTGACCCTGTTTGAGTTTCCGAGGAGCAGCTGGTAAGTTTGAATGGCTGACCTTGTGATTTAAACTGACCTTAATTAAGGTCAAGTGCTTATCCTATGGAGTCATGCCAAGGGACCATGTAAATATAATGTTAGGGAAAACATTCCATTTCATTCTTGACAACTTCCAAATTTTTCCTAGATTCATATATTTTACATCCCATGTTCTGATTATTAATGGATATTTACAGCTATTTCTACTCATTTTGGATTGTGTCCCATTAGCAAATGCAGGTCCTGAAAGTTTTACTGCCCAGTCATATTTTGAGTGCCTTTCTAACTGATTGGCTCATCTCTGGCATGATATCTGATAATATTCTTGTGTTATTCATAATGTTCCAGTACTCAATATTCTTACGTTATCTGACAGTGTTCCAACACTATTCATAAAGTCCTCAGTGGCTAAACAGCCAGAAGTAATCTGCCTCTCTTTCTTCCTAGTCTGTCTTAGTCTAGAAGTTCAGCTGAAAACTGTCTGCCATGGGTGACCCTGCTGCTATTTAAAATGCTGGTGGCGTAGCTGTCACCATCACAGCGACACTCAAGCTACACAGTATGACAAAATGACAGAAGGGGTGGTGGTAATAATGAGACAGTAAGTGACAAATAAGTGCAATGGATCTTCATGCATAAAAAGAGACCTTTCATCACTAAACGTATAAATCTCTTACAGAATTATTGAATGGCATTTTAAGATAAATGGCAATATTTGAATATTGTTAGCAGATATATCATTTCCATCTCACCTAATGGTATGTTCTTATTTTTATTTATTTGATATCTTTTAATTTTAATTTGAGTTAAAGTTAATATAGAAAACTATTTTTCCATTCAACAATTTAAATACATTTTGTTTCATAACATTGGCAACGATTTGATGCATACTTTGGATGGTTGTCTCTTGATGTTCCTAATATACTTAATTTTGTCATTGATCATTTTCATTAAAGCATTATGGTGTTTATTTTTCTAGGGAGTCCACATTTATTAATTAACCTTTGACTTGTCTATACAATTTTAGACAAGTTGACACATAATTACAGTGTAGTGATAGCTCTTGTTATAATGATTTAATGTAACCTTTTGAAGTAAGGTAGAGGTGAATAATGTTTCTGGCTAAATCACCTCATGGTTACATTTTCTTTGAAAATAATTAAACTTTATATTATATCATAACAAGTATACCATGAAATAAGTAGTATAATAATCGTGGTTTCTGGAGTTGCTTAGTTTTATTTCAAAGGACACACACTAAAATCATTAGTATCTGTTTAATGATGGAAATAGAGTTCATTTTCTGCGCTAATTAGTCAGTATGTAGACCACTGCCAAAAAAAAGCACAAAAACATCATGCCTACACTGTTAAATTTGACTTATTATCTCAACTGATATGGATCTTAATATGAACTTTTATGTCTCCAGTTAAAACACTGGGGGACACACCACAAGCACATTCATGCTTTTCTGAGTCAATCAATCTGTAATCATAGCAAGCATGGCTGTCTGTTCTGTTATTTTTTAGTGCCAGTGTGAGATTCATACACCATCTGCCGACTTTCACTTACTGCTATTCAGTCTGCATTGCTGGTTATTCATTTCTCATTTTGGTCACCATAAGTCAGCATGTTTGTGAAAAGTCTGTATCGCTCCCTAAACTAATACATGTACAACTGCTGTTGAATTAAGGCTTTGGGACTTTTATCATTGCTCTGATCATTTCATATGGACTCATCTCCTACAAAATTCATGGACAAACATATTGTATTGATTCATGCCATAAACTAAGGTACTTGTTTTCCAGTAGGAGAGAATGTAAGATGCTTTTTCAACACTATTGCAAAATGTGTCATTTTATTTACATGCATTGGTATTTTTACTTAAAACTCTATGAAAGCTGTCTTTTGTTTATGTGACTCATAATTACTTAGCCTTATAAAAATGCATCATAGATTGTCACAACTGTAAAGGTAGATGTGTAACAAAAATGGGTAGTAGTTAATCTTACATTCCAGGAATTGAGGACCCTAGGACCATCAGGAGGGAAGAGCATGCGAGGAGCGTGGGATGCTAACCAGAGAAACAGCAACACCAGAGATGGAGGCAGAGGTGATGGCATGGAGACACAGAGCAGCTGAGGACTCAGACTCATGGGAAGAGAAAGGCTGTGCGCTGGCGGCCGGGGGTCTGGCTTGCAATATGTGTCCTTAAGTTGTTTAAACGAGTATATATTCCTGAGTGTTTTTGTGTACATCAAAAAAAGAAAAAGAAAGAAAAAAAAGAGGATATACAGATGAATTCTGTTAACCAATGGTGCATGGCAGGGATTTTAATCATTGCAAAGAAGTAAAATTGAGTTGAGTGCAAAACTGATATTTTCCCATATAAACTATCACTCAATTCATAATAAAAGCTTAAAAAATACATCATAGAATCAAGCCTTTTTGAAGGTCAGTGTGAAACCCCTAAACCCCATCCAGGTCCTGGTTCCCAATATATAAAGGAATAACCATAGTTCCTCATTGATACTCATAAGTGTCACCTTATGTAATTATTGTGAACAGAATGTCATAAAATTCTTCTCTATTCAGTTCAGATAAACATGTTTAAAACATTTTTAAGTGTCTCCTTCCTGATTCTTCCTGTATACCTCCATATGACATGGTGATGCTTCAAGCAAATTGTTTTCTTGAAAATCTACAAAACCATTTAATTTACTCTTTTGAAAGTCCAACACTAAAGTTTATTCTAATTTTTCAGATCACAGATTTGGGCTTTGCTTTATTCACTTTCTTCTTCCTCTTGTATGTTCTCTATCAGCAGAAGTAAAGACAAAGTCTCAAAATGTTATGTTATAGTAGTAAAATAGTCTGTGTTCCAGATGCTCCATAAAGACCATTCTCCCTTTGCCTCTATGGGAAGAAGTGACCATTGTTTGTAAGGTCACCATGCCCTTCACACCACCTCTTTACCTTACTACAGCTTGGCGTCATGATATCATCAAGTCTAATCTCATTTATCCTTAATTCCTTACTTTGCCAAGCATCATCATAAGCATGGAACTTCAGTTCACCCCTCTTCCCCAGATGCTCACCCTCAAACAGCTCTGCATAATCCCTTTTTTGTCGGTCTTTTAGTCTCAAAATTTTCATGTTCTACTGTCACTGAAACCAGAAAGACACTGTCTCTTTCAACACTTCCTTAATTGGTGGTGTTGGTGTTTTCCTGTCCTGTATTGTACCCTACTGTATTTGGTGAAGATCAAAGATGTCAGCTTGAGGACTAAGGTGTGCCTGACCTAAGCCATGGTATTTTCAATAACCTCATATGGATGCGAAAGCTGGACAGTGAATAAGGAAGATCCTAGAAGAATTGATGACTTTGAGTTATGGTGTTGGAGAAGAATACTAAAAGTGCCATGGACTGCCAAAAGAACCAATAAATCTGTTTTGGAAGAAGTGCAACCAGAGTGCTCCTTGGAGGCCAAGATGGCTAAACTTCATCTCTCATACTTTGGACATATTGTCCGGAGGGAACAGTCACTGGAGAAGGATATCATGCTTGGTAAGATGGAGGGTTGGAGAAAAAGAGGAACCCCCCCAAATGAGATGGATTGGCCAGGTGCCAGCATTGATGGACTCAAGTGTGGCAGCGGTAGTGAGGTTGGCCCAGAATTGCACATTGTTTCATTCTGCTGTACATGGGGTCACTATGGGTCGGTTCCAACTCGATGGCACCTGACAACAACAACAACAACAACAACTGTATTTGGATATGAAGTTAAATCTGCTTCCAATTACTTTGATAGCAAATTACTACACAGTGGCTTAAAATGACAACTTGTTATCTTTTAGTGACAAAGTTCAGAGTTTAAAATGTGTTGCCATGGGTGGGTTCGTTCTGTAACCTCTAGGGCTCTAGGTAAGAATCTGTTCATTCCCTTTTCCTTCTTCTAGAAGATGACTATGCTCCTTCACTGTTAGCCACACCACTGTGACCTATATTTGTTTTGACGTATATCCTAACTAATTATTCTACCTCCCTCTTGTAAAGACCCATGATTACAGTGGGCAACCCAGAAAATTCAGGATGATCTACTCATTTCAAAAATCTTAACTTAATTACATATGGAATGTAATTTTTGCCTTTCAAGTAACATGTTCATAGGCTCAAGGAACTATGGACTAAATGAGGAGGTAAAAGAACTGAATAGAAAATTTCAAAGGTCATCTAGAGAAAACACGTCAAATATTCTAAAGAAATGTACAAAGACCTGGAGTTAGAAAACAAAAAGGGAATAATACACTCAGCATTTTTCAACTTGCGTGAACTAAAAAAAAAATTCAAGCCTCAACTTTCAATAGTGGGACAAATATCAAATGATTCAGAAATCATCAGAGAAGATGGAAGAAATATACAGAGACAATGTACCAAAAAGAAATGATCGATGTTCAACAATTTCAAGAGGTAGCACACAATCAAGAGTCAACGGTACTGAAGGTTGATGTCTAATGTCCAATGAAGGCGTTGTCAAAGAACAAGGCACCAGAAATTGGTGGAACACAAATTGAAGTCTTTGAACAAATTGATGCATCACTGGAGGCACTCATTCATCTATGCCAAAAAATTTGGAAGATAATTACCTGGCCAACTGATTGGATCCATATTTGTGTCCATACCAAAGTGAGGTGACCCAACTGAATGCAGAAATTATTGGACATTATCATTAATATTGCATGCAAGTAAAATTTTACAAAAGATAATTTAAAAACAACTGTTAAAAGTACATTGATAGGAAAGTTCCAGAGGTTCATACTGAATTCAGATGAGAATGTGGAATGAGGGATATCATGGATGATGTCAGATGGGTTGTGACTGAAAGTCGACAGTACCTAAAAGATGTTTATCTGTGCTTTATTGACTACCCAAAAGCATTCGACTGTGTGAATCACAACAAGCTATGAACAACGTTGTGAGGTATGAATATTCTGGGACACTTTATTGTGCTCATGAGGATCTTATATGTTGATCAAGAGGCAGTTCTTCAAACAGAAAAAGGGAACACTGAATGATTGAAAATTAGGAAATGTGTTTTTCAGGGTTTTATTCTTTCACCATATGTATTCAATCTGCATACTGAACAAGTAATTCATGAAGCTAGACTATATGAATAACTTGGCATCAGGATTGGAAGAAGACTCATTAACAACCTGCAATATGCAGATGATACAACTTTGCTTGTTAAAAGTGAAGAGGACTTAAAATACTTACTGCTGAAAATCAAAGGCCACAGCCTTTGGTATGCATTACATCTCAATGTAAAGAAAACAAAAATCCTCACTACTGGGCCATTAAATAACACCAATATAAATGAAGAAAATATAGAAATTGTCAAAGTCTTCGTTTTTGCTTGGATTCACCATCAACACTTATGGAAGCAGCAGTCAAGAAATCAAATTACATACTGAATTAGGCAAATGTGCTGCACACGACCTCTTTAAAGTGTTAAAGAGAAAAGATGGCAGTTTGAGAACTAAGGTGCAAGTGATCAAATCCATAGTATTTTTAATAACTTCATATGCATATGAAAATTGTACAATGAATAAGAAAGACAGTAGAAGAATTGAAGCATTTGAGTATGGTGTTGGAGGAGAAGGTTAAAAGTGCCATGGACTGCCAAAGGAACAAACTAATCCATGTTGGAAGAAGTACAGCCAGAATGCTCCTTAGAAGCCAGGATGGCCAGACTTCGTCTCTCATACTTTGGATATATTATCAAGAGGGATCAGTTCCTGGAGGAGGACATCATGCTTGGTAAAGTGGAAGTCAGTGCAAAAAGAAGATCCCCACCAAGATGGCTTGGGATAATGGCAACTACAGTGAATTCAAGTGCAGCTACAATTGTAAGTTTGGCACAGAACCAGATAGTGTTTGGTTCTGTTGTGCATAAATCTCTGTGAGTCAGTACTGACTCGTTGGTTCCTAAACACAACAACAACATGGGAGGCCTATATTCTGCCTACCACAGAATTAGACATCCTTTTTGTATTTCATGACAGCTGTTAGACATTAATCCCTCCATCATTATAAAATTATCCATTTTAAATGTAATTTTCAATCTGAATATTCAGTGCATTACAACTCCTGTTTGTAAATGGAACTTCTGATTCCTGTTGAAAATTTTAAAATCTTGTTTCAATCTCTCTCTCACATTACTGAAATAATCCTTTATATTTTGTACTTCTGAGATGTTCCAAAAATTCAATGGCCTCTTAAGACTTTGACCTCTCTTGGGCTAATCCTTGCTTCTTCCTTATTCTAGTTGTTTTCTTCCATTGTCATACTGGAGACATTATCATTACCTTTCTGTTCTCCACAGCCTTAAATTGAAACATTTCATTCTGAGATTCTATCAACCTTATTTGCTCTAAATCACAGACACTTAAAATTATTTAAACTTCATTGAGAATTTACAATCAGATGGCTGGACTGCTTTTTATTGTCTTCCATCCTTATGTCATTGTTGTTGTTGTTGTTGTTGTTGTTATGTGCCATGGAGTTGGTTCCGACTCATAGCGACCCTGTACAGGGTTTTTGAGGCTGTAAATCTTTATGGGAGCAGAAAGCCTCATCTTTCTCCCATGGAACAGTTGGTAGTTTCGAACTGCTGACCTTGAGACTCGCAGTCTGACTTGTAACCACTACACTACCAGAGCTCCTTATATCATTAAACCTTCGTAACTTTAAATAACAGTTGAATATAAGTTTTCTCTTGTATATTACTTCAACTCTCTAGCTCTTGGTTCACTTTTCTCTCCTGATAAAATATCAATCTTAGTTAAATAAAATGTTACCCACTGTATGCCTCCACTCTGGAAGTTGACAACATGTGTAAAAGAAAAGAGAAACTGTGCTCACTGGATTGACTTTGTGACACTGAGAGTTATTGTGCTGAACTGCAAGGTTGACTTGAACTGTAAGGTTGATGGTTGAAGCTCACCAGCTGCTCCTTGGAAACTCTATACAGGTAGGC
>NW_006408533.1:9638199-9640107 GCF_000296735.1 Chrysochloris asiatica | reverse complement strand
CATAGGGTTTCTGTGAGTCAGAACCAACTCAGTAGCACCTAACAGCAACAATAACAATAAAGATTTAAATACTTTATTTATTTTTCTGGGAATTAAGAAACTAACATTAACACCAAAATTATTAGTTAATTTGTACATATTTTAATAGTTCATGTTTCTTTTTTGTGTCCTCAAATAGAATCTCTGAAATATATGCAGATTCTCTGAAATGTATGCAAATTTCATATATACATAAATTGTGAAAGACAGGAAGAAATATACAAAGAACAAAAATAAAATGTGCAGAGAAAGGCTAAAGAAAGAAGGGAGAGAAACAGTCCTCTGTTTCACATATTAATTGAGTCTCCTACCTCAGTTTCAGTCTACATTTTCAATTCAATCCCTGCCTTGGGCATTTTTGAATATTTGATGCAATTGGTTTCCATTTAACAAGTATATGGAAACCTTATTTCACAATGTGTGTGAATATAGATTTTTAATACAATTTTCCAGGCAAAGGGGAAAGTTTGTTATAAATAATAAACATGCTGTCAAGTTTTTTGGACATTGATAAAGTTAAAATTATAAACATTAGGCTATTTCTTAAGAAGTAAGCTTTTAGTTAAATTTCTTCAAAATTATCTTTTGTTACAAAGACATTTTAGTGGGTGCATAGCGATGAAAAATTTTAAACTTTTGAAACTGAATTGGCTGAAGGTTTACAAAGCAGATCAATTTTTCATTCAACAATTCATATACATTTTGTTTCATGTTATTGATTAGAATCCTCACAATGTAACACCACTTAGCTTATTCTTCCTTTATTTCCTTATTTAATTCTCCTTCTTCCTTAATCTCTCTGAACTTTGCTCTTTGGATCTCAAATTATTATTTATTTTAAGGTGTGCATACCTTCCAAGTGTTATTGATCCTCTTATTGACCTGTGTATTGTTTAGTTGAAAAAATGGAGCCATGAAACTGAGTCCATTTCCATGTTTAAAGCATGGCTAACAGTAGTTAGCCATAACTCCACTGTCCAGGAGTCCCACCACTGTATTGAACCAATAAGTCTTATATTTTTGCTAGAGATTCTGAGCTTTGTTCTACATTTTTCTCCCACATTTTTGAGGACCTTCTAATCTGATCCCGTTGAGAGTAGTTGATGATGATATCTAGACATCATCATGCTCTTCTTGTCTCAGGGTCATGAAGACTGATTGTCACATGAACAAACATAGGAATTAAATTGATTCCACCCTTTAAAAATCCATAAATCCATTAAACCAAAAATTTATGCTGAATCAATGAGTTATGTTAAATCAAGAAGTTATGTTTCAATTTTATCTAAAAAAATGTTTCACTAAATGCAGTGGAATCTTGTAATCCTTCAAATATTTGAAGACAATTTAAGTTACTATGTTAGTGTTGTTGTTGTTGTTGTTAAGTGTCATCCAGTTGTCTCTGACTCACAACAACCCTGCAAAGGGTTTCCGAGGAACAGCTTGTGAGTTTAAACTGCCTACCTTGCCGTCCAGTTCATTATCCTGCAGTACCACACCAGAACTCCATGTTAGTGCTAGTGTAGAAAAAATGTTAAACTTCTTTTAAAACTGAAAGTTTGAGGACTAAGGACCCAAGCTATGGTATTTTCAATAGCTTCATATGTATGCAAAAGTTGGACAATGAATAAGGAATAATAGAAGAATTAATGCACTTGAGCTATGATGTTGGAGAAAAATACTAAAAGTATCGCAGATTTATCGATGTTTATGCGTTCCATTTCATCTCTGACAACTTCCATTTCTCCCAGATTCATACTTTGTACATTCCATGTTCTGGTTTTCAATGGATGTTTACAGCTATTTCTCTTCATTTTGAGTTGTGCCCCATCAGTAAATGAAGGTCCTGAGGTCTCTTCTTCCACATGC
>NW_006408533.1:9629332-9636735 GCF_000296735.1 Chrysochloris asiatica | reverse complement strand
GCTTGAGTTTCTGGCAGTTCTCTGTTAATGGACTCTTGCAGCCATATTTGAATTATCTTCAGAAAAATTTTGCTTTCATGTGATATTAATGATATTGTTAGAAGATTTCTGTATTCCATTAGGTCACCTCTCTTTGGAATGGACACAAATTTGAATCTCACCCAAACACTTGCCAAATTTCTTGGTATAGGTGAGTGAGCACCTCCAATGTTGCATCAGTTTGTTTAAAGATTTCAGTTTCATTCTGTCAATTCCTGGAGCCTTGTTTTCCACCAGTAACCAGTGCATCTTGAACTTTTTCCTTCTGTTCCATCAGTTCTTGATCATATGCTAGCTCTTGAAAAGGCTGTTCATTAATCATTTCTTTTTGGTACAGTATATACCTTCTATATTCTTTTGATTTTTCTGCATCATTCAATATTTTGCCCATTTGTTGATGTTGCTCAGTACTGTCTACTTAACTCTGCCTCATAGTGACCCTGTATAGCATTTCTGAGACTATAAATCTTTGCAGGAACAGAAAGCCTCATCTTTTTCCCAGGGAGGTACTGGGAAACTTGAGCCACAGTTATTGTGGTTCACAGTCCACTGCTTATCACATGGAATCACCGAGCTCCCCAATATTTTACTCATAGAATTCTTCAAATATTGCAAGTCAAGGCTTGAATTTTTACTTCAGCTCTTTCAGTTTGAGAAGTTCTAACATGTAGGTTTTCTAATTCCTCTGAGTTTTTTGCACATTTCACTATAGTAGTTAACTTCGTCTTCTCTAGCTTCCCTTTGAAATTTTCTAGTCAGCCTTTTCATTGACTAATTTCTTACATTTATTTTAGTATTTCTATGCTGGAGAGCAAGTTTCAGAGTCTGTTCAGGCCTCCGTTTTGGTCTTTTCTTTCTTTCTTACTTTTTAATGACCTTTTGCTTTCTTCCTCTATTATGTTCTTGATTCCATCCCAAACTCTTCTATTCTTCTGTCATTAGTATCTAACACATCAGATCTGTTCTTCAGATGGTCTCTAAGTTCACGTGGGATACATTTGAGGTCATATTTTGCCTCTCGTGGATTTGTCTTAATTTTCTTCAGCTTCAGCCTGTACTTGTATATGAACAATCGATGGTCTGCTCCACAGTTGGCCCTTGGCCTTTTTTTTTGGTTTATGATATTAAACTTTTCCAACCTCTATTCATATAGATGTAATCAGTTTGATTCCTGTGTGTTCTGTCTTGCAAAGTCCATGTGAATAATCACATTTAACATTGCTTAAAGAAATATTTATAATGAATAAATCATTGGTCTTTCAAATTCTATCATGGAATCTCCAACATCACTTCTATCATCAAGGTCATATATTCCAATAACTGATCCTTCTTTGTTTCCAACTTTCTCATTCCAATCACCAGTAATTATCAATACATCTTAATTGCGTGTTTCATCAATTTCAGACTGAAGATGTTGATAGAATTCTTCAGTTTCTTCATCACTGTCTTTAGTGGTTAGTTTGTAAATTTGAATAAAAGTGCTATTGTTGTTGTTGTTGTTGTTGTTGTTAAGTGCCGTCGAGTCGATCGGACCCATAACGGCCGTGTAATAGGGTTTCCGAGGAGCAGCTGGTGAGCTTGAACCGCCGACCTCTATTAGCTGGTCAAAAAAAAAAAAAAAATGTATGTAGTATAATAATTAAATCAAACTACTATGATGACATCATCATCCAACATTACCTCTCTTCTAAATTTTCCCAATATATATTTACTTGGCATGACTAATACTTCAGTTCTTGATCTGTCTCTGAAAAGATACAGCTTCATATTCTATAAACATTCATCATCATACTTCTTGTTTTGCTGTTTTGGCTGTCCTCTCAATTTTGAAAACATACCCTTCCAACTATTCACACTGACTAAATTACTTTAGTAAAGTTATTTTCCCCCCAGTGATAACACTTTAGATATTCTTCAAGTAAACAACATGCAAAAGCATTAAGTCCCTGGCTTATTCTACTTTTATTCATATAATTTCAAATTTTATTTTAAAAGAACATTTCCAGCTTTCATAAACTGCAGTGAGAAAAGGAACATTCATCCTGTTTCAAACAGGAGGATGGATCCTCTTCAGTCTTGCTCCCGTGGTTAGTGGTGCTTATATGCTATGGAGTCAGTTCCCAACTTATAGCAACTCTGCACAGGGCTTCCGAAGCTGTACATTTTTATGGGAGCACAAAGCCTAATCTTTCTTCCATGAATGGCTAGTAGTTTTGAACTGCTGATCTTGAGGTTAGCCGTCTGACTTGTAATCACTATTCTACCAGAGCTCTAGTTGTTGTACCCTCCAGTTGATTCCAACCCACAGCAACACTGTATAGGGTTTCCAAGGAGTGAGTGGTGAACTTGAACCGCTGACCTTGTGGTTCAAATGACTTTTCTGTCTAGCGCATTTGCCCACAGCATCACATCAGGACTCCAGGGCTCCAGTAGTGAATTGGAATTAAATAAAGCAAGGCAGCATCTACTCATTTATAATGGCACAGGTTTGGGGAAGTTAATTATCTTATGAGACTTCACCCAGAAAGTAGGACAAAGGCACAGAGCCCAGACAAGTCAGAAACTAAACCTAAGGAGACCTGTTGGCCCTGTGGGATAGATGTTGGGATACTAATAACAAGGTTAGCAGTTCAAATCCACGAGTTACCTCCCGGGAGAAAGATGAGGCTATCTGCTTCCATAAACATTTATAATCTCAGAAATAGACTCCATGGTAGTAGGTTTGGGGTTTTTTTTTGTTTGTTTGATTTGCTTTGTTTTTAATAAAACCATGGTTATTATTGTTAAGTGCCGTGGAGTTAGTTCTAATTCATAGCAACCGTCTATATGGTTCCCAAGGAGTGGCTAGTAAGTTTGAATCACTGACCTTGCAGTGCAAACCGACCTAGGTGTCCAGTGCTTATCCTACAATGCCATACCATGCCTCCAAGACCATGGTAAATATTGTTATGTTCAATTACATATATGTTATAGTCATTGTACAGAAAGGAAAACCAAGGTTTTACATTTCAGTTTCTGTATAGGAGTCAGGAAGGTACCCATTAACTTTGGAAGAAACATTCTGTGATATAGCATTTCTAAGATTGCAAATAATTGGGGCATAAGGAGAGAATCTTACCCCAGAAAAATAACTGACATGCTTGGACAATTTGGGATCCCATTCTGAATTTAGGCTGAAATATAAAATACCAGCCTCTCAAAAATATGTGTTCTATATTATCACTGATTAGTGAGAACAGTCATTAATGATCCATATTCCGTCAATACTCCATATTCAAAATCCACCACTCATTCCCATGCCATACTATAAAAATCCACTGACCGTTTTATTCTGAACTATACCATATGACATAATGTATGCCAAAATGTAATTAAGATATATGCTCTAGGGATTTAATCACATAATTATGAAATGATAAGAAGCTGTCAGTCAATTTCTGAGTACATTGGACAAGAACCTTCTTTCATACTACCATGGCTAACCTCTGATAGTAAGTAAGTAAAAAAAAAAAAAAAATTCAATGTTTTGACAATCTTAATTATGAGATTATGGAAGATGTGAAATTAACATTGCCTTTCCCATTAGTTCCTTTTAAAGATTTAATAGATGTTGCTTCCTGATCCTTTCTTACTCCACAGTCTTGGCTGACATTTTCTGTTAAAATATCTTTCAATGAGAAGACTTCAATTGAGTGTTTGAAGTCATTCTTCCCCCAAATAGTATTTTTTTGACATGAATTATTTTACTATATTGAAATGCAGCTTGTGAAACATTAAAATTGTATTATTGTTCAATAGTAAAAATATCAAAAATTTCAAAGTTTATTTTTTCATCAGTAATCATTTAAGATTCTTATTATGTATTCGAGTCTTGGTGTTGCACTGTAGGATAAGCTCTAGACTGTTAACCTCAAGGTCGGCAGTTCAAATCCTCTAGCTGATCCTTGGGAACACTATATAGGATCTCTGTGAGTTGGAATTAACTCAATGGCACTTAACAACAGCAATGTTGTCTTTAAAGATAAGCAGACAAACTGAAAAGCAGATTTGAAAAGTATAAACTATGGGCTTCTTTATTTTAATTCCACATTTTATCAAATATCTATGTTGATATAGTTAAGTGCCATCTTGTCAGTTCTGACTCATACTATACTTGTATAGGGTTTCCAAGGATGGCTGGTGGGTTTGCACTATGACTTTGTAATCAGCAGTCCAGTGCTTATCCTACAGTGCCACACCAGGTAAATATGTTGTTGTTAAGTGTGATGAGTCAATTCCATCTCAGTAACAACCCTGTACAGGGTTTCTTAGGTTTTAGATCTTCATGGGAACAGAAAGCCTCATATTTATCCTGTAGAGTAGCTGGCAGTCTCCAGTTGTCATCCTTTTGGTTCAAACTCCAGTGCTTACTGTATAGAGCCACTGTGCTTCCAGGCATATATATATGTATATATACTTATTCATATATATATATATCGCGTAAAGATTTACACCCTCGGAAACCCTGTGCAGGGTCGCTATGGGTCGGAACTGACTCGACAGCACATAACAACAACAACAACATATATATATATATTATACATTATGAGTCAGAACTGCTTGATGGCACTTAACAATAACAACCGCACTAACAAAAATATTAATTTTGCACTCCTCACTGGTATAAATTCATCCATTGTATTTAATTATAATTAAAGCCTTTACATATCTTCTGAAACTTTGAGAGAACAAGTTATTATAGATACTGCATTCTATTAGCAAGACTTTTGTTCATTGATTAAATATCCATAAAACTCAATGTATATAAGATATATATGTTTGTACCAGGGTAAGTCAAAAATTATCTGTACTCTGACTGAAGAATTTATTTTAATCAACTTTTAGATAAGACAAATACATCATTTGATTTTCAATTCACTTTATCCATCTGTCAACAAGCTTCTGTATTCTCTTATTAAAATATGTTTTAGTCTGAGCCATGAGCCACAAATGCACTGCTGTCTTCACTTATTTATCAGAGGTCAATTGTCATCCTTAATGGACTGCTTTCAGGGGACCAAACAGGTAAAAGTCTGATGGAGCAAGATCAGGACTACAGGGAGAACTCTTTAACACTTCAAAATGGAGTTTTTGCAGAGGGCCAACAGTGTAAGCAGAGGTGTGTGGATATGCATTGTCATGCAAGATCACAACACCCTTTGATAACAGTCCTCTACTGGTAGCATAGTGGTTACAAATCGGGCTGCAAACCTTAAGGTCAGCAGTTTGAAACTACCAGCAGCTCCGCGGGAGAAAGATGAGGCTTTCTGCTCCTGTAAAAATTTACAGCCTCAGAAACCGTGTACAGGGTCGCTATGAGTCGGAACTGACCCCACAGCACATAACAACAACAGCAACAACCTTTAACCCAAACTTTAGGCTTAATCAGCTCTTCAGTGAGCATCTCTCTGTAATGAACACTGCTGACTATTAAACTTTTTCTGAAAGTGGTTCCAATACTGGCCCTTGACAATCCCAGAAAACTGTAAGCATCGATTTTCCAGCTGACTGTATACTTTTTAGTATTTTCTTGGTCGGTAATCGATGATGTTTCCATTCTATACTCGGCTGTTTACTCTCAGGCTCATAGTAAAGAATCTACGTCTTGTCATCAGTAATGATTATTTTAAAGAAATGTTTACCTTCTTTCAAGTATCAGTCCAAATTTTGTTTTCAGATGCCCAAACCCTTCTGTTTATGCTGTTCCATGAGTTGTTTCAGTGCCCATCTCACACAACCTTTTTGAAACCCAAATCTGTTGTGGATTATTTCATAGGCAGAGTCATGGCTGATTTGCAAATGATTTGCCACGTAATCACTGTCACTTGTCTATTCAACAGAATAATTTTACATGCATGCTTAATGTTGTCATCAGCTGTGGACATGGATGGGTGTTTTAATATAACTGGACTTTGGATAATTCTTGATTTGCCCTCATATTTGATGCATAAGGAATAAGAAGCCTTGGTGTTTCAGTGACTAAAAGCCCAGCTGCTAACCAAAAACTTGGAGGTTTGAACCCACTAGCCCCTTCACAGGGGAAAGATGTAACAGTCTGCTCTGGTAAAGATTACCCACTGTCTTGGAGTGTACTTAAACTCGGTCACTCTATAGGATAGAGTACAACTGCTCCATGGAATATCCAAGACTTTAAATCTTTACAGGAGCAGATAGCAACACTAGGTCTCCTTCCAGTAAAGATTACATCCTGGGAACTCATATGGGACAGTTATAGTCTGTCTTAGAGTATTGTTGTGAGTTGAAATTGACTCAGGAACATACAACAATAACTCATAATAAAGTAATAACTGTCATTGTTAAACATACATACACACAACTACACAATATTTATAATCCTTCAAACTACTTTTTCTGAAACTTGTACACTAATATACAGAAAAAGATAGATATGATTATTTAAACTATCCTCAACACCAAAAGTAAATATAGGAAGATCTTAAATTGTTTAAAGACAAATTCTCCATATTTTAAAGACAATTACATTTTGTTAAACTTTTTTAACTTAAATAGAGAAAATATATTATTTCTCTTTTTTCTATTTTTTAAGATAAATAAAGTTGGTTCATAAACACTCAAACCTATGCAAATAGTACTACCCTCAGCATCACCTGCAAAATAATGTGGTTAATGTTTTGCCATGGATTTTCATTTATGTGATGTGCCAGACTATATAAATCCTATGTGTCAGATTATATAAATTATCTATGCAGGTTTATTTGTAGTTAGAAACATAAGATTTCATACAGACTGTATTATTCAAAGGAGTAAAGAGAACCAGGAATCTAATTACACTTGTCCTTTGGTAAAATCCTTTATTTGTATTCCCTTTATGCCCATTTTTGACAACATAGTTACCTACCCTGTTATGAGAGTCCTGGTGTGGTGCTGTGGGTTAATGTGCTGGGCTGCAAAGTCATTTGAACTGCAAGGTCAGTGTTTCAAGCTCACCAACCCTTCCTCAGAAACATTATATAGGGTTGCTATGGGTCGGAACTGATTCTACAGCGTTTAGCAACATTCTTGTTATGGATGCAGCTTTAAGAGAATGTGCACTGGTTTTATAGTTCAACCACATACTAAAAGATCCTCAAGCATCTTGAAATCTTGAACAAAAACAGCCACCGAAACACCATTGTATATAATCAGAAACTTTCTACTTATGCATTTGTTTACTTGTTTATTTTTAACAGGAAATACCATTATTCACAAAATTTCACATGATGTTTTGGTAAGAGGAGGCACTGAAATGATTTGTTTTAGGAAGAAATGATTCTTAAAACATAAAAAAGGAAATTATAAAATAT
>NW_006408533.1:9624435-9626365 GCF_000296735.1 Chrysochloris asiatica | reverse complement strand
GCACTTGACAACAACAACAGTAAGACAAGAAAAGTAAATTAAAGGCATCCAAATTGGGAAAGAAGTAAAATTCTATTTGCAGATGATATGATATTATACAAAGAAAATCTTAAAATCTCAGCCAAAAAACTATGGGAATTTGTTGGAAGATTCAGTAATATGAAAAGGTAGAAGATTCACATATAAAAATAAGTTGGATTCCTCTATACTAATTATGACAGCTCTGAAAAGGAAATAAGAAAAACAATCCCATTTACAATAGCCACCCAAAGGATGAAATATTTAGGAATAAATCTAAGCAGAGAAACAAAAGATCTATACAAAGAAAACTACAAAACGCTACTACAATAAATCAAAGAAGATTTATAAAAATGGAAAAATATACCATGTTGTTAGATAGGAAGATTTAACACTGAGAAATTGTCAACACTACCCAAAGCAATCTACAGATACTATGCAATCCCAGTCCAGATTCCAACAACATTCTTTTAAAGAGATGGACAAAACTATTACAAAGTTTATATAGACAGTAAAGAGTGCTCAGTTAAGCAAAGCACTGCATAAGAGGAAGAAAAAGTTGGAGGTCTCTCACTTTCTGATTGCAAAATTTACCAAATGGCTACAGTGGTCAAAACAGCCTGGTATTGGTACAATGAAAGATATGTAGATCAATGGAACAGAACAGAGAATTCCAAAGCTATTCCATCTACATACAGTCAAACTAATCTTTGCAAAAGGGCCAAAATACATTGGATGGGGGAAATAATCTCTATAACATATGGTGCTGCTAAACATGAAATTGATATGCAAAACAATGAAACAAGACCTTGATAATTACACTGTAAAAAAACTAACTCAACATGGGATTAAATGTAAATCCCAGAATTATAAAGGTCATCAATGAAAAAATAGAGACAAATTTAAGAGCCCTAACACAAGGCACACATAGACATTTTTAAAAAAATCACACAAACAATATAAAACAAAATAGATGACTGGGTCATACTTAAAATTAGAAATATATGCATGAAAAGATTTCATCAAAGAGTAAAAATGAAGCACACAGAGTTGGAAACATTTTTTTTTTTTTTTTGCAATGACATATCAGGCAATGGACTAATCTCAAAAATCTATAAGAAATTACAACACCTCTTAAAGAAAAAGGCAAATAACCCAATTAAAAAATGGTCATAGGGCATGAACAGACACTTCACATTTGAGCAGCAAACAAACAATAGCTATTGCTGTTGTTGTTGTGAAATGCCATTGAGTTGGTTCTGACCTATAGCAACACTATATAGGGTTTCTGAGGAGTGACTGCTGAGCTTGAATCACCAGAGATGCATATCAAAACAACAGTGAGTTATCATCTCACACCAGCAATAACAGCTGTTCAAAAAAGCAGAGGACAATAAATGCTGGCAAGGGTGTGGAGAGACTGACTACTCCTACATGGCTGGTGGGACTGTACATTAGTTCAATTACTCTGGAAAATGGTACTGGTGCTTCCTCAGAAAGTTGGAAATAGAAATAAATTATAACCCAAAAGAAATACAAGTCACAACACAAGTAGATATATGCACAACAATGTTTATTATAGCACTCTTCTCAGTAGGAAAAAGATGGATACAGTCTACGTGTCCATCAATGCAAGAATGGATACACAAACTTTGGTATATACTCACAGTGGAATACTATGCTACCTTGAAGAATAATGAGAAAGCTGCAAAACACCTCATAACATGGATGAACCTTGAGACATTATGCTGAGTGAAATTAGTGACAAAAGGACAAATATTGCATAAGACCATTGTTGTTAAAGCTGAAGAAAAGATTTCCATACTAAAAGAAAAATTCTTTAATGGTTACTAGGTGTGAGAGGGGTTCATGCACTTTCACCATACTTATTCAACCTGTATGCTGAGCAAAT
>NW_006408533.1:9613691-9624335 GCF_000296735.1 Chrysochloris asiatica | reverse complement strand
TAAATATATTATAAAAATGGAAAAGCAGTAAATAAATGAAATTTCTATCTTTTCTCTGTGTCACACTGATAAAAATTCATTAGCAGAAATTACTCATAAGCCCTGAAACAATTCAAACTCTCAATGTTTAATTTTCTTTGTATTTTCTCTTGGTGCTAATGGGAATCAAATTCACATAGCAGAAGGATAATGCACCCCATAAAGTAACATGATGTACTGAAAATATGGTATTATATTTCTAATGATATGCTTTTCAAAGCTGTGTTTTATTATGCCACAAAGAATCTTGCCCTTAGAGGATGCATCTGTTGGAGTGTATAGGTCTTTCTATAGCCTTAACGTTTGAGACTTTTAGATTCTAGCACTATCCAATTAAGAGGCAGCTCCTCTATCAAGGTGAAAAACAAGCAATGAAATAAAATGAAACATTAGAGAATGCAAAGTAGGATTTAAATTAGAATTATGATAACCCAGTCTTTCTCCTTGGGTCTCTTCCTATGTTTCAGTTTGACCCAAAGATGTCTGTGGGTCTATTGTATGGTTTGAGAGATACAGCACAAAGCAATGAAACACACACAGGAAAACCAGGAAACAAATAGAACATATCATTCACAGATCTTAGTGAGGAAACCACAGTCTGCCCTGACTGTCACATAGTGGGCTGCACTTGCGGACAATGTAACAAGATGCTGAAGTTCTAGGAGAGGGCTTATGCATAACTAGTTAACTAGGCTTTACCTTATTCTTTGGGATTGGGCATTTTGAATAATTTTGTAGTCTCCGTTCCATGTTCTCTTCTGAATCTGGCTTGAATTTTCGATAGCTCTTTTGATCAGATTCAGCAAAATTTTACTTGCATTCTATATTAACAGGACTGTTCTGTGATTTCCCTATTCCATTGAGTCACCTTTCTTTGAAATGGGCATGAATAATGGACCTCTTTCAATCAGTTGGCATACACAAGTGAGCACCTCCAGTGATGCATCAGTTTGTTGAAAGACTTCAGTTTGTGTTCTGTCAATTCCTAGAACCTTTAATTTTTACCAATGCCTTCAGTGCAGCTTGGACTTCTTCCTTCAGTACCATCAGTTAGTAATATGTTAACTTGTGATATGGCTGAAAATAAACCAATTCTTCTTGATACAGTGACTTTGTATATTCCTTCCATCTTCTTTTATGCTTCCTGCATCATTCAACCCTATACAGGGTCTCTAAGAGTTGGAACCTACTCAACATCACTTAACAACAATAAACTACAGGCCCTGTGAGGTCACTTACTTAAAAATTTTGAGGTACAATGGTTCACAGTAGCAAAGAGGTGTGACACAGTAATGCATATCAAAATATTATTATTACAGTTCTTATTATATTAAAGATGATTTAGTGCACCTGAAAGTATTTCTTAAAGTTTTTGGGTCGTTTTAATGTATAGAAAGAAAGACATCAAACTAAACCAAACCCATTTCCATCAAGTTTATTCTGACTCAGAGACCCAGCATAGGATTTCCAAGACTATAAATCTTTTGAGGAACAGAAAGCTTTATCTTTCACACTAGATACTATATATTAAGACAAACATTTGACTGAATTAAATTAGATATGAACTGTACCTAACTGTAATGAGTTAGGTACAAATTCAACATAAAAACAGATTTAGGAATAGAACTTGTCATAATCCAAGAACATTCTGTGGATGGGGGAACCACAGTCCTGGTGTGGCACTGTGGACTAACGCGCTGGATTGCAAAGTTGCTTTGAAATACAAAGTCGGTAGTTCAAGCTCATCAGCTACTCCTTGGAAAGCCTATACAGGGTTGTTATGAGTTGGAACCAACTCAATGGCACTTAACAACGACAACAACAACACTGTGGCTCTGTAGGGTAAGCACAAGTTTGGTTATTCAAGTCCATGAGCTGTTCTGTGGGTGAATGATGAGGCTTTGTGTTCCTGTGAAGATTTACTACCTTGGAAATCTATAAGGATCACTATGATGTCACTGAGCAATAGCCTGTATATAAGCTGTTGTTCACACAATGCATAAATCACATAATGTCTTATTTCAGTGAAGATATCATGGATATTAAGCCATGCATGACTGTACATGTATTCATTTAAAACAGACTGTAGATCTATATAGACAATGGAACTGTAAACTACAAGAACAAAACTTAATAGAATATTTTTGTGATTTAATATCATGCTAAGACATGTTCAAATAGCACTAAAAATTATGAATATTAAAAATGAATAAGAATTTTATGAGAATTATAATTATCTTCTCTGAAAAACACTGTAAAGAAGAAGACTGTACCCTGATTGGGACTGGACAAGAAAGCATATACAAAGATGCTTCATAAGTTTGTGGAAAAATGGAATTAAAATACAATTTTTGCATTTTTGAATTCCCTTAATATGTGATCAGGAGTACTGGTGTGGCGCCGTAGGATAAGCACTGGACTGCTAACTACAAGGCTGATGGTTCAAACCCTCCGGCTTCTTGTTGGAAACCCTATAAAAGCTTTCTATGAGTCTGAAATAACTGATGGCACTTAACAACAATAACAAATACGTACAATCAAGGACTCACATTCAGTATATATAAAAACTCCCACAACTCAGTAATAAGAAAACCAACAGTGCCCTGCTACAACAAAAGACTCATCAATCAATGGAACAGAATTGAGAACCCAGAAGTAAACTCATCCATCTATGCACTCCTGGGTGGTGCTATATAGGATCAGCACTGGATTGAGAACCACAAGCACGACAGTTCAAACCAACCATCTGCTCCTCAGAAAACCTATAAAGGGTCACTATGAGTTGCAAATAAGTTGATGGCACTTAACCAATAGTCGTTTGGTCTTCAACAAAGGGTTGAAACACATTAAATGGGAAAGAGATGTGCTGAAATACATAGTGTTGGCAAAGTTGGAAATTCATTTGCAGAATATTGAAACAAGAAATGTATTTCACACCATATACAGAAATAAACTTTATATGGATTAAAGATCTAAATATAAATCCTCAAACTATAAAGATAATCAAGGAAAAGATAGGGACAAATTTAGGAACTCTGAAATCACAAAAATACACTATCAAACATAACTTTATTTCTCTACTGAATGGCTCTGTAGGATAATCACTGGACTGCAAACCATAAGGTAGGTTGTTGGAGCCCACCAGCTGTTATGAGGGAGAAGTTTGCTCCGCCTAAGATTTCCAGCCTCAGAAACACAATACAGGGTCACTATGAGTCAGAACCAACTTGACACTCCTCAACAACAATTTGTTTTCATCTTACCATGTTTGAGACTGAGTATCTTTTCATACTGCTATTTCTATTTTATGTGACCACTCAGTATCTATCTTTAGGCTTTACATCACTCTTATCCATTTTTATCTAGCTTTGTTGCTTTTTACTCACCAATTTTATACTAAAATGTGCAGTAAATTCACAATATATAATGTCAAGTTTTAGTAATATAACTTAGACTTTTCTAATTTAAAATTTTAACTGATAAAATTTTTCATTAATATTTTGAGATGATTTGTGGCAAGTTACAAATTAAATACTGTTGTCAAATTATGATTTCACAATTAATAAGTGAAAGACAGTTAAATTCCCAAATAAAAGATACTATAATAAATGCTCAGATGGTACAAGCAGAAGGTGTTTATGAGAATATTCTGAGAGGCACTTTATAAATTCGGTGAGGTCAGCAAAGTTTTCTACAAGTTACTGCTAAATAGTATATGTGCACCAAAATCTCGTATTTGTTAACTAAACAGTAAAATCTCTAAAGAAGTGACCAGGAAATACACAATTCAGCTCATGAGCCATCATTTAAAGTGTAACTATTGGTCTCTTCCTGTTCAGAAGAAAGAAGAGTGATGAAAATCAAAGATGTATTAGTCCAATGGGCTAATGGACCACATGAACATCAGTCTCCACAACCCTGAGACCAGAGAAGTAGATGGTACCTAGTTACTACTACCAACTGTTCTGGACAGAGTGGGGGGAAATGATGATAAAAACTCAAAAGTCATTTAAAAAAGACTAGACATACTGGTCAGAGAGAGACTCGTGGAACCCTAAGACCTTGGTCACTTTCCAGGTCTAGAACTGAACTGAACTCTCCTGGCTCAACTGTCAGACAAACAATAGATCGGACTATAAGGAGAAAAAGAACACTAGTGAGTTATACACACTTTAGGATAATCAACAACTTGATATAAAATGGGTAGCATTTACCCAGCATTTACGAAGTTCAAAAGGTTTAGGAAATGAAGAATGGAAAAAAAAAACAAAAAAAAACCACAAGGTGGAAGTGGGATCAGTGAGTTTAAATTGAAAGGATTGCAATCAGTGAACTGAAATAAAATGTTCATGAATTGTTGAAAGGAAAATGAATGATTTTCTCTGTAAACCTTCACCCAAAGCAAAACAAAAAATAAAGAAATACAATACAGTGTTTCTAAGAGCCAAGCAGATAGTAAGTCAAATGGTTAAGTGGTTAAGTAAGAACATTTTGTCCTTTATTGGAAAGTATTGTAGTATTAATTCCTGTAAACTAGACTCAATCTAAATACTGGCTAGTAGATTACTTACTATGAGTGCATTATGAAACTCCATCCTGTGCTAACAGGAATATTTCAATGTCAGTAAAATAGGTAAGTAATTAAGATATAAAGTCCATGCTGTTTCATTAAATTCTACCCAAATGGTAAGTTTATTTTCCTGAATACTAATCATTGGTTGTTAAAATTGCCTATGTGCTATATTAGTCATCTTGAATGATAAATTCAGCCTTTATATATTGATCAATATGAATTAGTAAAATTATAATTGCTGTTATTGTTTGCCCTTGGGTCAGTTCCCATTAATAACGACCCTACATAGAAATTCTTAGAGAGAAAGGTGGAGCTATCTAACCAACTACCTTGTGGTTCTCAGTCCAGTGCTTATCCTTCAGTGCCACTCTAGGGCTCAACATTAGAATAACTTAGAGTTAAATATTTACTTCCCTTAATAATCCATTGACCACAAGCATAGAATCTAAAATAGCAAATCATAGTCTAAGTAACACTTCTACTCATAAATGTAGCATACATAGCATTGTATTCATATGTCTTATAGTGTATTATCAGTTATATTTTTGTTAACTAAAGAACCTTTCAAAGGGGCAGATTAGCTATTTTAGCATATCAATTATCGCTTGCTTTTAGTGATAATACTGCATTCTCAAGTCATCATGGTTTATGACTACAAATTTATTTTAATTTTACAATTTCATGAAACATTTACAAATATTATAAACTTGTAAGTGAATATGCATAATGGTTGTGATAAACATGTACATACTGAGCTATATTATTTCTTTTCAGTTAATTTTTACTTCAGTGTTTAATGTTTTCTTATTATACACATTTTAAATGAATCATAAAAATGGAAAAATAACTCTAAAGAATTCCATAATATTTTAGCCAAACCACAGTGCTATTCACTCCCTTTGAAAAACAGGAATATTTCAAAGTAACTAAATACAGGTAAGAGTTTTCTTTTTCTAAGCATGTTAATATAAATTTTTTCTAAGCTTGTTTTTATTGTGATTTTACTATTCATAATTTCTGATAAGATTGACATTAGAATGACTCACAATGAGTATTAAGTTGCTAGTTTATTCCCATCTGTTTGTTACAGTCACAATCTTACCATGAAATTGACAGAAGTTTAAATGGATAAATTATTTTCTTACATGTCCAGAATATTTTCCAAATATTTAAATCATTTGAAGCTTGTAAGATTACCTTTACCTCAATAGTAATACAATTTGATACAAAACCAGTCATATGTATCATTTCAAGTTATTTTATGCACTTTATTTTATTTTAACACTGCAGTCAATGATATATGATTGGGAAAGCAGACTATTATTTCAATTCTTATTTTACTCATGGAAAAACTGGGTATTTAATAAACTAATTCTTTTGATGTAGGCCATTGGTTTTTATCTGACAAGATAGAGACTCAAAAGTCTATTGATTCCAAAATCAGGGAATTTCTGTCTTGTTCTGACAGCACTTAACAACAACAAATTTTATGACATGGGGAACATATAGAATATAGATTCTTATGAATTAACTTCAAAAGTGCTGACAATTTAAACAGACTCATTATAATTCTACATGCAATCATTTCCTCTAAGTACATATTTAAGAGTATACTATTTCAGTACTTGGAAAAAAGATACCAATCACAAATTTTAAATGACTTTTTTACTAGATTTTGATATTTTAGAGGAAAGTGAGAAATAAAATTTGTAGTCCTACAAATTTTATATAAAAATGCATTTTAATTTATACTTCAATATTTAGCAAGTAAACAGTAAAGAAAAGTAAATGTTAATTCCCGGCACTTTTTTGGGAGGGAGAAATCTTTTATTGTTAATTGTGAAGGTTTACAGAGCAGACCATCAGTTTTAGTTCATCAAATCATACACTTTGTTTCATCTCAATGATTGCAACAGTTATTCCACCTCCTCCCTGTCATTCTTATTTCCATTCCACCAGCCTTTCCCAAAGGAACTCTGGTAGCATAGTGATTATGAGTCTGGCTGCTAACCTCTAGGTCAGCAGTTTAAAACTGCCAGCTGTTTCATGGGACAAAGATGACGCTTTCTGCTGCCATAAAGATTTCTAGCCTTGGAACCCTATACAGGATCACTATGAGTCAGAGCCGTATCTACAGCATACCACCATCCTTCCCAAGGCTTCCAAATTATGTACTTAAGAAAATGTTGTTATTTTGTTCTTGAATGCTTGATTATTACATGGTGAGCAGGTTGTTCCTTTATCTTCCTACAATTTGACTGGAAATTGAGCTTGAAGATCAGTGCAGTTCCAGACCTGAAGGGTAGCCTAGGGCGATAGTTACAGGCTCCTCCAGTCTCCTTCTGACCAGTAAGTACAGTCTTTTTAAAATAATTTTGGGTTTTGTTCCACATTTTCTACCATTCTACCCAGAACCTTCTAATGTGATCCATTTCAGAGCAATTGGTAGTAGTAGCCATGCAACATCTAGTTCTTCTGGTCTCAGGTGTGGAAAATAGTATCCATATGTTCCATTAATCGCTACTGGACTAAGTAATTCTAAGTCTCTTCAGCTTTCTTCACTTTTCTTTCCTCTGCACATGCAGAGAACAATAGTTGAATCTTAGCTTTTAAGATCCCATTGTAACTTACCACAGTAGGACGTAGAACATTGTCTTTGTGGACAATGCTATGCCAGTTGACTATGATATCCCCTGGCATTATGGTCCTGAGTTCTTAGACCCAACAACTCATTGCTTAATGTTGTTTGGTAATGTCTAAGAAGTTTTCATAATTTTAACTCCTGTATGCTCCATCACCTTCATAGGTGTGTTTGCTGCAAAAGTAAATAGCCATGTACAAATATCCTCTACCAAATCTTTATATATTTGTGGATATGATCCCACTCTCTCTCCCATATTCATTTAGCCTGTGTTCATGTATCTAGCCATTAACACATTGTTGTTGCAGGGTTGTATATATAACAGCATTTACCTCTACTCCCTTTGACCCTTGCATCTTCCACTGTCTGAACTTCTCTTCATCATTCCTCAGTCAGCCTTCATCTTGTATATTGCCTTCCTCATCACTCAAGTTAATATGTGTCCATTCTCCAGACAGTGAATGACTCTTTCCTCTCTATAACCTCTGGTAACCATCAGAGAATGTTTCTTTTAGAATAAAAATTTTCTTGACATTTTATAATAGTAGTCTCATATAGTATTTGTCCATTTGTGATTGACTAATTTCATTCAGCATAGTGTTCTCCATGTTCATCCAAGTTATAGGTGTTTTATAGATTCAACACTAGTCTTCAATGTTGTATAAGTATTCCAGCACATGCATATACCAATGTTTTTTATTCATTTTTCCATTTAAGCTATCTCTATCTTTTTTTATATTATTAATAGCATTGCAGTGAACATAGGTATGCATATATCTATTTGTGTTGTGGCTCTCATTCTTGAGATATACACCAAGTAAAGGGATTCTTGGGTCATACATATGGTATTTCTATTTGCAACCTTTTGTAAAAACGCCATAGCATTTTCCACAGAAAATAAAAATAAAAAAATAAAATGAAAAGGAAGAAAATGAATTAAATATTATTAGGAAAAAGAATGAAGAAAAGAGAAAGAGACCAGAGAGGTTTAAAGAAAAATCAAAAGGAAATAAAAAAAACAGAAAGAAAGGAGAAGTGGGAGGAAAGGGAAATTAAAGAAAAGTAGGAAAAATGAAAGCAGAGATAGAAAGTATAAGAAAGAAGAGAAGAGAGAGACACAAATAACATGCATAGGAAATTATCATGGGTGACATCACAATAAAATCCATGGAAATAAAAAAGGATAATAACAAAATATTATGAAGAGTTGTACTCCAATAAATTTGAAAATCTATAAGAGATGGATACATTAAAAAACCATGATCTAGCTAAACTCACAGAGAGTGAAGTAGAAAACTTGAACAGACCTTTAACAAAAGAAAAAATTGCATTGCTCAGGTCATCAAAAACTCCCAACCAAAAGAAGTCGAGGCACAGATGATTTCACTGGTGAATTTTACCATACAATCAGGAGGCAACAAAATTCTACTGTCACCAATTCTACTCAAACAATTCCAGAATATAGAATAGGATGGAAATTTTCCTAATATAGTTAATGAAGCAAACATAATGCTCATATCAAAACCAGGGAAGGGCATCACTAAAAAGAAAATTATAGACCAATACCCTTCATGAACATAGATACAAAAATTCTAAACAAAATCCTAGCCAATAGAATTCAACAACATATCTGAAAAGATTAAAATTAAAAATGCATCACGACCAAGTGGGATTCATACCAGGAATGCAAGGATGGCTCAATTTTAGAAAAAGAAATCAATGTAATCCACCATATAAATACAAAAAGAAAAGAGTCACATGATCATATTGATTGATGCAGAAAAGGCATTTGACAAAATCCAACATCCATTCCTGATTAAAAAAAAAAAAACTCAGCAAAGTAGGAAATGGAGGGAAACTCCTCAACATAATTAAGATCATGTATACAAAACCAACAGTCAACATCACTCTCAATAGAGAAAACGGAAAGCTTTCCCTTTGTGAACAGGAACGAGACAAGGATGCCCTTTATCACCACTCCTATTCAATACTGTGTTGGAAGATTTGGACAGAGAGGAGACCTGGTGTGGTGCTGTGGGTTAATGCACCAGACTGCAAAGCCATGTGAACTGCAAGGTCAGCGGTTCAAGCTCACCAGCTGCTCCTTGAACACTCTATACAGGGTCACTATGGGTCAGAATTGACTCGACAGCACTTGACAACAACAACAGTAAGACAAGAAAAGTAAATTAAAGGCATCCAAATTGGGAAAGAAGTAAAATTCTATTTGCAGATGATATGATATTATACAAAGAAAATCTTAAAATCTCAGCCAAAAAACTATGGGAATTTGTTGGAAGATTCAGTAATATGAAAAGGTAGAAGATTCACATATAAAAATAAGTTGGATTCCTCTATACTAATTATGACAGCTCTGAAAAGGAAATAAGAAAAACAATCCCATTTACAATAGCCACCCAAAGGATGAAATATTTAGGAATAAATCTAAGCAGAGAAACAAAAGATCTATACAAAGAAAACTACAAAACGCTACTACAATAAATCAAAGAAGATTTATAAAAATGGAAAAATATACCATGTTGTTAGATAGGAAGATTTAACACTGAGAAATTGTCAACACTACCCAAAGCAATCTACAGATACTATGCAATCCCAGTCCAGATTCCAACAACATTCTTTTAAAGAGATGGACAAAACTATTACAAAGTTTATATAGACAGTAAAGAGTGCTCAGTTAAGCAAAGCACTGCATAAGAGGAAGAAAAAGTTGGAGGTCTCTCACTTTCTGATTGCAAAATTTACCAAATGGCTACAGTGGTCAAAACAGCCTGGTATTGGTACAATGAAAGATATGTAGATCAATGGAACAGAACAGAGAATTCCAAAGCTATTCCATCTACATACAGTCAAACTAATCTTTGCAAAAGGGCCAAAATACATTGGATGGGGGAAATAATCTCTATAACATATGGTGCTGCTAAACATGAAATTGATATGCAAAACAATGAAACAAGACCTTGATAATTACACTGTAAAAAACTAACTCAACATGGGATTAAATGTAAATCCCAGAATTATAAAGGTCATCAATGAAAAAATAGAGACAAATTTAAGGGCCCTAACACAGGGCACACATAGACATTTTTAAAAAAATCACACAAACAATATAAAACAAAATAGATGACTGGGTCATACTTAAAATTAGAAATATATGCATGAAAAGATTTCATCAAAGAGTAAAAATGAAGCACACAGAGTTGGAAACATTTTTTTTTTTTTTTTTTGCAATGACATATCAGGCAATGGACTAATCTCAAAAATCTATAAGAAATTACAACACCTCTTAAAGAAAAAGGCAAATAACCCAATTAAAAAATGGTCATAGGGCATGAACAGACACTTCACATTTGAGCAGCAAACAAACAATAGC
>NW_006408533.1:9601551-9612131 GCF_000296735.1 Chrysochloris asiatica | reverse complement strand
GTTCTGCTGTGCATGGGGTCGCTATGAGTCGGTTCTGACTTGATGGCATCTGACAACAACAGGTGTGAGAGGGAGGGGACAGTAAAGAGCAGGTTAGGGGACAGACACATGGCTAGCTCAGGTGATAGGGAGGGCAATATACAAGGAAGGGGAGGGCAATACAGGAAAAGCAGGTGGCCAGGGAGGTGGAAGAACAAAGTAAGTTCCTAAGAATGGAGTCCTGGTGTGGCACTGTGGGCTAATGCGTCAGACTACAAAGTGGTTTGAACTGCAAGGTCGGTGGTTCAAGCTCACCAACCTGTCCTTGGAAACCCTATACAGGGTTGCTATGGGTCGGAACCAACTCGATGGCCCTTAACAACAACAACAACAATTTGACCATACCCTAAATTCTTGGAAGATTTGAGGTGGGAGAGAACTTCCAAAGACAACTGAACTTTCTTTTTGAATGTTTCTTTCTTTGTAGCAGTTTTGTTGAAACAATTCTGAAATCAGAAACTATTGTCATTGTGTTTACATTTTTATGCTGATGAAGAGTATTGAATATACTAGGGATTTTCAGAATAAATCTGTCTTGAAAAAGTACAATCAGAAGACAAGATTGTGAGATTTCATCTCATTTACTTAATGGTACCAGTTCTTGAAGTAGAATATATTGTTGTTGTTCTTAGGTGCTGTTGAGTTGATTCTGACTCATAACTACCCTGTATAAGGTTTCCAAGGAACAGCTGGTGAACGTGAGCCATTGATCTTGAGTAGGCTATAGATCCCAACAGAGTGTCAGCAAAAAAGAGGAAGACACTCAACAAGATGAATTATCTTTTAAATGTCAAGGAGTCAAGTTTTAAGCAAATGCTAGGTACATCCACTTTCATGTCAAGACAAAAAGAAAAATAAATGGAGGAAAAGGAAATAATCTAGCTAAAACTGAAGGTTTAAATTATTCATTAATTGTTTACCTTAATTTTATCACAGCCCAAAATATCTTAGATTACCTTAGAGAAAGATAAGAGCTAGTTAAGCATTTAATGCAGAGATAAAAATAGGTTTGTTCTACAAAATTAATGAGATGGTTATGGAGTTACCAAGCTATAGTTGCTATTTTAATTAGCTTTTTAAATACTCAAATGAGACAGCTGTATTGATGCAGTTAGGAGTCCTGATGTGGTGCTATAGGATAAGCATTAGACAGCCAACTTAAAGGTCAACGGTTCAAACCCACTAGTCTTTCATCAAAAACCCTATACAGAGTTGTGATGAGTCAGAATTCACTCAATGGCACTTAACAACAAAAAATCACAAAGGTCCAATATCATGTACCCTAACATTATGAATGTAATTATTTAACTAAATCCAAATTTGACTTTCTTTATCATACTTTAGACATATTGTCAGGAGGGACCAGTCGTTGGAGAAGGATATCATGTTTCATAAGGTGGGGGGTCAGAGAAAAAGAGGAAGACACCCCAACAAGATGGATTGGCAAAGTGGCAGCACCAATGGGCTCAAGCTCATTAATGTAGCAACAATTGTGAGGTTGTCCCAGGACTGGGAGTGTTTCATTCTGTTGTGCATAGGGTTGCTATGAGTAGGTACCAACTCGATGGCACCTAAAACAAAAACAATTTTCCTGTATAATTTTTCACTTTAAAATTCCATCAGTCATTATTTTCACCAATAAATTGTGATGCATTTTTAATCGACAGATTTGTAATAAATTCAACAACCTAAAGAATATAATATTCATAAATAAATTATTAAAATATTTGAAAGTAATATGTAAAACTACACAATTTTTTTTTTAAAGTTTTGAATATTTTTGCTCAAGATGAAAGGATCAGGTGTTCAACTGACTAAACAGACAATTGGTTGTTAAGCCAAACATATCTCCAGTTAAGACACAATATAACCATAGGATCCCCGTCTACGTAAATGTTGTTTTTCTTAAGTGCCATGGAGTCAGTTTGGCCTCATAACAACCCTGCATGGGATTTCCAAAGAGCAGTCGGTGGGTTTGAACTGTCGATCTTGTGGTTAGCAGATGAGTGCTGTTCCTACAGCTCCACAACAGGAGTCGACATAATAGATTTCTCTTACATTTCATTTCACTTGGCCTATCAAACTCTTGGGGTTGCCTTTAGTTGAAATCTACTCTACTACAAGTGTTCCTATCTAAGGATTGATTCTTCTCCCAGGTATATTATTATTGTCTGAATATTGTTCCTTATTTGAATGACTGGGGAAAAGCTGCCTCCTCAAAGTGGAGTTGACCGTGATGATGCCAATGGAGTAAAGCCCGTGGAAGAAAAGCTCGTGGGACCTTCATTTCCTGATGGGGCACAACTCAAAATGAAGAGGACAGCTGTAAACATCCATTAATATATAGGGACATGGAATGTACAAACTATGAATCTAGGAAAATTGATAATTGTCAAAAATTCAATGAAACACATAAACATCAATATCTTAGGAATTAGTGAGCTGAAATGGCAATTTTGAATCTGACAACCACATGGTATACTATGCCAGGAATCACAAATAGAAGAGGAATGGTGATGCATTCATTGCCAAAAAGATCATATCCTGATCAGTCATGAGGTACATCGCTGTCTGTGATATGATAATATCCATATGCCTATAGGGAAGACCAGTTAATACCCCTATTTTTCAAATTTACACACCAACCATTAAAATCAAAGAGAATGAAAATTACTGCAACATTATGTCAACAGAAACTCCCAGAAACCCAAGCCTGATTCAGAAGATGACATTGAACTAGCGATGTCATTAATGCTGATGTCAGATAGATCTTAATTGAAAGTAGAGAAAAAGAATGATGCTTACTTGTTTTTTATTGACTATTCAAAGGCTCTCAGCTGTGTGAATCTTGAAAAACTATATGGATAACATTGTGAAGAATGGGTATTGCAGAATACTTGATTACTTTCATGAGAAACCTGTACACAGACTATGAGGCAGTTGTTCCAACAGAACAATGCGAGAGTGGCTAGTTTAATATTAAGAAAGGTTTGAGCCAGAGCTGAATTCTTTGGCCATACACATTCAATCTGTATTCTGAGGAAATGACCCAAGAAGCTGACTCATAAGAGGAAAACATGGCATCAGTATTGTAGGAAGACTCATCATCAATCTGCAATATGCAGATGATACAACCTTGCTTGCTGAAAATGAAGAGAACTTAAAATACTTATTGATGAAGATCAAAGATCACAATTTTCAGTATGGATTGCACTTCATTATAAAGAAAAAAAAAATCTTCACAACTGGGCCAATAAATAACATCATGATAAAAGGGGAAAAGTTTGAAGTTGCCAAAGACTTAATTTTTGTTGGACTCACAATTAGCACTTATGGAAGTACCAGTAAAGAATTCAAATGATGTATTGCACTGGCAAATCTTTCTCACAGAATCTGTTCAAAGTGTTCCAGAACAAAGATGTCAGTTTGCTGACTAAGGTGTGCTAGAGCGAAGCCATGGTATTTTGAATTGCCTTATGTGCATGTGAACTTTGGACAATGGATAAGGAAAAAGACTGTAGAAGAATTAATTCATTTGAATTATTGTGTTGGAGAACAATATTGAAAGTCCCATTGACTGTCAGAAGAACAAACCATTCTGTGTTGGAAGAAGTGCAGCCAGAATGCTCCTTCAGTGCAGTCAGAAAGGATGGCAAAACTTTGTCTCTGATATTTCTGACATGTTATCAGGAGGGACCAGTCCTTGGAGAAGGACATTATGGTTGATAAAGTGGAGCATCAACAAAACAGAGCAAGATCCCAATGAGATGGATTTGCACAGTGGCAACATCAATGGGCCACAACTTAACAATTGTTAGGATGACTCAGACCTGACTATTTTTTCTTCTGTGGTTCATAGGGTTGCTATGAGTCAGAACAAGCTCTACAACTCCTAATAAAAAAAATCATCTTTAATGACAATGTTGTCTATGATAGGAAAATTATACATGCCTGCAAGGAAAAATATCAATGCCACTATTATTCAAATTTAAAGACCAACTCTAAAGACAGTGATGATAAATTTGAAAAATTCTACCAACTTCTTCATTCTGAAATTATCAAACTTGCAATCAAGATGCATTGAATATTACTGGTGACTGTAATAAAAATGTTGGACACAAAGAAGAAGGAAAAATAGTTGGAAAATATTGATGTTGTGGTAGAAATGTGTTGGAGATTATATGATAGAATTTTCCAAGACCAATGACTTATTCATTGAAAATACTTTTTGGTAACATCATAAAATGTGACTATACACATGAACATCATCAGATGAAATACACAGGATTCAAATTGACTACATTTTTGGGAAGAGATGGTGGAGAAGCTCAATATCATTAGCCATAACAAGGCCAGGGGACAACTGTGGAATAGACCATCAACTGCTCACTTGCAATTTCAGGCTGAAGCTGAAGAAAATTTAAACAAGTCTACAAGAATGAAAATATGACCTTGAATATTTTTAATATGAATTTATAGACCATCTCAACAACAGATTTGATGTACTAAACACTAATGACCAAATACCAGAAGAATTGTGGGATGACATCAAGAGCATTATATCTGAAGAAATCAAAAGGTTATTAAAAGGAACAAGAAAAAAAAAAGAGTAATCTGATACAATTTAATGAACTTGACCTACACCTATGGATGCAGTAGCTCAAAAGAGGAAACAAATCCTTACAGCAAGGATCATTCCCACCCCCTCCATACACAGAGTAGACAGGGATGGGCAACTTGGATATTGGCTACCCAAAATGGGGGTAGGGAGCACTACAAAGACAAGAAGTGACTGGCTTACAAGCTTTCAAGAGGAAACCTAGAGCCAGATGGCATGGGGGAAGGTAGAATCTCCAGTGAGTAGTATTCAATCTGTCTGGACAGTGCTGATAAAATGAAATGCAGCTAGGTCTCTTGTGATACAATAGTGAATAATTGTTATCAGGACTGATTGTGAGGGTTGGAAATGTAAAGGTAGACATTTTATAGCAAGGAGGGGAGTGATTAACATTTCAGTCTAGGAGCGGAGGTCCCTGGGACCATCAATGGAGAAGAGCAAAGAGCGGGACCCTACCCAGAGAAGTAGTGATGCCAGAGATGGAGGCAGAGATGATGACGTGGAAAGATGGAGCAGCTGGAGACTTTAGATGCAGAAAGGGAGAGGAGCTGTGTGCTGACGACCAGGGTGCAGGCTTGTAGTATATACCCTTTGGTTGGTTGGTGATGCATGGAGGGGATTGTAACTATGGCAATGAAACGATAGAATGAATGTAAAACTAATGTTCTCCCACGTAAACTATCACATAATTCACAATAAAATACTTTAAAAAATGTCATTTAAAAAAAAAAAAAAAAAGAAAAAGAAAAAAGGACAGAAATGGATGATAGACTCTGAATCTCGCTCTTGAGTGTAGAGAAGCTAATGCTAATGGAAGAATTGAGGAACTAAAAGACCTGAACAGAAAATTTCAAGGCCATATATAATAATGTCTAATATTATAATGCCAATTTGATTAATGTACCCCTGACCCAACCCATGGTATTTTCAATAGCCTCACAATAGCCTCACATGCATGTGAAGGAACTCTGGTAACGTAGAGGTTACAAATCGGGCTAAGTGCAGCCAGGATGCTCCTTAAAAGCTAAAATTTACCCAATGGCACTTAGCAACAACAAACAACAACAAATGACTTAGTACTTTCAGTGCTGTATGTTGGAGTCTTCTTTTGTTTGTTTGTTTATTTGCAATGATTACAATCTCCTCAATGCATCATCATTCAACAGTATCTGTTTCCATTCTCTCTGGGTTTTGGGGGGAGGAGGGTTGGGGGAAAGGTGGGGAGATGTACACAAAAACACTGAGGAATATATAATAATTTAAATAACCAAAGGGCACATCCTGCAAGCCTGCCTTCTAGCTGCCAGCACTCAGTCCCTCTCTTTCCATGAGTCTAGAGTTCTCAGCTTCTCTCTCTCTCCATGTCCTCATCTCTGCCTCCATTTGTGGTGTTGCTGCTTCTCTGGATAGGGTTCCGCACTACTTGTGCTTTTCTCCCTTGATGGTCCTAGGGTCCTCTGTTTCTGGAATGTAAGTTTAATTACTCCGCTATTTTTGTTACAAAACTTCTACTTTTACAGTTGTGACTGTCGCAATTATTCATGATAACAATTACTCACTATTGAATCATAAGACTCTTATCTCCATCTCTTTTCAACAGACCTGTCTAGACAAGATGAAAACTATTTAGTGGTGACCCTATCTTCCCCTGCACATTCTTAAATTAAACTCCTTCTTGAAACCTTGTAAGCCACTCATTGTGTGCCTTTATCCCCCCTCGTTTTAGGTAGCCAGTGTTTAGGTTGCCAGTTCATATCTATCCTGTGTACAGAGGGGATAACATTGAAACTTGATGTGAAGACTCCTTCCCTCTCAGTTGGTATTTTGAGCTACTGCATTCATAAGTATAGGTCGTTTATCAATTGTAGTTTAGCAATTTACACTCGTTTCCTTTATCAACAATTGTTTTTTTATCTTCCTCTAGTCGAGTTCTGGAGTCCTGGTGTGGCTCTGTGGGTTAATGAGCCAGACTGCATAGCCATTTGAACTGCAAGTTTGGTGGTTCAAGCTCACCAGCTGCTCTTTGGAAACCCTATGCAGGGTCACTATGGGTCGGAATTGACTAGACAGCACTTAACAACAACAACAGTCAAGTTCTGATTATCAAATCATCAAGTCTATGTCAAATGGGTACTATCTGCAAGTGTGGGTGTTCTTGTGCATCTCCTCTCATGTCATATCAGGTGGATGCTTCACTCTCAGCTCTAGCCCTCCATGGCTCTGTCCTTATCCATGGGTTCAGGAGTTCCCAGGTCTCAACACACTTCAGATCAACCAGCCCTTCCTCTTCTCGCTCTCATCTCCAGGTAAATGGGAGTCTATGGAATGTGGTTGAACTCAGTCTATTTCTTCATTGCTGCCTCCCACCCCCCTTCCACTCACCAGTAGCCCAACGTGGTCGCCAGCTTATTTGCCTGCTCATGTGTTCCCTTTGAGTTTCAGTCTTGGAGAAGGGGGTGTTGTCCTGAAGAGACTTGATTACTTGCCTTGATGGCTTCCTGCTTGTTCTTGTAGTAGGTAATCATACTGCTATGTTTGTTCAGGATTTTCCTGTTGATCTTTCTTTGAAAATGCATCTTTGGTTGCTCTAGCTATTCTAGGATGATCTGCTTGTCCTTTCTAGTGGGGAATGCCCTACCTCAGAAGGTTCTGGATGGGGCTCAGGATCCTACCTAAGGTCCTATATACACTGCAAAGGGAGCCTTGATTTTTATCAGTATTGCTTCGATGTTTTTCTTAAGTACCATTTGTTCTGGATCACATTACCATCAGAAATGAACATTGATCAGTTATTTTTTATACAATTACTGTGTGTATTCCTTTTCAAACTTCTTTTGAAGTTTCCAGCACCATTCAATATTTTGTCCATTGATGTTGTTAAGTGCCTTTGAGTCAGTTCCAACTCATAGCAACACTTTATAGGGTTTATGAGGAGCAGCTGGTGGGTTTAAACTGTAGACCTTGTGGTTTGCTGTCCAGTGCTAATCCTGCAACACCACACCAGGAGTCCATTTTGCCCATATAATCCTTCAATATTGCAAACTAAGACTTTAATTTTTTATCCAGTTCTTTCAGCTTAAGAAATGCTGAGAATGTTCTTCCCTTTTGGTTTTATAATGCTAGGTCTTTGCACATTTTATCATAATATTTAACCTTGTTTTCTTTAGCAGCCCATTGAAATTTTCTGTTCAGTCCTGTTACTTTATCATTTCTTCCAGTTGCTTTAGTGTCTCTATGCTGAAAAGCAAGTTTCAGAGTGTTTTCTGAAATCTACTTTCATCTTTTCTGTTTTTCTGTCTTTTTAATGACCTTTTGCGTTCTTCATGTATGCTATTCTTCATATCATCCCATAACTCTTCTGATATTCAGTCATTAGTGTCTAATACATCACATCTGTTCTCTAGATAGCCTCCGAATTAAAGTGAGATATAGTCAAAGTTACATTTTGGCTCTCTTGGAGTTTAATTTTTTTAAGCTTCAACCTGAACTTGCACGTGAGCAATTGGTTATCCCTTCCACAGTCTTCCCCTGTCCTTGTGTTAGTGGATGACATTGACCTCCATTGTTTCTTCCCACAGATGAAGTTAATTTGATTCCTACATCAGGTGAGGTCCATGTATATAGTCACTTTTATATTGTTGAAAAAAAAGGTATTTGTAATAAGTATGTCATTGGTCTTCAGCATCATTTCTATCACCAAAGCCATATTTTCCAACAAAGGATGTTTCCAACTTTATTTTGCATTCCAGTCAATAGTAATTACCAATTCACCTTGAATGTATATTTGATCAATTTCATACTGAAGAAGTTAGTGGAATCCTTCACTTAACGTCATTATTAGTTTCATTGGTTGGTGTGTAAATATGAATAATAATGGTATTAACTCGTCTTCCTTGTAGTCATACAGATATTTTCTTATTACAGATATTGTACTTCAAGGTAGATCTTAAAATGTTGTACTTCAAGATAGATCTTGAAATGTTTTACTTCAAAATAGGTCTTGAAATAGGTTTAGATTTGCAGTAATAATAAACAACCATCAATAGTTCAGTAGTTTAAAATAAATTAAAGAAGATTTTCATATCATTGGGGCTTTATTCCAACAGCTGAGGAAAGCTCTAATGACTGTGCTTTAATGCTTTGCAACCTCTGAAGCAGAAAATGTGGCAACCAAAAGATAGTTTAACATTTTTATTCAACATAACGCATAATATTTTTATTGAGTTTTGAGCAGTGCATCAAGATAAAACTATAGTGTGACTTTTCAGGGACTCAAAGTGAGTTATTGACATGGAGAGTAGAATAGAACAGAAAAAGGCCCAAATAATAACATGTTGTTTTAAACATGAATAATAAGAAAATGTAAAACAATAATTTTAAAATACATTTTTCTAAGCATTAAAAGTAAGGAAAATAAGTAAATATAATTTTCTTGCAATTTTTCACATAGAGTATATAAAGCCATTTTTCACATAGAGTATATAAAGCGAAAGTGATGGATTACAAAGAGAAACTGGGGCACTATAAGTGTAAAATGAAAGTTGTGCCACAATATTATATTTGACACATAAAGAAAACAAAAGATTATTTCCAACACTTTTGGCAAGGACTTGACATTTGTTATGACTTTTTAAAACAGGAAGAGCTTATTGGCTCCTAGAAAGTATGTAATTTGCTGATAGGTGTCTCTGTTTCTTTATCATGTCTTGTCACCCTGAAATCAGGAACAATTGTTTCAGAAAAAAGCATTTTCATACAATAATTTATAAAAGTACTTGTTGGGGTACAGACCATCATGAATGGCACCTTAGTTATTTTTTTCTTTCTTTTTTTAAAAATATTATTTTCAGTATCATCTTTTGACCATTCCAAGGCTTATGTCTTAAAGTTATGTCTTATAATGAATCACTATCCTATCCATCAAGGTGATGGTAAATAGATCTCATTCCTGAACTCCAAATGTACATAGAAGAATATATTAATCTCTTTTGGATACTTTTGAAAAATTATCCCCTTTTCTTTTTATTATAATTTTCTTGTAAAATAAAGCATAGATGCATAGCTATATAGCACTTTGTATTCATGACCTAGAAGTCCTGGTGTGGTGCTGTAGGATAAGCACTCAAACTCAAGATTATTTTAGCTAAAAGGTAGGCAGGTCAAACTCACCAGCCACTGTTTGGGAACCCTATATAGGGTTGGTATACATCGGCACCAACTTGACAGCAAATAACAACAGCAACAACAAATCATGATTTAAGTCAAAATAGAATAGATGCCATCCATGCTCCAAATTCCTATATTTCATTTTTTTCAGACAACAGTCATTCTGAGTTTTATATATCAATTATTACCTATTTTTCTTTATACCATCTCTACTTGGTCAACTAATTCTGATTTTTATATCAATGACTTCCTGTATGTCTTCGTGTCTTTATCAGCCTTAGATTCATCAATAGACACTATTTTTGTGGTTCTTAGGTGCCATCAAGTTGGTAATGACTCATAGCGACCCTATGCACAGCACAATGAAACACTGCCCGATCCTGGGCCAACGTCACTACTGTTGCCAAGCTTAAGTCCATCGATGTTGCCACTTGGCCAATCCATCTTATTGGGGATCTTCCTCTTTTACTCTGACCCTCCACCTTACCAAACATAATATCTTTTTCCAGTGACTGGTTCCTCCTGACAATATGTCCAAAGAATGAGAGACAAAGTTTGGCCATCCTGGCCTCAAAGGAGTACACTGGCTGCACTTCTTCAAACACAGATTTGTTGGTTCTTTTGACAACCCGTGGCACTTTCAATATTCTCCTCCAGCACCATAACACAAAAGCATAAATTCTTCTATGGTCTTCCTTATTCACTGTCCAGCTTTCACACGCATATGAGGTTATTGAAAATACCATGGCTTGGGTTA
>NW_006408533.1:9567624-9591271 GCF_000296735.1 Chrysochloris asiatica | reverse complement strand
CCAGATAGTTAGTTGTCTTCCAAATTTCTTGGCATAGATGAGTTTTGAATTATGTCAGCTGCGCTAAGTTGAAACTAGCTTTCTCAAAATTTTCTCTACTATTGCAAGAATCTCTGGTGGTATACTGGCTAAAGCCTTGGCTGCTAATTGAAAGGTCAGTTGTTTAAACCCACCAGCTGCTCCTCAGGAGAAAGATAAGGTATAAATATTTACATCATTAAACAAACGGGGCAGTTCTAGTCTGTCTTATAAGATTGCTATGAGTCAGAATCATCTAGATACCTGGTTTGGGATTTTGTTTTAATAACCCTATCTAGAACCTCCATTAAACTGTTGACTAGATATGGAGAGCAGATATCTTGTATTATTTCTTATCTGAAGTAGAAAACACCCTTTTTTCACCATGTTAATATCACTATGTTGTCATCATGGGAGTTTCTTGTAGATGGGCCTTATCACATTGAAAAGGTGATTTTCATTATGAAAGGTGTTGGCACTATTCAAATTCTTATTCTATGTCTATGAAGATGATACAATTTGTACTTGATTATATTAGTAAAGTGTGTTACATTGATTACATTTCATCTGTTGAAACAAACATGAATTCCTGGAATAAATCCACTTGGTCATGATGTATATATAACCCTTGTTATGTGCTGGTTGATGGGGTCTTTTAGTATTTTCTTAAAGATTTTTGTATTTGTATTTATAAGGAATATGGGTATACAGTCTTCTCTCCTTGTGATATCTTTGTTTGGTTTTGTATCAGGGTAATATTCATCTCATAGAATGTGTTAGGGATATTCCATCCAGTTCTATTTGGATGTTAAATCTTCTTTAAATAATTGATATCATTTATCAGTGCAAGTATTTGGTCAGGTTTTTTGTTTCTTGGAAAAAAAAAAAAAAGTGCAAATTCTGTTTGTATACCTAAACTCTATTCAGTTTATCTCTTTTTCTTGAATCAGTTTTAGTAATTAGTGTATCCCTAGGTTTTCTCATTTGTTGGCATATTTATAGTTCCTAATAATCACTGGCAGTTCATACATACTTCAGAAACACTCTACAGAGCTGCTATGAGTCGGAACTGACTCAAGGACACTTAATAACACCAACAACATTCAGATTATCTCTTTTTTCTTGAATCAATTTTGGTAATTTGTGGTTCCCTATGTTTTCTAATTTGTTGGTATTCGGTAGTTACTAGTAGGCACTGGTAATCCTTTTTGTTTCTGTTGTGTTTGTAATAATGTCTTTGCTTTCGTTACTGATTTTCATAAATTTGATTCTCTTAATTTGGTTAGAATACATACATATTTATCATCGTGGTTAGCTTATATAAGATTTGTGAATTTAGGTCATCTTTTCTAATAACTTTTACCTCTGTTGATTTTTTCTATTGCCTTTGTATTCATATTTTTTATTTCTTTTCTTTCAGTTCTAAGCCCTTTTATTTGTGTCCTTCTGCTTTTATGTAATGACTGTCCTGGTGAAGAAATTAGGAGAAGTTTATTAGATGCAGGTAGTTCAAAAGTTGCTGAGCTTCAGTTCAGTACTAATCACAAGTCTGAAATGTTCCTAATAGAACAAGTTAATTAAAGTTTCAAATGATCTTTCCTCTCCTCTTTCCAAAAGGCTCATGCAAATGTTTGTGTTAAAGAATAACTAATTGAAATCCGCTATTGCCTACATAAGGAGCTCTTGTAGCAGAGTGGTTACGAATCGGGCTGTGAACCTTAAGGTCAGCGGTTTGAAACTACCAGCCGCTCCGCGGGAGAAAGATGAGGCTTTCTACTCCCATAAAGATTTACACCCTCGGAAACCCTGTACAGGGTCGCTATGGGTCGGAACCGACTCGACGGCACTTAATAACAACAACTTAACATTGCCTACATAAGGAGCTCTGGTAGTGTAGTGGTTACATATCAGGCTGTGAACCGCAAGGTCAGCAGTTCGAAACTACCAGCTGTTCTGTGAGAAAAAGATGAGGCTTTCTGCTCCCGTAAAGGTTTGCAGCCACAGAAACCATGTGCACGGTCACTATGAGTTGGAAGCAGCTCCATGGTGCTTAAGAACAACAATTGCCTACGTGTATAAATGTAGATAAATTATTTGGCATATTTATACCTCAGTGTCCTAAACATTAATATAAGAATCTCAATTTTCTAAAAGTTTTTTTGCCCATATCAAAACTAGACAAATATTAAATATTGTATTTATTTCTATTATTTTTCAACTTACTCATATAAAGATATATAATATAATACTCATTGGTGGTTTTTTACTAAATTTATTTTTAATGATCACAATACATATAGACACAAGTTAAACCTGTCAAGCCAATAACAGTTGAGCACATTTATATATCTCACCGAGCAATGAAATATAATGATCTGGAAGCAGAAATTTCAGAGCCAGACTCTACAATTGTAAATATTTGGTCTACCACTTAATAATTTTGTCTCTGTGCTAAAGTCACCTGTTAGAGACAGAGTAGGAACCTAACAACCAGCCTAACCGCACCCAAACACTTAGCATTTGAATAAACAATTTCAGGGAACGGAGCCCAGGACACCTTCTGAGAAACAGAACAGAGGTAGACCATCAAAAAGGGCACAGGAATATGTGCTACCTAGAATTTGTTACCAATCAGAACTAAACCTGACAGAAACGAGCCAAAAGCACTATAAAGAGGAAGAAAGAACAGAAAGTCAGTGCTCTTTCCCACTCACAAGAGAGACAGACGCTTCTTTTCTGAGATGTGTACTATGCATAGCTTTATAAACCATGCCTCCTACTTGCTGCTTTTGTCAATGTGTGCTGTTTGTGCCAAACTCAAGTGAGTCTTGCTGGACCTGCAGAAGTCAAGCTATGGGACCCTAACACTACCTTTCTTCTTTTTCCCTCAAGTTAACAATCTATGAAATAGGAATAATAGTGTCAACCATAAACTTAACTAGTCTTCTTCTCTTTCTTTCTATTCTGTTTTAGTCTAGAATCTTAGCTGAAACCTGTCCACCATGGGTAACCCTTGTTGTTGTTAGTTGCCATCGAGTCGGTACCAATCCACAGCGACCTTATGCACAGCAGAAGGAAACACTGCCTGATCCTGGCCAACCTCACTACTGTTGCCATGCTTGAGTCCATCGATGCTGCCACTTGGCCAATCCATCTTATTGGGGGTCTTCCTCTTTTTCTCTGAACCTCCACCTTACCAAATGTGCTATCCTTCTCCACTGACTGTTCCCTCCTGACAATATGTCCAAAGTATGAGAGACGAAGTTTGGCCATCTTGGGTTCTAAGAAGCACTCTATTGGTATTTAAAATACCAATAGCACAGTTTCCAGCATCAAATCAACACCCAAGTCACCACAGTATGACAAACTGACAGATGAAAAAAAGAGGACGACCCTAACAAAATGGACTGATAGAGCAGCAGTAGCAATGGGCTCAATCACGAGAACAATTTTGAAGCTGGCACAGGACAACCAACTCAACAGCACCTAACAACAAAACACATATGTAAATGTGATACATACTGGTAAATACTCAGAAATGCAATCCATAATTCAAGAAAATGACGTATGTTGAAATTTAATGATTGTTAAAATATTTTCATACAACTGTTTCTTTGAAAAATGTTGATGTTGTTGGATGCTATTGAGTCAATTTCAACTTAATTACCCTGTGTACAACAGAATTAAACGTTACCTATTTCTGGTCATGGAGTCCTGGTGTGCCATTGTGGGTTAACGTGCAGGAATGAAAAGTCAGTCTGAACCGCAAGCTCGACAGTTCAAGCTCACCAGCTGCTCCTTGGAAACGCTATACAGGGTCTCTATGGGTTGAAACCAACTTGATGGCACTTAACAACATCAAAAATTCCTGATAATACACACAGTTTTTGCTATGTTTGAGCACAGTGCCACTATATCATTCTATCCCGTGAACAGTCTTCCTCCTTTTTGCTGACCTTCTGCTTTGCCAAGCATGATGTCTTTCTCCAGAAACAGGTCAGCTTTTACAACATATCCAAAGTAAATGAGAGGATGTCTTGCTATCCTTACTTCTAAGGAACATTATATCTATACTTACCTGAGACAGGTTTATTTGTTCTTCTGACAGTTCAGGATCTATTCAGTATTCTTTGTCAATACTATAATTCAGATGCATCATTTTTTCTTTGGTATTCCTTACTTAGCATTTAACTTTCGCATGAATATAAGGTGATTGAAAATGCAATGGCTTGGCTTGGGCACACTTTAGTCCTCAAAGTGACTCTTGCTTGCTTTTTAATATTTCAAAGGGGTCTTTTGTAGCATATTTATCCAATACAATATGCCATTTGATTTCTTGACTGATGCTTCTATTGTATAGTGGATAATGCATTTAGTTAACTATGACTATTAAAACGTTGTTGTTGTTGTTAAGCGCTGCCAAGTCAGTGCTGACCCATAGTGACCCTGTACAGGTTTTCCAAGAAGTGCCTGGTGAGTTTGAACCGCCAGCCTTGTGGTTCAAATTGACCTTACTGTCAAGTACTTATTCTACAGTGCCACACTAGGACTCCTATTAAAAATAGAAGTGTTATTTTTCTATCTTAATGTTTTTGTATATAATTTTTAACAATTTTATTGAACTGTAATTTACATAAGACAGAATTCATTAATTTTAAGTGTGCAGTTCAATGTTTTTAAGTATAAGAATTACTACAATCAAGTTTAGACCATTTTCATCACCCCCCAAACGAAAGCCATTAGTGGTTACCCCTAATTCTCCTGAATGCCTCCTTCAGCAGCAGGCAATCACTAATCTAATTTCTGTTTACACAATCATAGGCTAATTTTATCTAAAGTAACAGAGAACTAAGTAATTTGAACACTTTTAAATAGTTAAGTCCTGATATAGTGCTGAAGGGTAAGCTCTAGACTGCAGGGTCAGTTTGAACCACAAGTCAGCAGTTCAAACTTAGCAGCCACTCTTCTATACAGGGGTCACTATGAATCGGAACCATCTCGATGGTACTTAACAACAACGAAAATTGCAAGCAACTGGAAAGAGTGAAATCTCACTGAAATCTCAGTTTTGTTTATTCTGAAAAATTATATGTATTCTCTTAATAAAATAATATATCAACTTCCAAAAACCCAGACTTACGAGTCTGCTGTATCTTAATAAATCTGGAATAGGATACATCACTGCCATATTAGTGAACTAAACCAACTTTGGATCTGATTTATTTTTTCACATTCTTTTATAATGCAAATTAAGATACTTCATTTTCCCTGTTGAAAAAAATTAAGGTAGTAACTGGGTTTCAATAAAATTTTTTTAAAAAGGCAAGTATGCTACAAGTAGAATGAAATAGCAAAAATTCATCTAAATCATAATAAAAATCTTTCAGAGAGATCACTGAATTACTCAGAGGGTGTTGTTTTTAAGTGCTAACCTTTGTTGAGTTGTTTCTGACTCATAGTGACCCTGTATAAGGTTTCCAAGGAGCAACTGGTGATATTGAACCACCAACCTTGTGGTTCAAACCGACCTTGAGGTCCAGTGCATTATCCCACAGCACCACACTAGATTATATTTACTTATTTTCAATTGTTTAGAGGTTATGTGTGAAACCTCAACTTTGTTTAAATTTCTTTCTGTATAAGAATTTACTTTTAATTTTAATACATCAATTCACTCTAGAGAATCAGTGATCACCAATACTATTGTTGTTATTAAGTGCTGTTGAGTTAGTTCAGATTCATAGTAAGCTCGTATAAGGTTTACAAGGCAAAGCTGGTGGGTTTGAAACACCAACCTTGTCAAGTGCTTATCCTACAGTGACACACCAGGACTCTACCACCAACATTATGTGTAAGTATGTGCACTAATTACTTGAAATACTAATTGTTGCTTTAGAATTAAGAGAACTGTGGCATCTGCACATATAACCACACGCACATGTATACATATATTTATATACTTATGTATATACTGAGAATAGTGATACGTATTCAAATTATGTAATGATGCATTAATAATCTCTTAGTTTAATTATCTTTATACATATGTATGTGTGTATATATATTGCTGTTATTAAGTTCCATGAAGTGAATTCTGATACATAGAGATCCTGTATAGCATTTCCAAGGAGTAGCTGGTAAGGTTGAACCACCAACCTTTTAGTTCAAACCAACCTTGCAGTCCAACATATTAATCTGCATCATTTCATTCTTCCAAAAATATAGAAATGTGTGCTTTTATACAGAATGGCTTATTAAATAATTGTTTGGTTGGTGCCGTGGACTCATAGCGACCCTGGGTAGAGTTTCTGGTGCTGTAAATCTTTACTGGAACAGAAAGCCTCATCTTTTTCCCATGGAACAGCAGGTAGTTTCAAACTGTTAGCAGTCCGATTCATAACCACTACTCTACCAGAGCTCCTTGAGAGGGAGAGTAGGCGTATATAAAGGATATTTGTAAATGGGTATTTACTTTTTGCTACAAATATATACATGAATGTAAAGAGGCAAAATCAGGAAAACTTAAACATATCCAAACACTTAGAAGAAATGAGTTGATGGGGGCTGAGGACCATACTTTCAGGAGACACTAAGGTCAATTAACATAACATAGTCAATAAAAACAGTGTTCTAAATTATGCTTTGGGGACTTAAAAGATTGGGAGCAACCATCTAAGGTGCATATCTTGGTTTCTCCTTCTTTGGAGGAAATAAGGATGATGAAAATTGAAGATATATAGAAATCATTAGTTCAGCTGCTCATCAGTCTCCAGGACCCTGAGCTCAGAACAACTAGATGGTACCAGGTTAATACTACGAAGTCTGAAAGGAATCACATTAAAGGGTTTTGGTTAGAGTGGAAAAAATGTGTAATGAAACACAAAATCATAAAATAAACAAGGTTTACAGGTCATATAGAGACTGTTGGAATTCCCCAGCCTTTAGTCATACTTCAGGTTTGAAACTGAACTTACCCTCACAGCTCAATCTTCAGTTAAATGAAAGAAAAATGTATAAGGGTAACAATAACACTTATTGAGGCATGAACCTCTTAGGATAATCAACAAATTGAGATCAGTAGGGTAACATTTACCCAAGTACATGAAGTTTAGGAAAGTACAAAGTTAGGAAAGAAGATGGAATGGAAATAGGAAACATCAGGAGGAAGTGGGATGAGTGATAAGTGATGATGATTGAGCAGATTGTACTTAATTAGATGAAACAAAGTAAGTGTGAATTGTTGAATGTAAAACTGATGATCTGTTTTGTCAACCGTCATTCAAGTTACAATAAAAGTTTCAAAAAATGTAAAAAATAAACCTATTTGTGGTCCCCCTTTATCTACTTATATGCCTGTACAAAGCATTCACTTTTATAGAATCTTCATTTATTCGTCTTGGAATTGAAAAATACACTGATTTCTAATAAATTACAATGATATATAAATGATAAGAATTTATATGTAACAGTGACATACATTCTTTGATTTGATCATCAATACAGTTTACTAAAGCTGTCAGATAATACTGTCACTATTTTGTAGATGAAATTTGAACTCACAGTTCTTAAGTTGTTTAATTATGTTTACATGTAAATGGTGTAAAATATTTGAGTGGCCTCTAACTAAAAAGCACCTCATGTATGTCATAGTAGAATTGTGATACATAGGTTTCAATGGCTGATTTTTTTTAAAGCTACATATACAGGCCTTTTTTTTTTTTTTGCTAAGAAGCCACAAGGTAGACACCAACTTCTAGCTTTTCATTATCAGCCAAATTCATTAGCTGCATTACCCAGGGACGCCTATGTATATGATTTGTTGTTGTGAAGTACCATTGTGCATTGTATTGGTTCTGACTCGTAGCAACCTTGTATAGGGTTTCCAAGAAGCGACTGGTGGGTTTGAACCGCTCATTAACCTGCGGCACTATACTATATATACATATATATATATATATATATAACCAGTTAAAAGATAAGGTCTGAAATGCCTGCATTAATGGTTTTCCACTGCATGGTAGTAATTCTTATTGCATGTTTTTGATAACTACTAGAAAGTATACCTAAAGTGATTCTTTTTTTAAAAAAATAGCAAGAGCTAGAAAATTCCATTTAGAATCCAACTGAAAAAATCCTCATTGAGCTATACATTATTTTTTAATGGATTTATTAAGAATCATTTTGGAAAATTATTTTCCCACAAGTGGTGAACTATTAAAATTTTAGTGTGTAGACTAATGGCATTTTTAATAGTAACAAAATAACACCAACTTTTATGATTTTATGTGATTCATGTAATCACCTGGTGCAATAATAATTTTCTTTTTTGCTCTATTTCCTATGGTTTAATTTTACTCTCACTTACCTTAAGGCATTGCATATAATTAATAAACTTCAATTTTGTTTGTGGCACCATAGGATAAGCACTTTGACCCTCAGGTTGGCAGTTCAAAGTCACCAGCCACTCCTTGGAAATCCTTTAGAGGGTCACTATGAGTCAGAACCAACTCAAAGATACTTAACAACAACAACAACATCACATTGAGAGGGAGCATGGTGACTCTAGAAGACAAGCACTGATCTTGTGAATGAGTACCACAAGATCAGCAGTTTGAGCAGTGACGCTGATGTAGACTGATGAGGCTTTCTACTCCCACAAAGATTTACAGTCTCAGAAACACTAGAAGTCACTATGAGTCAGAACCGACTCAACCACACTTAGCAAAAACAACAGCATAATATTCAGAAAACACATCACTTTTTCATGGTATTCTAGTAAGAGAACTTAGTTTTGAGTTCAAATTTAAAAATTATGTCTCTTCTCTACCATGGCTTAGTTTTAAATCATTGGGCTTCTATTTTCCCATTCTGTAAATGAACGTTTTAGGCATATTCACTTCTAGGATCCCTTTGAGCTTTATAATTCTCTAAGTTTATGAAAATAGCTAGAGCATTGTGAAGAAGCCATTATGAAATTTTTCAAATACTCAGTTTCCAAGTTTTAGTAATCTCTGTAGGTATTTGTTAAGAAGTCTTTGGGGAACTGCTAACCAGAAGCCTTCATGGTTTGAATCCATCAAACTTTCTGCAGGAGAAAGCTGTAACAGTGAGCTTGGAAAGTCTATGAGGTTTATCTTTACAGGTTTTATGAGTAGGAGTAAAACTGCAATAGGTTTGGTGTGGTTTCGGGGTTGTTATTGTTGTTAAGTGCCGTCAAGTCAGTTCTGACTAATTGCGACAATGTATAAGGTTTCCAAAGAGTGGATGGTGTATTTGAACCACCAACTTTATGGTTAGCAGTCCAGTGCTTCTCTGACTATGCCACACCAGATATTTGTTAATTTATTTGCAGTTTAACTCTAGTTTTCGCACACTATGTATTATGATTTTTTTGTTACTTTACATAAATATTTTTTTACTTATTTGTTTACATATTATTTATTGATCATAGGTGGAAAAAAGGGAGACAATTAAAATAATAAGAGACAGATAAAAAATATAATCAGATAAAAAATATATTTTAATGAAGAAATGTTTTCATCATAAATCCTGCTTAATATAAATAAAACACAAATAAACTATTAATGGCTCTGTGAATTCTTTGTATAGCCTGCATTATTTCATTATTTTTCAAATTCATTTATTTATTTTTTCATGTAATTAACATTGTTATGAGTTCAAAATATCACTCATTCAGTTTATCGTTTTCTCACTGTTAATAAGCCAATTAGTTATATAGAGTAAGCATTGAACTGTGAACCACAGGGCCAGTGGTTGGAGCCCACCAATAGCTCTGCAGGAGAGAGATGAGACTTTCTGCACCTGCAAATATTTACAGCCTCATGAACCCTATTCAGGGTCACTATGAGTCAGGAACAACTCAATGGCACTTAGAAATAACAACAAGCCTCTAAAACTGTGAGCGAACTGCTTGTATTATTATATATTTAAATAATAACATCTACCTGGCTTGAGTTTATATTAGGCTTAAATAAAATATGTATTTTTACCCACGATTTATTATTATTATTATTTTCTGAAGTTCTGCTTAGGACTCTGATTGTTGCTATGAGACAATTTGGTCATGCCCTTTGGTATTTTTTATATAGATTATAGCCAAGAAAACCCTATGAGCAGGTCTTTTATACAACTCACAGAGTTGCCAGGAGTTGGGATTGAATCTACTTAACAGTGAGTTTTTGTTTTTGTTTTTTAATATTAAAGGTAATGCTACATTCTGGAAGACTTGTTTTCTTTTTCTTTTCACAGAAAGATGCAGTCTGTGGATTTGATAGAGAATTTGCAAAATGTATTACAATATTGATACCCCATGACTTTCACAAAAGCAAATACAATGATTTTCATTTCATATGATGGTGTACGTTAAACATGAATTCCTGTTGACTTAATAAATAAACAAATCATTTCAGATTAAAGTGACCCAATATTTCATCTATGTTCTTCACAATTTTATAATTAAGTATTCAGAAATTTCCTATGAGTCTTCAGTTTATGGTTCAACAATGAAGCAGCAAGTAGTCATTTGAAGTTTAAGAGGCTATTATAAGGGAGTTAAAGAGCAGTGTTTGTCCTACCTTACTGACTTGTCTATGTTTTAGTCTCCCAAATGAGAAATCATGGTTAAGATTTACTTTGTTCAATTAGTCTCTGGCTTTGAATCTAGTGTCTTAGCCTGAACTTCTACAAGCAGGGATGATATTATCTTTTAGTGTGGTGTTGTAGGATAAGCACTGAACTTCAAATCACAAGGTTGGCAATTCAAACCCACCAGCTGCTCCTCAGAAACCCTATACTTGGTGGCTACGAGTTGGAATCAACTCAACAGCACTTTACAACAGGTTTGTTATGAGAATTAATTGACAATGGATGTGAATTCTTTCACAGAATACCTGGACTGAAGGTATAATAAGATATTATCTATGCTCAATGCACAAAATTAGCATGTGTTTTCATTACATGTCCACATATATTCTCTTTCTCCAAATAATTGTATTCTATTATTTAAATATGATATTGTTTTGTCAATTGTTTTTTCAGATTTTTAAGGATATTTTCCCAGAAGCTGAACATCACTATATAAATGCTAGCATTTTATAATATATCTATGCTGTTATAGCCTCAGGAATAGACAGATTACACAGAATATGCTCAGGTATAAGTAAATCTTTTACAGCAGGCAGTTCTGTACTACTAAGGAACATTCTTGGTGTACTTCTTCCAAACAGATTTGTTTGTTCTTCATGTTTTCCATGGTTTTTAAAATTTTTTACTCCAGCACCATAATTCAAATGGATTGATTTTTCTACCTTCTTCCTTATTCATTGTCCAGCTTTCACATGCATATGAGGGGATTGAAAATACATGGCTGGAGTCTGGCGCGCCTTAGCCTTTCAAGTGACATTTTTCCTCTTAAATACTTTTAAGAGATATTTTGTAGCAGATTTGCCAAGTAAGATACGTTTTTTGATTTCTTGACTGCTGTTTCCATGAGCATTGATTGCGGATCCAAGCAAAATGAAAATTTAAAAAACTTCAGTGTTTTTTCCATTTATTATGATACTATTTACTGGTCCAGTTGTGAAGATTTTCATTTTCTTTACATTGAGGTGCAATCCATACCGAAAACTGTAGTGTCTGGTCTTTATCACTGTTTCAAATTCTCTTGGCTTCTAGCAAGGAAATTTCTGTCATCTGCTATTACGGGTTGTTTGTTAATGGGTTTCCTCTGCTCCAGATGCCATATTCTTCTTCATATAACCCAGCTTCTTGGATTATTTGCTTGGCATACAGATTAATTAAATATGGTTAAAGTACACAACCCTGGCACATGTCTTTCCTGATTTTAAGCCACTCAATATTACCTTGTTCTATTCTAACAAACTACCTTGTTCTGTGTAGAGGCTTATCATAAACATAATTAAGTGTTCTGGGATTTCATCATTTGCTATGATCCGCACATTCAAATGCTTTTACATAATCAATAAAGCACAAGTAAATACCTTTATAGTATTCTCTGCTTTCATCCAAGATCCATATGACATCAGTAGTGATATCCCTCATCCCAGATCCTCTTCTGAATATGGTTTGAATCTCGGGAAGCTTCTTGTCAATGTACTGCTGCAACTGTTTTTTAATTATCTGCAACAAATTTTTGCTTGCATGTGATATTAATGATATTGTTCGATAATTTCTGACTTCTGTTTGGTCACCTTTTTTTATTAGATGGCACAAATATGGATCTCTTCCAATTGGTTGGTTGGTTAGCTGTCTTCCAAATTTCTTGGCGTAGATGATTGAGTGCCTCCAGTTCTGCATTGGTTTGTTGAGACAGTTCAATTTGTATTCTGTCAATTCCTGGAACTTTGATTTTCTCTAATGCCTTCCGTGCAGCTTGTAATTCTTCCTACAATATTCTTGGTTTTTTTAATCATAGACTACCTCTTGAAATGGTTGAACATTGACTAAACTTTATGGTGCAATGTTTCTTGTATTCCTTCCAACTTCTTTCTATGTTTCCTGTGTCATTCAACATTTTGTCCATGTTGTTGTTAAGTGCCCTCAAGTTGCTTCCAGCTCACAGTAAATTTCTATGGGGTGTACAAGAAGTGACTGTTGACCTCACAGTTAACAGTCCACTGTTTATCTTACAGTGAATCCATCAATATTGCAACCCAAGGCTTGACGTTATTTTTCAGTTCTTTCAGCTTGAGAAATCTGATCATATTCTTCCCTTCAGAGTTTGTAACTTCACATTTTTGCACACACTTGACTGTGTCTTCTCTAGTTGCCCTTTGGAATTTTGTGTTCAACTCTTTTACTTGATCATTTCTTCTGCTCATTTTATCTTCTCTATATTCAAGAACAAGTTTCAGAGTCTCTATTGACATTCATTATGGGTTTTTACTTCTTTCCTGTCTTTTTAATGACCTTTTGATTTCTTAATGAATTATGTTCTTGATGGCATTCCACAACTTAAGCCATTAGTGACTAATGCATCAAATCTGTTTTGCGATGATCTCTAAATTCAGATGGCATATACTAAACAAAGGACATAGCTTGGCTTTTGTGAGTTTCTTTTCATTTTTTTCAGCTTCAGCCTCAACTCCAGCACATTAGAAATTGATTGTCTTTTCCATGGTCTGTCTCTATTTTGGCTGATGATGTTTCTTTATAGTCTTTTCTCACAGATGTAGTCTATTTGATTCCTGTGTATTCTATATGGTGATGTCCAAGGGTATAGTTGTCATTTATATTACTGAAAAAAAAATTAGATTTGTAATGAAAAAATCATTGGTCTTGCAAAATTATATCATGTGATCTCCAACATTGTTTTCATCATCAAGGCCATATTTTTCAACTACTGATCCATCCTCTTAGTTTCTAACTTTTTAACTCCAGTTACCTGTTATCACCTCAATTGCAGGTTTCATCAATTTCAGACTGAAGAAAGTGGAAGAATTCTTCAGTTTCTTCATCATTGCCTTAAGTGGGTGGTTTGTAAATTGCAATAAATTATATTAGCCACTTTTATTTGTAGGTATATGGATGGAAATTTTTAAATTATTGATATTATAGAAAGCATTGCTTTTTGAAAATGCATTTATGAGTTTATTGTATAAAGAGAGTTACTATGCTTCATGAAGATTTTTGTTGTTGTCAGGTGCCATCGAGTCAGGACTGACTCATAGTGACCCCATGCACAGAAGAATGAAACAATGTCCGATCCTGGGCCAACCTCACTACCGCTGCCACACTTGATGCCATCAATGATGCCACCTGGTTGATCCATTTTGTGGGGGTCTTCCTCTTTTTCTCTGACCCTCCACCTTACCCAGCATGACATCCTTCTCCAGCGACTGTTCTCTCCAGACAACGTGTCCAAAGTATGAGAGACGAAGCTTAGCCATCTTGGCCTCCAAGGAGCACTCTGGTTGCACTTCTTCCAAAACAGATCTATTGGTTCTTTTGGCAGTCCATGGCACTTCCAGTATTCTCCTCCAACACCACAACTCAAAGGCATCAATTTTTCTACGATCTTCCTTATTCACTGTCGAGCTTTCGCATCCATATGAGGTTATTAAAAATACCATGGCTTGGGTCAGGCACACCTTAGTCCTCAAGGTGACATCTCTGCTCTTCAACACTTTAAAAAGTTCCTGTGCAGCAGATTTGCCCAATGCAATACGTCATCTGATCTCTTGTCTGCTGCTTCCGTGTGTGTTGATAGTTGATTCAAGAAGAATGAAGTCCTTGACAACTTCAATCTTTTCTCCATTGATAAGAATGCTGTTTATTGGTCCAGTGGTGAGGATTTTTGTTTTCTTTACATTGAGTTGTAATCCATACATAAGACTGTGCTCTTTGATCTTCATCAGTAAATATTTTAAGTCCTCTTCACTTTCAGCAAGTAAGGTTGTGTCATCTGCATATCTCAGGTTGTTAATAAGTCTTCCTCCAATCCTGACGCTTTTAGTGGACAGTTATTCACTGTGCTACTATTTTATCAAGTACATGTATTTTTACAGGAATTATATTTAGGTGTGGTGCTGTAGGATAAGCACTGGATTGCTAGTCACAAAGTCAACAGTTCAAACCTACCAGCCATTCCTGGGGAACCCTATACAGGATCACTCTGTCAGAACCAACTCAGCAGCACTTAACAAGAACAACATATGTTATAGTGTGTATTATACCTGTCTATTGTTATGTTTCTCATAGCGTAGTGGATTATGAGTTGGGCTGCTAACTCCAAGGTGAACAGTCTGAATTTACCAATTGTTTTGTGGGAGAAGGTTGAGGCTTTCTGTTCCCTCCTTTTATAAAAAAGATGTATACCCTGGAAAACCCTGTATCGGGTCACTGTGAGTCAGAATGGACTCCACAGCACACAACCAACACTACCACCATTGTCATGTTTTTCTTAGCTCAGGATTCTGACATATTTCTCTTTTACTACCCATTCTTTATCATTACAGGCATATTCAAATGCTTACCCACCATATGAAACTATTGTTTTCTCTTTGGTCCACATTTACCATTAATTCCATGAGTTCGTGAAAGTCATACATAGGGCAATTTTATATGCCATTTAGTTATTGTTCATTAAAGTTAATGAATTTGTCTGCTCCTAGCAATTTAAGGTGAGTAAGGTACAGAGATATAAAGAAAATGTATTAAAGACAACTATGTTCACAAAGAAATCCTGATGTGATGCTGTAAGATAAGCACTTGACCACAAGGTCAGTTTAAACCACAAGATTGGCCATTCAAATCAACCAGTCTCTCCTTGGAAACCTTATATAAGGTAGCTATGAGCTGGAGCCAACTCAAGAGCACTTAAAAATAACAACATGTCCACAAAAGGGAAGTACTTCATTAAAATTCTAGGCTTTTGAGTCAATTGATGTGTGGGCACTTGGACGTGCCATAAGAGTCAGAGGAGGGTTCATGGTGCAGTGTGTTATGCATGGGGCTGGTTACTGCAAAGTCAGTGTTTCAAACCAACCAGCTTCTACAAGGGAGAAATCTGAGGCCGATAAAAATTTACAGTAAAGAAAACCCAAAGGAGCAGTTTTGCTCTGTCCTCGTTGGTTGCTATGAATCAGAATTGACTGTGAGATGGGTTATGTGCAAGGTTGGCAGTTTAAATTCACCAGCCACTCTCAGAAACCCTACCTATCCAGGGTTGCTGAGTCAGAACACAGCCGATGACACACAGCAACAACAATTTCTCAAATCCACAACTGGGTAGTAGGAGAAATTAAACATGAATTCACAAAGTTCCTAGAAACAAATGAGAATGAAAACATAACATACTAAAATCTTTAGGACACGGTGAAAGTGGTGTTGAGAGGACAATTTATTGCAATAAATGCACACATCCACAAAGAAGAAAGAACAAAAATTAGCACATTAACACAACATCTACAATTAGAGACAGACAAACAGAGGGAACCTACAGCCATCAAAAGAAAAGAAATAATAAATATTAGAGCAGAAATAAATGAGATAGAAAACAGAAAAACTATAGAAAGAATCAACAGGACAAGAACCTGGTTCTTTAAATCCTGATAGGATTAACAAAATTGATAGACCATTGGCAAACTAACAAAAGAAAAGAGGGAGAAGACACAAATAACACGTATTCAAATCCACATGGGGGATGTCACAACAGAACCAGAGGAAATCAAAAGGATAATAACAGAATACTATGAAGAGTTGTATACTCGAAAAAAATTGAAAACTTAGAAGAGATGGATACATTTTTAGATAAACACAACCTACCTAAACTTACATGCAGTGAATTAGAAAACATAAACAGACCCATACCAAAAGAAGAACTTGATCTGGTCATCAAAAAACTCCCAACTAAAAAACGTCCAGGCCCAGATGGTTTCACAGGTGAATTCTAGCAAACATTAAGGAAAGAACTGTCACCAATTCTACTCAAATTACTTTAGAAGATAGAGAAGGATGGAAAACTTCCTAATACATTTTATGACACAAGCATAAATCTCATACCAAAACCAGGGAAGGATGTCACTAAGAAAGAAAATTATAGATCAATATCCCTCATGAACATAGATGCAAAAATTCTCAACAAAATCCTAGCCAACAGAATCCAGCAACACATCAAAAAAATAAATCATGATCAAGTGGGATTCATATCAGGGATGCAAGGATGGTTCAACATTAGAAAAACGATCAACATTATCCACCATATAAATAAGAAAAAAGAAAAGAACCACATGATCATATCGATTGATGCAGAAAAGGCATTTGACAAAATCCAATATCCATTCCTGATAAAAACACTCAACAAAATAGGAAATGAAGGGAAATTCCTAAACATAAGAGCATACATACAAAACCAACAGTCTACATTACTCTCAATGGAGAGAAACTGAAAGCCTTCCATCTGTGAATAGGAACCAGACAAGGATGCTCTTTGTCACCACTTCTATTCAATATTGTGCTGGAAGTCTTAGCAAGAGCGATATGGTAAGACAGGGAAATTAAAGGCATCCAAATTGGCAAAAGAGGAAGTAAATCTCTCTTTATTTGCAGATGATATGATCCTATATGTAGAAAACCCCAAAGACTCAGTAAAAAAAAGTGACTAGACCTCATTGGAAGATTCAACAAAGTGGCAGGATATAAGATCAACATACAAAAGTCAGTTAGATTCCTCTATACCAAAAACGACAGCAATGAAAAGAACATTAGGAAAGCAATACCATCCACAATAGTCACCCAAAGGATGAAATATCTAGGAATAAATGTAACCAAAGAAACAAAGGACTTATACAAAGAAAACTACAAAACAGTACTACAAGAAACCAAAAGAGACTTACAAAAATGGAAGAATGTACCATGCTCCTGGATAGGAAGACTTAACATTGTGAAAATGTCAATATTGCCCAAAGCAATTTACACATATAATGCAATCCCAATCCAGATTCCAACAACATTCTTCAAAGAGATGGAAAAAACAATTACAAACTTTATATGGAAAGAAAGGAAAGAGACCCAGGATAAGCAATGCACTGCTTAAGAAGAAGAATAAGGTCATAAACCTCTCACTCCCCGACTTCAAAATTTACTACAAGGCTACAGTGGCCAAAACAGCTTGGTACTGGTACAATGATACAAAGATATATAGATCAATGGAACAGAATCGAGAATCCAGAAATTAACCCATCTACATACAGCCAAATGATTTTTGACAAAACACCTAAATATATTGCATTCACCTCACGCCTTATACAAAAACCAACTCAGCATGGGTTAAAGACCTAAATGTGAATCCCAGAATTACGAAGGCCATCAATGAAAAAATAGGGACAAATGTGAGTGCACAAATTCAGGGAATACACAGATTACTAAACATTTTGAAAACTACACAAACAAAAGTAGACAAAATAGATATTTGGGACATCCTAAAAATTAAAAATGTATGTACATCAAAAGACTTCACCAGAAGAGTAAAAAGGGAATCCATAGAATGGGAAACATTTTTTTTGTAATGACACATCAGACAAGGGACTTATTCCTAAAATGTATAGGAAACTATAACACCTCTATAAGAAAAAGACAAATAACCCAATTAAAAAATGGGCAGAGGACACAAACAGACACTTTACCAAGGAGGAGATCCAGGCAGCCAGCAAACATGTGAAGAAATATCTACGATCACTAGCCATTAGAGAGATGCAAATCAAAACAACAATGAAATATCATCTTACGCCAGGAACAAGAGAAAAGTTCAAAAAAGGAGAGTACAATAAATGCTGGCTAGGATGTGGAGAGACTGGGACACTCCTGCATTGCTGGTGGGATTGCAAAATGGTCCAACCTCTCTGGTAAGAAATATGGCACTTCCTCAGAAGGTTGAAAATAGAAATACCTTATGATCTAGCAATGAGTGATTAACTTTGCAGTCTAGGAGCAGAGGTCCCTGGAACCATTAAAGGAGAAGAGCAGAGAGCGAGCTCCTACCCAGAGAAGCAGTGACACCAGAACTTGAGGCAGAGATGATGAGATGGAGAGATGGAGCGGCGGGGGACTTTTTAGACCCAGAGAGGGAGAGGGGCTGTGTGCTGATGACTGGTGGGGGAGGGGGGGGGCAAGGCTTGCAGGGTATACTCTATGGTTGGTAGATGGTGCATGGAGGAGATTGTAACCATGACAATGAAATGATATATGATAGGATGAATGTAAAACTAATGTTCTTCCATGTAAACTATCACATAATTCACAATAAAACATTTTTCAAAAAAGAAAACATAAGCAGTTAACTTCTGAAGGATAAGTCCATGAAAACCTTATAAATAGCAGCAGAACATTATTTGATATAAGGATAGAGATGAGCCCCTCTGGTCGGAGGATACTCAAAATGAAAATGAGGAAGAGTGGTCTTCTCAATTTAGAATAACCTCAATGACTCAGCTCAAGCAAAGCTTTGGGGATCTTCATTTGCTGATGGGCAAAACTAAAATGAGAAGAAACTATCAGAAACATCCATTAAAAATTGGAATGCAGAATATACAAAAAAATGAATCCAGAAAAACTTCAAGTTATAAAAAAATGAAATGGAACACACAAAAAATCAATATCCTGGCATTAGTGAGCTGAAATAGGTAGGTGCTGACCATTTTGAATCCAACAATCATGTAGTTTATTATACAGGGGATGAAAAATCAAACAAGAATGGCATCACCTTCATAGTAAAAAGAAAAAAGAAGAAGAAGAACCTTTTGAGATCTACCTTGAAATATACAACTATCTGATATAAAATACTATCTATACACTTAAAGACAAAGCAGTTAACACAGGTATTACTCAGATTTTCACACCAATGACCAAATTTAATGATGAAGAAGAAATTGAAGAATTTTAACAACTTCTGCAGTCTGAAGTTGATCAAACACAGATTAAGATGCACTGATATTTATTGGTGGTTAGAATTCAAAAGCTAGAAACAAAGAAGAGATATCAGTAGCTGAGAAATATGACTTGGTGACAGATATAACAATGGAAATCCCATGATAGAATTTTGCAAAATTAATGATTTGTTCAATACAAATACCTTTTATCAAAAACAAAAAGGGTGACTCTACAACTTGTTCTTGAACACAGAATAGCTAAAGTGATTGGAAGAAATGAGGAAGTAAAAAAGCTTAAAAGAAAATTTCAAAGGGAAGCTGGTGTCTGATGGATCTTTGCTGAAATCAGAGAATACTAGGAAGATGTTTATTTGATTTTTATTAATTATGTAAAGGCATTCGACTATGTGTATCATAACCAACTATGAATAATATTGTAAAGAATTAGAACTCCAGAGCACTTAATTGTGCTTAAGCAAAAGCTTACACAGAAAAAAAAAGCTTACACAGAAAATGAGCTAACTGTTCAAACAGAGCAAAGGGAAAAGACATGGTTTAAAATCAAGAAAGGTGTGTGTGAGGGTTGAATACTTTCATCATGCTTATTCAATGTACATGCTAATCAAATTATCTGAGAATCTGGACTTTAGGGACAAGAACACGCCATCAGGATGAAGCCAGTCTCATTAACAAAAGCAATGTTCAGATGACACACCTTACTTCCTGCCAGTGAGGAGGACTTGAAGAATTTGTTGATGAAGTTCAAAGACCACAGTCTTTGGTATGGGTTGCACCTCAATGTAAAAAAAAGCAAAAATCTTCACAACTGGGCCAATAAAAATGGCCTTTATAAAGAGAGGAAAGATTGAGGTTGTGAAGAATTTAATTTTAATTACACAATTGAAGCTCATGGAAGGAGCAATCAAAATAAAACAACATGTTGCAATGAGGAAATCACCTGTAAAAGATCTCGTTAGTGTTAAAGAGCAAAGATGTCACTTTGAAGAACAAGGTGTGCCTGTTCCAAGCCATAGTATTTTCAATTGACTGTGTGCATTTCTTAGTCAACCAATCATCTATCAGTTGATCATAGTGTGGTGCTTACATGTTGTTGCTGGAAGCTATGCCAATGGTATTTTAAACTAGCAAGGTCACCCATGGTGGACAGGTGTCAGTGGAACTTGCAGACTAAGACAGACTAGGAAGACAGAGAGGTATCCCGCTTCTGAATGGTCAATCACTGAAGACCCTAAAAATAACAGTGGAACACTGTCGATATAGTGCCAGAAGATGAACCCCTCAGTTGGAAGGCACTCAAAATATGATTGGGGAAAATCTGCCTCCTCAAAATAAAATTGACCTTAATATAGTGGATGGAACAAAGTTTTCAGGATCTTTATTTGCTAATGGGCACAACTCAAGAAGAAACAGATGTTAACATCCATTAACAATCAGAAAGTGGAATGTACAAAGTATGAATCTAGGAAAATTGGAAGTTGTCAAAAGTGAAATGATATCCTAGGCATTGGTGACCAGATATAGACAGGTAATGGCCTTTTGAATAAGACAATCATATGGCTTACTATGCTGGGAATGAAATGATATGGCTTACTATGCTGGGAATGAAGAGCAATGACATGCTGCGTTCACTGGCAAAAATACATTTAAAGATGTATCTTGAAGTACAGTGCTGTATATCATAGAATAATATCCATATATCTACAAGGAAGACCACTTAATACCACTATTATGCAATCTTACCTAACAATCATTAAAGCAATGATGATGAAATTAAGAGTTCTACACACTACTTATAGAATTTTGCAAAATCATTAACTTTTTAATTGCAAATACCTTATTGCAATAGTATCAATGGAGACTATACACATGTATTTCACCAGATGGGATTTGCAGGAATCAAACTGACATCGGTGGGAAGAGGAAATATCATCCGCTAATTAAAGGGGCTGACTAAAGAACAAACCACCTATTATCATATGTAAGTTTAAGCTGAAGCTGAAGAAAATTAAAGCAAGTCCACAAGACCCAAAATATAGCTTTGAGTAGTGTTGTAAGTACCGTTGTGTAGATTCTGACCCAAAATGACCCTGTATAGGGTTACCGAGGAGCAACTGGTAAGCTTGAACCACTGACCTTGCAGTTCAAACCAACTTTGCAGTCCCCAGTACCACACCAGGACTCCAACTCTGAGTCTGAATTTAGAGACCATCTCAAAAACAGATTTGATGCATTGCACACTAATGACTGAAGATCAGAAGAGTTGTGGAATGAGATCAAGAACATCATACATGAAGAAAGCAAAAGTTCATTTACAAGACAGGAAAGAAAGAAAATACCAAAATGGATGTCAGAAGATACTCTGAAAATTGCTTTTGGATGTAGAGAAGCTAACATGAAAGGAAGAAATGATGAACTAAAAGACCTGAACAGAAAATTTCAAAGGGCAGTTCAAGAAGACAAAGTAAAGTATTACACTGAAATGCACAAAGACCTGAAGTTAGAAACCCGAAAGGGAAGAACATATTCAGTATTTCTCTAACTGAAAGAACTAAAGAAATTATTCAAACCTCATGCTGAAATATTGAATTGTTATATAGGCAAAGTATTGAATGACACAGGAGATGTCCAAAGAATATGGAAGGAATACAGAGTCACTCTACCAAAACTAATTTGTCTGTGTTCAGTCATTTCAACAAGTAGCCTATGATCAAGAACCGATGGTACTGATAGAAGAAGTCTAAGCTTCACTGAAGGTACTGGTGAAAACACAAGACTCAAAACAACTGAAATGTTTTCCAACAAACAGATGCAACATTGGAAGCACTCAATAATCTATGCTAAGAAATTGGGAAGGCAGCTATCTGGCCAAGCTTTTGGAAGATTCCAAAGAAAGAGTACCAATGAAATGCAAAAATCATTGAACAATATTATTAACCTTACATACAAATAAAATTTTGCTGAAGATAATTAAAATATGGTTGCACCAGTACATCAAGTTTCCAGAAATTCAGGGAGCTTTCAGAAATTCAAGCTGGATTCAGAAGAGGACACAGAATGAGATATACTGTTGCTGGCATCAGTTGGATCTTGGCTGAAAGCAGAGCATTCCAGAAAGCAGTTTAAGTGTAGTTTCTTCACTATTCACAGGCATTTGGCTGTGTGGATAATAAAAACTGTGGCTAACATTGTGAAGATGGGTATTACAGAACTCTTTATTTTGCTCATGAGGAACCTCTCCATAGAAAGTCCTTAGAACAGACCTAGGGGATATTGAATGATTTGAAATTAAGTAAGTATGCTCCAGGGTTGTATCCATCCACCATACTTATTGAATCTGTATGCTGACCAAATAATCCAAGAAGCTGGATTACATGAAAAAGAACATGGCATCAGGTTTGGAGTATGACCTGTTCATGGAAGCCAAGAGAATTTCAAATACTGATGATTAACGACTATCATTTTCAGTATGGATTACACCTCAGTGTAAGAAAACAAAAGGTCTCACAACTGGACCAATAAATAACATCATGATAAACACAAATATTGGAGTCATCAAAGACTTCAGTTTGCTTGAATCCATAATCAATGCTCTTGAAAGCAGGAGTCATGAAATCAAACATATTTCACTAGACAACCCTGCTGCACAAAACCTCCCTAAAGTGCTAGAGAGTAAAGGAATCACTTTGAGGACTAAGATGTGCCTGACCCAAGTCATGGTATTTTCAGTCCCCTTATATGCATCACAAAGTTGTACAGTGACTAAGAAAGACCATAGAAGAATCAATAAATTTGAATTATGGTTTTGGAGAAGGATATTGAATGCATTATGGGCTACATACATACATACATACATACATACATACATACATACATACATAAATATGTCTTGGAAGAAATTCAACCAGAATGCTCCAAAGAGGTGAGAATGGTAATACTTCATGTCTCACACTTCGAACATGTTGTCATGAGGGATCAGTTCCTGGAGAAAGACACCATATTTGGTATAATGTTGTTGTTGTTGTTGTTGTGAAGTGCCGTTGAGTTGGTTCTGACACGTAGCGACCCTGTATAGGGTTTCCAAGGAGCAGCTGGTGAACTTGAGCTGCCAACCTTGCAGTTCAAATGGCTTTGCAGTCTGGCGCATTAACCCACAGCACCACACCAGGACTCCAGTATAGTGTATACTGTATAGTGTAGTGTGC
>NW_006408533.1:9565011-9566661 GCF_000296735.1 Chrysochloris asiatica | reverse complement strand
TTATAGTAAATATATAGTTATTTACTATAGTGTTCTTTGTGGGAAGAAGTACTACATATTTTCAAATGATGGTGATGGTTATGTGCCTTCAAATACTGTGCTCCTTGGGAAGCACTATGTATTTCACAGAGATTCTCTAAGATCTTAAGAGATTAACTATTAAGTGTTTCACTTTAGTATTTGTAGTGAGTCTGTGTTCATTTATATATCAGGAATCTGGCTTTCTTAAGAGCAAAAAAGATAAAAAGTGCTTCCTTGATATCAGAGGTCAGGATTAGAATTAGCCAGATATCATAAAGTCCAGTGCATCTTATGGGGATTCAAAAATATATGGGAATATTAAAAAATTATCCCAAGAATGAACATTCTGTGGAATGCAAGGGACACATTGACCAAATAGGCTTAAAAAAATAAATGTGTAAAAGCCCAATGGATGATTAATTTTTCTGAATCCAATTCTATATATAAAATAGAAACTATGCGCATAAATTGTTTTTTTGTTTTTTGTGGGTTTGTTTTTTTTTTTTTTTTTGTCTCTGAATATACAGTTAGGTAAACAAAACACAGTGTAATTATTAGCAGTTAACCTAATTAATCCACACAGAGCAAGATGCTTTGTTCAAATTTGTCTGAGTAATTCTCTTAGAACAATGCCAGTTCATTTTAAAGTCTTTTGTTCTCAGGACTCACAACTACCTAGGAATAGGCACATCCATTTCCCCTGAGTGTAAAGCAGGCCTTATGACCTCTACTTCCTCCTTCCCTTCTAAGATGCCATTAACAGGTTCTGTGCCACAGCCAAAGGCCCATTAAAAAGCAGAAATGTGATTTTGATCTTTTTAGTTTCTCACTAAATTGCAGAATCGGTTCTCTGGTTGGCAGCTACTGACAATTTTATAACAGTTTATTTTTCAGTACCTCTCTGAAAAGCAACAATTTATGGTTTAAGGTGCTCATTTATATCAAGACAGACTGCTCAGTGGTTAGATAGGTCATTCTTGCAAACATTTGGTTTGCAAGTGACCTTCATGCTTAACTTTTTTTCTCAGGAGAGGAAGAACATTAAATATGTTTTAATTTAATTTTTAATAGTCAGGTACATTTTAATAAGCATTCAGCTTCCTTATCTCCTGGAAAGAGCATTATCAATAAAAAGTAACTTATCTAATTTCTTAAAAATAAGGCTATGATGTTGATTATTTCTACTTATAAACTATTATGTTACTGGTGTTGATAAGAGCTCTCTAGTCAGTTACAACTCATAGTTACCCTGTATAGGGTTTCAGAGGAGTAGCTGGTAGGTTTGAACAGTTCATCTCACTGTTAGCAGGTGGGTTTGAACCACCCATCCTGTGATTACCAGCCCAGTGTTTACACTACAGCACCAAATCAGAACATATTTGTTGTTGTTAAGTGCCATTGAGTCTGTTCCGACACATATCCGAGGAGCAGTTGGTGAGTTTGAACTGCCGACCTTGTGGTTCACTGTCAAGCTCCACACCAGGAGTCCAGGGCACATTTAGATAACACAAATTCTCTCAATATGACTCTAGCCTGGGATTCTATATTTACGGAGTAGTAAATCCTGTAGCACTTTACTTCTCATATTACATATTGGTAGCATAGTGGTTACAAATCGGGCTGCGAACC